>NC_071505.1:333512166-333815197 GCF_027887155.1 Malaclemys terrapin pileata
ATTCCCGGGCAAAGAGTTCCACAGACTGACTGCGTGTTGTGTGAAGAAATACTTCCTTTTGTTTGTTTTAAACCTGCTGCCTATTAATTTCATTGAGTGACCCCTAATTCTTGCGTTATTTGAAAGAATAAATAACATTTCCTTATTCACTTTCTCCACACCAGTCAAGATTTTATAGACCTCAATCATATCCCCGCTTAGTCGTCTCTTTTCCAAACTGAAAAGTCCTAGTCTTTTCAATCTCCTCATATGGACGCTGTTCCATACCTCTAAACATTTTAGTTGCCCTTCTTTGTATCTTTTCCAATATAGCTTTTTTGAGATGGGGCGACTAGATCTGCATGCAGTATTCAAGATGTGGGCGTACCATGGATTTATATAGAGGCATTATGATATTTTCTGTCCTGTTATTTATCCCTTTCATAATGGTTCCTAACATTCTGTTTGCTTTTTTGACTGCCGCTGCACATTGAGTGGATGTTTTCAGAGAACTATCCACAATGGGTCCAAGAACTCATTCTTGAGTGGTAACAGCTAATTTAGACATAGAGCACTGGCCAGGGTCTCAGAAAATGGGCGTGCTATTCCCAGTTCTGCCACTGGTCCACTGAATTACCTTGGGCAAGTCACTTTCCATCCTACCCTTCAACTGTCTTGTCTATTAAGAGTGCAATGTCTTTGGTGCAGGTACTGTCTCTTATGATGTGTCTGTACAGAGCCTAACAGCATGGAGCCCCTAATCTTGCTCCATGTGCTACCATAAAATAAACAGCAAATAATAATCCACTTTAAACGGGTGACTTAATAGGGCACGCTCTGCACTCAGTCCAAGAGTAGTGCATCTGTAATGCTCACCTTCCCTTCTGGGGACAATGGACTTGCCTGAGGCACATTGGCTCCACTAGCCCCTTCTGTTGCTCAGCGCTCCATTGTCAGCCACGTCCTATTGCCACTTTGAACTCTGGGGCTGGAAATGGCAGCAGACGCTGACAGGATGGAGTTGGCAGCAGTGATTATTATTCAGGGAGCAGTGGTATGACAGAGCTGCATTTGAGAAGCTTCTGCCTGAGTTTGGCCATAGTTGTACAGAACAAGCCACTGGGAACCGTGTGTATGTGTGTTGGTTTTTGAGTCACATATTCATCACCCCTCTCCTCCCAAGCTTTACCTGAGTTTCACAGATGATCAAGGTGTCCTAATACTGCACTGCTGTGCCTTCTGGGGATATCTCTGCATCTTGGGACAAGGACAGGGCTTTCATTTTCACAGCCTTTGAATCAGTAGATATTTTTGTGACGGTTGCGAGTGTGGACTAAAACATCTCTTTAAACCAGCAAGCATTCACCTAGGGTTGCCAGATGTCCAGTTTTCAACCAGAACACCCGGTTGAAAAGGGACCCTGGTGGCGCCGGTTAGCACCGCTGACCAGGCCGTTAAAAGTCTGGTTGGTGGCGCAGCGGAGCTTGAGGTTCCTGGAAGCAGTGGCATGTCCCTTCTCTGGCTCCTACGTGTAGGGACAGCCAGGGGGCTCACATGTTGCACTCGCCCAAAGCGCTGGCTCTGCAGCTCCCATTGGCTGGGAACTGTGGTGGAAGTGGCGCCTGCAGACAGGGCAGCGCGCAGAGCCACTTGGCCATGCCTCTGCATACGAGCCGGAGGGAGGACATGCCACTTCTTCTGGGAGCTGCCTAGGGTAAGCGACGCCCAGAGTCTGCACCTCCTCCCACACTCTGACCCCCTGCCTCAGCCCTGGTCCCCCTCCCACCCTCTGAACCCCTTGGTCCCAGCCCAGAGCACCCTCCTACACCCCAAACCCCTCATCTCCAGCCCCACCCCAGAGCCTGCACCTCCTGCTGGAGCCCTCACACCCCCCACACCCCAACCCCCTGCCCCAGCCCAGAATCTCCTCCTGCACTCTGAACCACTCATCTCCAGTCCCACCCCAGAGCCCTCACCCTGAGCTGGAGCCCTCACCCCCTCCTGCACCTCAACCCCCTGAGCGAGCCCAGTGAAAATGACTGAGTGAGTAAGGGTGGGAAGAGTGAGCAACAGAGGGCGGAGGGATGGAGTGAGTGGGGGCATGGCCTTGGAGAAGGGGCAGGACCTTGGAGAAGGGGCGGTACAGGGGTGGAGCAAGGGTGTTCAGTTTTGTGTGAGTATAAAGTTGGCAACCCTACATCCACCTCCCCTGTCTTTGAGGCCGCTGTGAGTGTAAAGACTGCAGAAATCCCTTTTGGGGGGCATGTTAGCCTGATCCAATGCCTAGTTCATGCACTGGAAATGCTCCCATGGATGTCAGTGCACTCACTGGATCAGGCACTTGGAGAGGCCAGGGTTTGATGATGTCAAATAAGTGGCCTTTTGTTATCCCCTGTTAATCTCACATCCACCTTATGGACCGATTTCATGGGAGGTAATAGCTCTTTTCTAGGACATATTTGGTATGAGCAGCAGCAGAGCACTTACGTTCTATTTTGCAGGCATCAGGAACATTCAGCAAGCTCTGTACAGGAACAAAATCCTTGCACAGCTCCTGGATAAAGTCAGGCTCACGGATGTCAGCATTGCTGATAGACAGAACCAGTGTTCAAGCTTTTCCATGAGGGTGGCATTATCAGTTATTCAGAATGAGAATTACCGACGATCAAAAGGGAATCTTAGTCCATAGACTGTCTCTTTAGATGTAGTTTGCATAAGCGTCAACTGAGAAAGGGCAAAGGGGAAAGATTGTTTTATTGGTGATAGGTTGGAGAGTATTAATTTGAGAACAGTGGAGAATCCTTAAACAAGTAGCCGTGTTGTACGAGAATAAAATAGAACCATTTGAAAGCTTGCTACTAAAGGGAGATTTGCTTTAGGCACAACCTATAGCTGAAGAAAAAATAGGTTCCAAAAACAACTAAAATATATTATTGTAACCTTTGGCGTTCCTTTATAATTCATTACAATATATGTCTTGATAAAGGTATCCATTTAAAAAATGGCACTTTTCTAAAATTAAAGAAATATTTGATAGATTTCATGTTTTATTCTAAGCTTTATAAAGACTGTCTGAAAATACTGGGCCAGATCTTCAGAGAGTATAAATCATCATAGCATCATCGATATCAATGGGGTAAACAAGGATTAACACCAGCCGGGGATTTGGCTTACAGACTGATCTAAATTGAAACCTCCTCAATGGAATCATCCTGAGGATCTGCGTTTGGATCTTCCCATTTCAATTTGAGCCGCATGAAAAATGAAACAAAATGTTCACCAAAAATTCACAAATTTCCGTTTTTTTTTTTTCTTTTAAATTCTAAATTTTCATGGAAAACGCCAACAAAATTCTGAATCTCTAAAACTTTTGGCTGCTTGGGGGAAAAAAAACCCTGAATTTTTTCACCACAGATTTTGTTTGTTTTTTTATGGGGCTTTTTATTTATTTTTTTTTAATAAAAAGATTTGTGAAACAGTTTGAATTTTCAAATTTTTGTCCTGCTCCATTTCCCATCAGCTCCCATCAGCTGCCTGACTCTGGCAGGTGGGTGGGCACTGAAACAAATTGTTCCATTTTGCAGGAAATTCTGGCGTGTTGACATGTCATTTTGGTGTGAAACAAAAAGTTGATAACCGAATTCTCCATGAAACAGAAATCCCCTTTTCTGGACAGCGCTACTCATTACACCTTTTCCCTACATGAAGCCATTTGAAAAATACAGACACATGGAACTGTATGACTGGAAAACTTCATCCAGAAGCAGAACAAGTCTGCTACTGTATATGAGCAATTGCACCTTTCTCCTTTGGCTCAAGCGGTAAGACTTAGCTTTTTAGATCCAAGATTCAACCCACACGGCAACCTGACCAAGGGTGCCATTATACAGATAGCTTTGAAATTCTCCCATCTAAGGGTTTTGGTAGGAGAGGTGGAGAGACAAAATAAATACATTATAATTATAAAGTGTCTGTTGACGCCCATTTTACCTCCTAAAATCCATAGAGAAGGTGGATATAGAAAGACAGAAACTTTAGGATTTTTATGTACGCTATGTTGTAGACACCATGAATTTTTCTTTAATTTCCAAATTGAATAAATTTAAAAAAATATCAAGTGAAACTCAGCGATATGCCACATGTTCCCAGTTTGGGGTTTGAACCATACAAACCCACTAAAATGTTCATTAGAAATCATAAATCATCTATGAATCATCTCAGTCTGGTTACTTAAAACTTGCTGGAGGCTTGTTTGCAGTTCAAACCAGATTTAGTTTTTTTTTTAAAGCACTAAGCATGAAGTCAGGTGGCACCTTAAAGACTAACAGATTTATTTGGGCATAAGCTTTTGTGGGTAAAAAACTCACTTCTTCAGATGCATCAAGTGGTTGCATTTGAAGAAGTAGTTTTTTTACCCACGAAAACTTATACCCCAATAAATCTGTTAGTCTTTAAGGTGCCACTGGACTCCTCGTTGTTTTTGTTGATACAGACTAACATGGCTACCATTCTGATATTTAAGCATGAAGTATTCACAGACTCATAGAAAGGCAGGACTGGAAGGGACCTTGACAAGTCATCTAGTCCAGTCCCCTTCACTGAGGAAGGTCTAAGGATTTTTGCAATCAGGCAGGAACTAGCTAAGTTACCAAGCCCAGTGTTGAATTTGTGGCGCAAAATGTTTCTAGATGGGATGCAAGCTCATTAAGTTACTGTACTATCCAAATGATTATATAGTGCAAGACAATATAGAGGGAAGCTCCTTTTTCCCTCCTCCCCACTACATACAAGGCTCAGGCACAATAGGGCCATTACTGACGACCATTTAGGTCCTGATGTATTAGCTCTGTCCACCTCCGTTGGGTTGGGCATCTGTTCACTTGCAGTGGAACTTGGTGCTATAAGCCCCCAGGCTTATGATGGAATAGGAAGCAGCAGGAAATGGCTGGTACAGCTGAGATCTTATCTCATGAATTTGTACAATTGCCTAAAAAGGTTGCTAACCATTGAAGTATTATCAAGACCTAACCTGTTTGTTTCTCTGAATCTTTCAAGTAAGAATAATACTGAGTTCTGGCTTCTAAGGAGACTTGAGTTCTATTCCCATCTCTGCCACTGGTCTGCTGAGTAACCTTGGGCAAGTCACCTCAATCCACATGCCTCAGTGTCTCCATCTGTAAAATGAAGGCAATGATATTTCCCTCAGTTGGAAAGATATTTGAAATCTGCTCACAAAAAGAGTGCTTTATAAAAGCTAGGTGGTACTACGTGGCAAGAGAGAAAATGGTAGTGTCTGTTGACCATACATACAAACAAAGCGTTTGCTGGAAAACTGAACAAAGCTCACATTCCGTGCTTTTCCACTTAGTTCTCTTAAAGAGGAAAAGAAGTCCAAACCCCAGATAGTCAGCTCAGCATTTCTGTTACTGCCTGAACTCTAAGATGAGAGTTTTCCTGCTTTGCAGTCATCTTGTATTGCGAGACCAATCCAGAGGACAAGAAGAAAACAAAGGACAAAGCAAATGGCCCAGATGAGAGCTTGGAGGGGAAGACAAATACTGAAAAAAAAAACCAATATGTCAAAATAGGAAGCGAGAATGAAAGAACAGCTGAACATGAATGAGAAAGCAAAGAAAGAGGGATAATGGGAAAGAGCTAATGACTGCGAGAAGACAAATACTGGGCTGTATTGAGAATTCTATCCAAGTGGTTTTAAAACTAGCACCATTGTCTGGAAGAACAGCTGTGTTGCTCACTGTGGGTCAGACTCTGATAGACTTGTTAAGGTAGCATCTAACTCTGCAAGCTGACCTAACGAAATGAGAGCAGAGCTGAGCAATAATCATTGGATTTTGTCCTAAATCGGATTTCATTCTCAGTTCTGCTTCTAACTTCCCATGTGACCTTGGGCAAGTCACTCTGTGTGCCTCAGTTCCTACCTTCTGCTTATCTTACCTATTGATATCACCAGCTGTTCAGGACAAGAACTGTCTCCCACCAAGTGAGGCACTTTGGGGCCTATAGAAGCTACTGTAATACGAACAATAATAATGTGGAAACAGTTTGCATGGCTTACCCCCTTGGTCAATACAGGGGACAATAATGCTTTGCATGTGTAGCGGGGGGGTCACCCGCTCCTGCCTGGAAGGGCTTAAAACAGCCCTGGAGAGGGCTGGGGCGGGGGGAAAAGCTGGGCTGATTGGGGAAGCACCTCAGCTGTGGCCACGCCTCAATCAGGGCCAGCTGGCCCTTATAAGAGGGCAGTGGACGAGAAGCACAAACTCACTCTCTCTAGCCTTTGGAGAGGGAGGGACCAGACTGCCTGGGGAGCTCAGGAAGGTATCAAGGGTGGAGCAGTGCTGGGGAAGGGCCAGGGTGCTGGGGTGCTCTAGCCTAGCAGAGCCCCAGGCTGCAGGCCAAAGTAAGGGCCCATTAGAGGGTATGAGGGCTGCAGAAGGGCAGCTCCGCTATAGGCAGAGGCAGCAGGTCCAAACCCCCCTTTCCTGTGATGAGTGGCCTATACTGCAGTCTGTCCTAGGGAGCGGGGGCTAGTTGGTGACTGGCAGTAGCCTATGACTGAGGTGAGGCAGGGATAGTGGGTGGGGGTTCCCCAGGGAGGGGAGACCCAGAGACTGAGGGATGTACTGCCAGGGGGGCAGTGCAAGGGGCACTGGGTCTGGGAGGGACATGGGGGGGTCAGGAAAAGCAGGACACCGGCCTGCAGGGGGCGCTCTGATGTCTGGAGCACTAATTCCCGGAAGGTACCAGCAGGAGGTGCCGCAGGGGTGAGTCCTGTGCAGTTACAGTGAGTCATAAAGTATTTTTCTCCTCATCATAATATGTTGGTTACACTAGACCATTACTGAGTTCTTCAAGTAAATGGTCAAAGTGCTGTTTTAGCCACTGAATCAGTATCCGTCTACATTTTGCTTTGTTCCCCATCTAGATGAAAAACTGGGCCTTCCAGCCTTCTTTTCCCTCTTCAAGTTCTAAGCCTCAGCACATTGGCTCAAATTTATTCCTGCACTGTTCTGTGCTCACAGCTCTGCTGTGTGCAGTCCATTTCTTCATATTGCTGTTTCATAGCATGCTCAGTTGCTATAAGGTTGCTATGTATTTCATTAGTTAATGTATATTCACAGTATATTGGTAGGAGGCCAGCACACATTCTGTATCCTTGACTGGCCAATAAAAATTACATGAGACATGACCCATATATTCTATTGACACATAAAATCAAGTCCCAGGCTGTCCATTATTCTGAGTTTGTCTGTAGAGATATGAATTCGTTTATTTGTTTTTTCCCTTTGCCTTTTGAACAGCAGCTATTTGGATCATTATTTGAAGGTTTTTGAATGCATTGATATTAACTTGAAGTATTTTGCTTCACAACCTTTGTGTTCTGTATTTTTTTAATATTATTATTATGCAGTTTGTACCTTGGTTTACCTGGAGCTTTATTGATTTTGGATATTTTTGTTTTTCACTTTTTGTTTATTGATTTTAACATTTACTGGCATCGTAGGTCAATATTCAGGGCTCAGAAACAGGGAAGAAGAAATCCCAGCAATAGGACCTATTCAGTTTGGGGGAACTTGCCTACGCAGCTGTAAATCGAGCACAAAAATAGCATTCAATATCCACATATTCTCAATGAACCCATATGTTTTCTTACATCGTGAGCAAGATAGAGGTAAAAAGTGGCCAAAACGTAATGTTAATTCAAAGAACTTGAATGCACTTTATGTAAATATAGCTTGCTTTTTTTAAAAAATGGTTTATCACAGAAACAGTTTTGGCCATCCTTGGCTCTTACATGCTCCCACGCTTATACATATTTTTTTCCTGTATGTTTGTTTGCAAGCAGCTGTTTTCCTCCTATTGTGGTTTAGCTGAGAAATAATTTAACAAGTATGATTCTAAACTGAACAGAAATTATGCTCCAGCTAAGAAGTCCCCAAAGAAATATCAGAAATATTTACATCCGAAATGTGCAGCATTCAGACAAGTGCACATCTGCTTTTGAATAATACTAAATCCTCCAAGCTATGTTCAAAGACATTGTCAACATAATTAGCATACTAACAACTAAGTCAGGTACAAACTAAGGCAAATAAACAGACTGACTGGCTGTTGCAAACTTACATCTATTTCTCCAACATAAAATGTCCAAATCTGCCTTGGTGCAAATTTTTAAGACTAGAAAACTACATTTATAACTAATGTAACAATTGAAAGCAAACATTTATTTATATCTTAGTGGGTTCTAAACTGTGTACTCATTTCTTATTGTAATCATCCCCCTTCATGGGTTATTGGTGGGGTTTGAACCCTAGCCCTTTCGATCTGTCCTGCTTCAGAAAAATGAGTACTGTAATTCCATCAGCTGGTAGCAGTAGTAGGCTGTTGTTATTGCTAATTCATTGTGCTATAGTAACACTTAAAATGACCTCAGAGCCCTGTTGTACTAGGTGCTGTAACTACACATAATAGACAGTCCCCTCCCCAAAGAGTTTATAATCTAAATAGACAAGACTGACATATGGCGGGAGAAAGAAAATATCATTTCCAATTTATAGATGGTGAACTGAGGCAGAGAGAAATTAAATGCCTTGCCCAATGTCAGACAGGAAGTCTGTAGCAGAGGTGGGAATTTAACCTGCTGAGTCCCATTCCACTATCTCTAGCAGAAGCTTATTTTTTATACCATGATCAGTCTCTAGTAGGGCATATAACACACACTTTGTTGGCGTGCTTCAGTATTGTCCATTCATGTACCTAGGCACTTTTAACATACTCATCACTGGCGTATCAGTGCGGCTTGCCATGACAGTGAGTGTTGCCTCCAGGAATTTTGTTTTTTCAGAGGAAGATTTTAAACTCCTGTTAACATTTGAATGGCAAAGATTGTGTAATTAAATTACAACCAATTTCAAACCACAGTTTCAGACCCATCCAGTTTGGAGAGCCCCTCAATGTTAGTTTTAAAACTCCAAAAATCAAACAAGAACAGAAGTAAAGCAATGGTTCTAATTGAACCCACAGTGAGTGGTGGATGCTTGTGGGAGGAGCAAAGGTGCCTAGCTATCTTATATGATCCCCATCCCCTTAGTATCAGAATACCTCATATTTTTTTGCATATATAATCTCACTACACTCCTGTGAGGCAGGGCAGTTATCTCCATTTTACAGATGAAAAACTGAGGCACAGAGAGACTAAGGGATTTGTCCAAGGTCATACAAGAAGCCTGTGGTAGAGCAGGGAATTGATTCCAGGTCTCCTCAGTGCAAGGCTAGCCCCCTAACCAGTGAACTATATGCCTATGCTGGTGTATAGCCTCCTCCCCTTCTACATGGCATTTCAGGTTTATAAGACCCATAGCTGAGCCCTCAAAATGTATGCAGTTGGGGAGGTGAGACGCATCCCACAATACAAGGCCATCTGCAAACTGCTGAGATTAAATGAGCCTAATCCATTTATGTAATACAGAAATAGAAGCATATTTTTTTCTGCAGCTTGATATGAAGTAAATGATTTTAAAACGTTACCCAGAAGAAAGTAGCATCATAATAAATGCAGCAGGAACTCAAAGTCCCATTTCCATATATATTGCTGGTCTTATCAGTGTTTTGTCTAAAATGTTCAAGTAATCTTAATTATCTGAACTACAATCAAAAATAAAAATCAGCACAGTGCTCCATCTTATTAAAATGCAGGGTTTGGGATAATGTTACTTTGGAAAGCCTGGTGTGTATGCCATAAATTAAACTCGGAAGACTGAAATAAATTTCTTTTCCAGCCAAATTATTTTCTCATGTGAAAAACATTCTTTATAGTATTTGGAGCTGATTTCTGAACAGCGTTAATTATTTATAGCAATTATCTACTATTACTATACTATAAATGACTATCCATGGCTTTTCCTGGTGCATTATCTAGGAATTGGCGTGTGTGACTTGCATATGCAAAACCTACTGTCTCTCTCAGAGCTGGAGCCAATTGCTTTTTAAACACTTCATTCAACTGTATACGTATGTCACAGCTTCAGCACGGTGGAAATGTTCATTGCATTAAAGTGTGAACTTACAAGGTTAATAAGTGTGCCACATCATGCTGTGTCTCTTTACTACCCTTCCCTCAAGGTGAGATGGGGAGCATTATGAAGCTTCACTTGAGACACTCTTTCCACTCTTCAGGAGCTTTGATTTTACCTTCTCCTCAAACTCAGAAGCACGGCATATACAAAGGCAGCCTGGTGAAATATGTTCCTTTTAGTTATCCTTTTATTTTAGCTGTAATTCAGTACCATAAGCAGAAACTATGGATTTGCGTTCCAGATAGTGAATATGCTGATAATTATTTTGCATTTAACCTTTCTCCCTGCCCATAACCCATACTACTATTGTCTTTTATTATTTGTGTTACAATAACGCTTAGTGACTCCAAGTGAGATCAGAGTCCCAATGAGCTAGATCCTGCACTGAAGAGCTTATAATTTAAATAGACAAAGGGTGAGAGAAAGGAATTATTGTTATCCACATTTTACAGCTGGGGAACTGAAGCACAGAGAAATTTAAGTGACTTACCCAAGGTCATACAAGACTTTAATGCAGAGATTGATCCCTGATCCCATGAGCTCACTGCCTAAGCACCAAGACTAGAGTTGGCTGAAAAGGGAGAATCCCTTTCTTCAAAATTTTTGCACTTTTGAGAAAAAGTTTGCTCCAAAATGACATGAAACATCACCAACACACACACATTTTAACTGAAAAGAAGTTCTGTTCATTGGAGAACGAAAGTGGAATTTTTCAGCTTCCATGCTGCCCTCAGGGAAGGCTCTTGCCAATTTAACAGTCTTCCCGCTCAGCTTTTCTGCCTCTTTGCCAGCCCCCCAGCTCTGGGAGCCAGAGAGGTGTTGCCCAACCCACAGAGCTATGGGGTTGGGCAGAGTGCCCCCTGCTCTGCTGTGTTTCGATTAGTTGCATCAAATCTGTATCAGATTTGATGAAACATTTCGCTCTGATTCATTGGCATTTTCCAATGAAATTAAGTTTCATCAGAAAATTTTTGACCAGCTCTACCCATGGACATCCTGTGCCCCTCTCTATGGGCTTGTCTTCACTGCAGTATTAGGTCAGGCTATCACTTGAGTGTTTCCCTCTGTCCCCACACAAAAAGCTCTCGCTTGAGTTAAATGGCGTGTTAAACTTCAGCTCGCTGGCCCATCAGGCTGAGTAGATTGGAGTTCAAGTGATGCTGAAGCTGGAGCTAAGAATGCAACGAGCACATGGTACCTACAATATTCATCAGTTGACAAGCCAATTATTCTTTGTAGCTGGAGTGTGGGAGCTCTTTCCCCACAGCTAGATGGTGCCAGTTAACTAAAACATCCCACCTTCTATTACCTGCAAAGAAATTAAGCCTTTTACATACCTGACAATACATTGTTTTTACATAACCATTCTGATGATTAGCTGCATCTGGACTGAATAAAATCCTACTTAAATTTAATTCCAATGTTTTCCTTAGACCTCAAAAAGAACAGGAGTACTTGTGGCACATTAGAGACTAACAAATTTATTAGAGCATAAGCTTTCGTGGACTACAGCCCACTTCTTCGGATGCATATAGAGTGGAATAAATATTGAGGATATATATATATACACACACACATACAGAGAGCATAAACAGGTGGGAGTTGTCTTACCAACTCTGAGAGGCCAATTAAGTAAGAGGAAAAAAAACTTTTGAAGTGATAATCAAGATAGCCCAGTACAGACAGTTTGATAAGAAGTGTGAGAATACTTACAAGGAGAGATAGATTCAATGTTTGTAATGGCTCAGCCATTCCCAGTCCTTATTCAATCCTGAGTTGATTGTGTCTAGTTTGCATATCAATTCCAGCTCAGCAGTCTCTCGTTGGAGTCTGTTTTTGAAGTTTGATTATCACTTCAAAAGTTTTTTTTCTCTTACTTAATTGGCCTCTCAGCGTTGGTAAGACAACTCCCACCTGTTTATGCTCTCTGTATGTGTGTATATATATCTCCCCAATATTTATTCCACTCTATATACATCCGAAGAAGTGGGCTGTAGTCCACGAAAGCTTATGCTCTAATAAATTTGTTAGTCTCTAAGGTGCGACAAGTACTCCTGTTCTTTTTGCGGATACAGACTAACACGGCTGCTACTCTGAAACCTGTTCCTTAGACCTGTGAGACTAGTATAAGGATCTTTACATGAGTATATCCCATTCCTTCAGTAAGTCAGAAAATACAAGCTGCTTCCCAAAGTTTGCTGTCCTAGTCACTAATTTAGAAGGGCAAAGCAGCAGAAATAGTAACTAACAGATGAGCATTAATTAGAATGAAGTTGCAGGTCTATGCAAATTAGGAAGGAGGTGCTTTTTGTCTAGCTAGAGGTTGATTCCTTTCATAATCAAATTCCATTTTCAGCAGAGTTTCTTTTTAAAATGAGCTAGGCACAGATGAGATAAGCCTGTGGTGAAATACAGTATCTGCTGCTTTGGATTCTCTTAGATAGCTGCCCGGAATGACATGACTCACATTAAAAAAAATAGGTTAGGGGTTTTCAATACCAATTAATTTAGTATTTGATAACAAATAGGGGTGGTTAAACTTCAGGGCAAATTGAAATGTTTCAGAAATGTGAATAAAATCTGATCTTAACATAGAGGCTATAGTAATAATAGTATTTTGCATTTCCTTAGTACCATTCATCTCAGAGTCCCAAAGCACTTTACAGAAATTATCTGCATAAGCCTCACAACCAGCCATCTGTGGAAGATTATTTCAGTAATATACATCTAAAAAAGTGTTTACCTCATGCTCTGTTTTTGTCTGTTCTATTTTACAGTCATCATTATGGATCCTGAGTGTCTCCATAATAACTGATCTCACTTCTCCCATCACTGAAATGCAGCCATCACTAGTGTAGAAGACAGTAGCTGTTTGACAGCAACTGTACCCCCCTAAAGATGCTAGGATACCACACTGATAAAGGCCATATAAGAGAGACAGAATGGTAACTGTGTCTGGTAAGACACAATGCGGAGGGGTGCAGTATAAATAGATAGATGCATTCGAGGAATAGTTTTTACAATTTATAGATTTTTGTCATTAGTAGATAAGGACAGTTGTGTTTAAAAAGATATTTGCTGATTGGGAGGATCCCTAGAGTTAACCAAGACCAGCTATGACTTGCCTGTGTACACACTATGTAATGTTATTTAAAAGATATTAAACACAATTTCTAACATGATACATTTTCCCAGAGTAGACCTGGCCATTGATACATACCCATGATGCTTTGGGACGAGCAAGCTGATTCAGAGAAGAAAGACACTGGGGCACTGGATGACTCTGGAGACTGATATTGAGTCTGGAGAACACTTGGTTAGCTCATTGTTATTACACTAGAACCTCAGAGTTATGAACACCTCGGGAATGGAGGGTGTTCATACCTCTGAAATGTTCGTAACGCTGAACAAAACATTATGGCTGTTCTTTCAAAAGTTGGCAACTGAACATTGACTTAATACAGCTTTAAAACTTGAAGAAAAATGCTGTTTTTAACCATTGTAATTTAAATGAAACAAGCACAGAAACAGTTTCCTTCCCTTGTCAAATCTTATTCTTGAGGATTATTATTGAGGGGACTCCAGAGGAAACAAGAAAGTGGGAGATAGGCTAGAAGCAACCCAGCCACAGGGACAGAGCAATCCACAGGGTTTAAGAAAGTTCCACTGGTTCAACTTGACGTGCATTCAGCTTCATGCTTTGCAAATGAAACACAACGGTCTGCGTAACTCACTCAGGGACTAACATGGAGATGTTACTCCCCTTCACTGCTTTGCATGGGTGTGCAGACCAAGCCACAATTTAGCCCACGCTAGCCAGGATTTTACCTGTTGCTATTTACCACAACGGTGAAATTTGACAACTACCATAGTTGAAATACACAGATTTGCACAGAGGTACGTTTTTAAATGTTGGTTAAGCTGCATTTTATTTCCTCTTTTGCTTATTGAGGTAGAATTCCAGGCTTGTTACTTATACCTGTAAACACGGTGTAAGTCAGGGCTTCTGTTTTAGCCCTCCTGTGCTGGCTGGCATGATTAATTTACTTCTTCCTTTTATTCCTTTTGTTACAAGAAACCAAAAAGCACCCAATAACTGAGGCTGAACATGTGATTCCTTTGATTATTACAATATGCTCAGTGATGTAGAAAACTATATTGAGGGAGTTCATTCATTTTCCAGATTGCTTCTAGTGATGCATATATATATATATATATGATCAGTCCTGGTACTTTAATGCTGTGATTCTCTCCACAAAGATTTTATGTGGCCCTGGTAACCTCTTTTCCTTATCAAGGCAACCTGCATGAGTGCTTGTCGAAGCAAGAATCACTAGCAGATAAGCAACATGTGGCTACCCCAGTGGGATTTACTGGGTAGCAAAAATATGAAAGCGTTTCTCTGCCACTAATTTTTACAGCTGGGGAGAAGGAAAGGAGCAGCCGTGATTATCCATCCAACCAAAAGGCACAATGTGATTATCCATCCAATCCAAAGGCATTGAAGGAATGTAGAGCAGAAAAGACTATTTGCAGCTTCTTCCAGAGCGTTCTTAAAAATCTATCTGTTGCCATTTTTATTCTCAAATAATAAGGAGGATCTGAAACAAGAGGTGATGGGTTAGGAGAGAAGGGACCAGGGAGGGTGACATTCTAGCAGTTTTAGATCATTCAGATGCATGCAATTTTCAAAAGTGCCTACATGATTTAGGAGACATAAGTCTCATTTTCAGAAGTGGTTTAAGCACTAAAGAGCCTAAGTCTCACTGTAAGTCAATAGGATTAGGCACCTGGGGCCACATTTTTGAAACTGCTAAAGATGCAGATAGGCGCCTAGTGAGGTTTTTAAACGTGCTTAGGCACCTAAATCCCACTGAAATGCTTTTGAAAATGCTACTAGGCACCACTTTGCAGCTTTAAGCTCCTGAATACTTTTTAAAAACTGCTCCTTGGTGCCTAAATTCCTTCTGAAAGTTGACTAAAGGTGAAGAGGGAGGCGGTGTGGCCTAGTCGATGTATCATCGACTAAGGACTAAGGAGACCTGCGTTCTAGTCCTGGGCGAGTCATTTCATGTCTGTGCCTCATTTGTGAAATAGGGATAATGATACCTTCTTTGTAAAGCACTTTGTGATCTCGGCGTTGTTGTTTATGAGTAATCCCTTAGGCCTGGTCTACACTAACCCCCCAATTCGAACTAAGGTACGCAACTTCAGCTACGTGAATAACGTAGCTGAAGTCGACGTACCTTAGTTCGAACTTACCACGGTCCAGACGCGGCAGGCAGGCTCCCCCGTCGACTCCGCGTACTCCTCGCGCCGAGCAGGATTACCGGAGTCGACGGGGAGCACTTCTGGGTTCGATTTATCGCGTCCAGACAAGACGCGATAAATCGAACCCGGAAGTTCGATTGCCTGCCGCCGAACCAGCGCGTAAGTATAGACAAACCCTTAGGAAATTTTTACCTTGGGTCTAGTGAGGCACAAATTGATGATTTGAATCATTTGAAATTATTTTTTCCAATACAGATAAATAAAAACAGCTCCCATTATCTCAGTGCTCTTTGGACTAGCTAGCATTTGTTGACTGATTTCCCGCTGGGACACTAAAAAGTAAGTCAGCTAAGTAATGTTGAAGGGCATTCGGAGGTAGCAGATTTCATTCCTTTATTTATTTTTAAGATTAAAATTTTTTTCAAATGATTTGGAATTGTAACTGAGTGTTCTTATTATCCTTATCTTCAGCCTTCCTCCTGCTATCTGCTACTCATTTATTGTATCTTGTTTTAAATCAGATTATTAGCTTTTAGGGCAGGGACTGAATGCTCTGTGTTTGTTTGTACTGTGCCTAGCACAATGGAGCTCCAGTTCTGACTGTGTTTTTGAGGATTACAAAGAAATAATATATATTAAGATGATAGCACTGGGGTTTTTAAAAGAGACTCTTCAAAAATACTTGTCTAGCATGCAGCCACCTCTTGCCTCATTTCTTGCAACCTCCTTCTCTTTGGCCTCCCTGATACCCACAATGCCTTGCTCCATACTGTCCTCACCTGTCAGTCAGACCATGTTATTCCTCTCTTTGGGCATGTCTACACTACGAAATTAGGTCAAATTTATAGAAGTCGGTTGTTTAGAAATCGTTTTTATAAAGTTGATTGTGTGTGTCCCCACACAAAATGCTCTAAGTGCATTAAGTTGATGGACTGCATCCACAGTACCAAAGCTATTGTTGACTTTCGGAGCGTTGCACTGTGGTAGCTATCCCACAGTTCCCGCAGTCTCTGCCGCCCATTGGAATTCTGGGTTGAGATCCCAATGCCTGATGGGGCAAAAACAGTGTAGCGAGTGATTCTGGGTACATGTTGTCAGGCCCCCACTCCCTCCCTCCCAGGGTGAAAGCAATGGCAGACAATCGTTTTGCGCCTTTTTTCAGTCCAGACGCCATAGGACTGGGATCATGGAGCCCACTCAGATCACCGCGGCAATTATGAGCACTATAACCAACACACGCATTATCCTGGAGTATATGCAGAACCAGAACCTGCCAAAGTAAAACCAGGCAAGGAGGCAATGGCAGCGCAGTGATGAGGAAATAGACATGGACATAGACTTCTCACAAAGTACGGGCCCCGGCAGTGTGCACATCATGGTGCTAATGGGGCAGATTCATGCCGTGGAACGACGATTCTGGGCACGGGAAACAAGCACAGACTGGTGGGACTGCATAGTGTTGCAGGTGTGGGATGATTCCCAGTGGCTGCGAAACTTTCGCATGCGTAAGGGCACTTTCATGGAACTTTGTGACTTGTTTTCCCCTGCCCTGAAGCGCCAGAATACCAAGATGAGAGCAGCCCTCACAGTTCACAAGCGAGTGGCGATAGCCCTGTGGAAGCTTGCAAAGCTGGACAGATACTGCTCAGTCGGGCATCAATTTGGAGTGGGCAAATCTACTGTGGGGGTTGCTGTGATCCAAGTAGCCAACACAATCAAAAAGCTGCTCCTATCTAGGGTAGTGACTCTGGGAAATGTGCAGGTCACAGTGGATGGCTTTGCTGTAATGGGATTCCCTAACTGTGGTGGGGCGATAGATGGAATGCATATCCCTATCTTGAGACCGGACCACCTTGGCAGTCAGTACATAAACCGATAGGGGTACTTTTCAATGCTGCTGCAAGCACTGGTGGATCACAAGGGATGTTTCACCAACATCAACGTGGGATGGCTGGGAAAGGTACATGACGCTCGCATCTTCAGGAACTTTGGTCTGTTTCAAAAGCTGCAGGAAGGGACTTTCTTCCCAGACCAGAAAATAACCGTTGGGGATGTTGAAATGCCTACAGTTATCCTTGGGGACCCAGCCTACCCCTTAATGCCATGGCTCATGAAGCCATACACAGGCAGCCTGGACAGCAGTAAGGAGCAGTTCAACTATAGGCTGAGCAAGTGCAGAATGGTGGTATAATGTGCATTTAGACGTTTAAAAGCTCGCTGGCGCAGTTTACTGACTAGGTTAGACCTCAGCGAAACCAATATTCCCATTGTTATTACTGCTTGCTGTGCGCTCCACAATATCTGTGAGAGTAAGGGGGGAGACATTTAAGGTGGGGTGGGAGGTTGAGGCAAATCGCCTGGCCTCTGATTATGCGCAGCCAGACACCAGGGCGGTTAGAAGAGAACAGCAGGGCATGGTGTGCATCAGAGAAGATTTGAAAACCAGTTTCATGACTGGCCAGGCTACGGTGTGAAAGTTCTGTTTGTTTCTCCTTGATGACCTCCCCCCCCCCCCCCCCCGGGTTAACTCTACTTCCCTGTAAGCTAACCACCCTCCCCTCCCGCCTTCAATCACTGCTTGCAGAGGCAATAAAGTCATTGTTACTTCACATTCATGCATTCTTTATTCATTCATCACACAAATAGGGGGATAACTGCCAAGGTAGCCTGGGAGGGGTGGAGGAGCAGGGAAGCACCAGGTGGGGTGGGGGAGGAGGGAAGGACAAGGACACACTGCACTTTAAAACTTCAAAACTTATTGAAGGCCAGCCTTCTGTTGCTTGGGCAATCCTCTGGGGTGGAGTGGCTGGGTGGCCGGAGACCCCCCCACTGCATTCTTGGGCATCTGGGTGAGGAGGCAATGGAACTTAGGGAGGAGGGCTGTTGGTTACACAGGGGCTGTAGCGGCGGTCTGTGCTCCTGCTGCCTTTCCTGCAGCTCAACCATATGCTGGAGCATATCAGTTTGATGCTCCAGCAGCCGGAGCATCGACTCTTGCCTTCTGTCAGCAAGCTGACGCCACCTATCCTCTTGAGCCCGCCACTTACTCTCTTCAGCACGCCACCTCTCCTCACGTTCATATTGTGCTTTCCTGCACTCTGACATTGTCTGCCTCCACTCATTCCGCTGTGCTCTGTCAGCGTGGGAGGACATCTGGAGCTCCGAGAACCTTTCATCCCGAGTGCATTTTTTTCGCCTTCTAATCTTTGCTAGCCTCTGCGAAGGAGAAACAACACATGTGCTTTCGTTACAAGGTCGCATTTTGCCTCTTATTTATATTGAGGACCTGCTGGTTTGGTATGAGAGATCACTCACGCAGTGCCAGGCAACAGAATTCGGCTTGCAGGCAGCCATGGTAAGCCACAGTCGTTTGGCTTCTTTAACCTTCATAACATGTGGGAATGGTTTCAAACAGCAGCGCCCTCATTTCCCATACCAAGCGGCTGTTGGGTTGGCTATTTAAGATGGGTTGGCAGTTTAAAAGGAGGGGCTGTGGTTTGCGGGTTAGTGTGCAGCACAAACCCAAATAACCCCTCCCACACACACGCAATTCTCTGGGATGATCACTTCACCCCTCCCCCCACCGCATGGCTAACAGCGGGGAACATTTCTGTTCAGCCACATAGCCAAACAGCCGAGCAGGAACGGGCACCTCTGAATGTCCCCTTAATAAAAGCACCCTATTTCAACCAGGTGACCATGAATGATATCACTCTCCTGAGGATAACACAGAGAGAGAAGGAACGGATGTTGTCTGCATGCCAGCAAACACCAGGACCATACCCTGCCATGCTTTGTTATGCAATGATTCCAGACTACATGCTACTGGCCTGGCATGGTAAAGTGTCCCGCCATGGCGGACGGAATAAGGCAGCTCTCCCCAGAAACCTTTTGCAAAGGCTTTGGGAGTACATCCAGGAGAGCTTTATGGAGAAGTCCCTGGAGGATTTCCGCTCCATCCCCATACACATTAACAGACTATTCCAGTAGGTGTACTGGCCGCGAATGCCAGGGCAAATTAATCATTAAACATGCCTGCTTTTAAACCATGTCTAATATTTACAAAGGTACACTCACCAGAGGTCCCTTGTCCACCCTCAGGGTCCGGGCGCACGCCTTGGGTGGGTTCGGGGATTACTGGCTCCAGGTCCAGGGTGAAAAACGTATCCTGGCTGTTGGGGAAACCAGTTTCTCCGCTTCCTTGCTGTGAGCTATCATCTTCCTCATCCCCAAAACCCGCTTCCGTGTTGTGTGATTCTCCATTGACGGAGTCAAAGCACAGGGTTGGGGTAGTGGTGGCTGCACCCCCTAGCATAGCATGCAGCTCAGAGTAGAAGCGGCATGTCTGCAGCTCTGCCCCAGACCTTCCGTTTGCCTCTCTGGTTTTGTGATAGGCTTGCCTTACGTCCTTAATTTTCACACGGCACTGCTGTGCGTCCCTGTTATGGCCTCTGTCCTTCATGCCCTTTGAGACTTCTTCTAATGTTTTGGCATTTCGTTTACTGGAACGGAGTTCAGCTAGCACGGATTTGTCTCCCCATATGGCAAGCAGATCCCGTAAATCCCGTTCGGTCCATGCTGGAGCTCTTTTGTGATCCTGGGACTCCATCATGGTCACCTCTGCTGATGAGATCTGCACTCACCTGCACCTTGCCACGCTGGCCAAACAGGAAATGAGATTCAAAAGTTTGCGGGCCTTTTCCTGTCTACCTGGCCAGTGCATCTGAGTTGAGAGCGCTGTCCAGAGCGGTCACAATGGAGCACTCTGGGATAGCTCCCGGAGGCCAATACCGTCGAATTGCGTCCACACTACCCCAAGGCCGACAAGGCCGATTTTAGTGCTAATCCCCTCGTCGGAGGTGGAGTAAAGAAATCGATTTAAAGAGCCCATTAAGTTGAAAAAAAGGGCTTCATCGTGTGGACGGGTCCAGGCTTAAATCGAGGTAACGCTGCTAAATTCGACCTAAAATCATAGCGTAGACCAGGCCTCAGAATCTCTTTGACAATATCAAATTTAACATACTTGTCTTGCCTTTAAGGTTCTGTGCAGCTGCTCCCTGACTGAATTCTTGGATCATGTTTCTTGTCATGTTCCATCTCATCCCCTTAGTTCCTGCAATGATGCTAGTCTGAACCTCTATGTCCTTCTCCCACTTCAAGTCTTCTTCCATACTGCCCTTGTGTGTGTGTGTGTGTGTGTGACAGAGCCTGAGCAGCCTCAGGCTGACTCACCACTCTGTTTACTCCAGAAGTGTCCCCACATGGGGTAAATTGATGAGGTAATAGTTTAAGTATTATGTGATTAAGTAATTAGGTGGGTGATTCAGCTGGAAACAATTAAAAGAGAGGCAGGAAGAGACAATAGGGAGAGGGAAGGCTGGTACTAAAGGGCTTTTAAACCTAGTGAGAAAGGCATAACAAGAACCAATAGCTAGGAGCTGAAGGCACAAATGTTTAACAGTGAGGGTGATCAACCATTGGAACGAACTACTAAGGGAAATGATGGACGCTCCATCTCCTAATGTCTTCAAATCAAGTCTGGATGCTTTGTGGAAGAGATGCTTTAGCCAAACACAGCTTATTGGGCTTAATACAGGGCTAACTACTTGAAGTTCTTTGGCCTGTGATATACAGGAGATCAGATCAGATGATCTAGTGGTCTCTTCTGGCATTAAACTCTATGAATCTTTGAAATCCTGTTGTGGTGAGGGGGGAATATTCTCTCCACTTCACCGTTAGGAGCTGGTCACAGCCAGGTCAAGGTAAAAAATCAAGGTCCACTAATTTTGGGTGTTCAATTTGAGAGGCCTCACACCCGAATTTTTTGAAAGTACTTAGTACTAAGTATGATATAGCATTTTATATGTTCAAATCACAGCTCTCATTGACTTCAGTTGCAGCTGTTAGTGCTCAGCACTTCTGCAAATTATTTTGAGTCTCAGGGTATGTCTACACTACGAAACTAGGTTGAATTTATAGAAGTCGATTTTTAGGAAGCGATTTTATACAGTCGATTGTGTGTGTCCCCACTAAGCGCATTAAGTCGGCGGAGTGCGTCCACAGTACCGTGGCTGGTGTCGACTTTCGGAGCGTTGCATGGTGGGTAGCTATCCCACAGTTCCCGCCGTCTCTGCTGCCCATTGGAATTCTGGGTTGAGCTCCCAATGCCTAATGGGGCAAAAACATTGTCCCGGGTGGTTTTGGATACATGTCATCAGTCGCCCCTCCCTCCGTGAAAGCAACAGCAGACAATCGTTTTGCGCCTTTTTTCTGTGCAAAGCATGCAGCCTGCTCAGCTCAGCTCACCAACACTGCCGCTGTTGTGTCCTGGGTGCTGCTGTCAGTAGGACTGCTAACTGTCATCATACACCGCTTCCGCTGCAACTCTGCTCTGCTGCTCGTGTCTCAATAGTGAATTTCTCCATGTTGTCTGTCATGTGCTCCCGGGTACGTGTGTTCTTCCTCGGGAAATTTGCGCGGTGCTAACCATTGTCCTCCACCGCTTTCGCTGCAACTCTGCTCTCCTGGTGCCATGAATCCACCTTGCAGGTCCTCTCATTGTTCTGTATAAATATCTATTCTCGTGGCATCCCGTTGTCATCCACCGCTTCTGCTGCAACTCTGCTCTCCTGCAGACGCCATGCCCCGGCAAGCATGGAACCTGCTCAGCTCACCACTGCTGTCATGAGCATTGTAAACACCTTGTGCATTATCCTGCAGTATGTGCAGAACCTGCAAAAGCAGGCAAGGGGGCGACGACAGTGCGATCACGATAGTGATGAGGACAGGGACACAGACTTCTCTCAAAGCATGGGCCCTGGCAATTTGGACATCATGGTGGTAATGGGGCAGGTTCTCTTTGTTTCTCCTTGATGAAAACCCGCCCCCTTGGCTGACTCTACTTCCCTGTAAGCCAACCGACCTCCCCCCTTCGATCACCGCTTTCAGAGGGAATAAAGTCGTTATAGTTTCAAAATCATGCATTCTTTATTAATTCATCATACAAATAGGGGGAAAACTCGCAAGGTAGCCAGGAGGGGTGGGTGAGGGGGGAAGCACCGGGTGGGGTGGTGGATGAGGGGCGGAGGGAAGGACAAGGCCACACTACAGTTCAAAACTTATTGAATGCCAGCCTTCTGTTGCTTGGGCAATCCTCTGGGGTGGAGTGGCTGGGTGCCTGTAGCCTCCCCCCCTCCACGTTCTTGGGCGTCTGGGTGAGGAGGATATGGAACTTGGGGAGGATGGCAGGCGGTTATACAGGGGCTGCAGCGGCGGTCTGTGCTCCTGCTGCCTTTCCTGCAGCTCCACCAGACGCCTGAGCATGTCAGTTTGCTCCCCCATTAGCCTCAGCATTGCATCCTGCCTCCTCTCAGCGTGCTTCTCCCTCCTCTCATCACGTTCATTTAATGCTTTCTTGGACTCTGCCATTGTTTGCCTCCATGCATTCTGCTGAGCTCTTTCAGTGCGGGAGGACTGCATGAGCTCTGAGAACATGTCATCGTGAGTGCGTTTTTTTTGCCTTCTAATCTGTGCTAGCCTCTGGGACGGAGATGATAGGGGGAGCGTAGAAACATTTGCAGCTGCGGGAGGAAAAAAAGGGAGAGTAGCATTTAAAAAGATACATTTTAGAGAACAAAGGAAAGACTATTTCACACTGAATCAAGTGATTCACATTACATAGCACATGTGCTTTTGCTACAAGGTCGCATTTTGCCTCTTATATTGAGTGCCTGCTGGTTTGGTGTGAGACATCACACATGCTCGGCTGGGCAACAGAATTCGGCTTGCAGGCAGCCATGGTAAGGCAAAGGGTTTCGGCTTTTTCAACCTTCATAACGTGTGGGAACAGTTTCAAACAGCAGTGCCCTCCTTTCCCATACCAAGCAAAGCCCACTCGGTTGGCCATTTAAAAGGAGGGGCTGCGGTTTTAGGGTGAATATGCAGCACAATCCAACCCCCCCGCAATTCTCTGGGATGATCACTTCACACACCCCCGCCAGCGTGTGGCTAGTATCAGGGAAGATCCCTGTCAGCCAAATGCGAACAGCTCAGCATGAACAGGCCTCCCCCACCGCGTGGCTAACAGCGGGGATGATTTCTTTTCATGAATGTCCCCTTAAACAAATTTCCAGGTGACCATGAATGATATCACTCTCCTGAGGCTAACACAGAGAGATAAAGAACAGATGTTGCTTGAATGCCACCAAAGCCCGGGCCCATTCGCTGCAATGTTTTGTTCTGCAATGATTCCAGACTACTTGCTACTGGCTTGGCGTGGTAAAGTGTTCTACCATGGAGGAAGGAATAAGGCTGCTCTCCCCAGAAACCTTCTGCAAAGGCTTTTAGAGTACCTCCAGGAGAGCTTCATGGAGATGTCCCTGGAGGATATCCGTTCCATCCCCAGACACATTAACAGACTTTTCCAGTAGCTATACTGGCCGCAAATGCATCCCAATTCTTCAGGGCAAATTAATCATTAAACATGCTTGCTTTTAAACCCTGTATTATATTTACAAAGGTACACTCACCAGAGGTGCCTTCTCTGGCTTCATGGTCCAGGAGCCCTCCTTGGGAAGGTTGGGAGGGTATTGGCTCCAGGGTGATGAACAGTTTCTGGCTGCCAGGGAGAAGAGATTCTCTGCTCGCCTGCTGTGCGCTATCCTCAACCTCCTCCTCATCATCATCTTCCTCATCCACAAAATCCTCATCCTTGTTGCACGAGACTTCCCCCTTGCAGGTGTCCATGGACAGTGGTGGGATAGTGGCAGGCGCCCCCTCCCCCAGAATTGCATGCAGCTCATCATAGAAGTGGCATGTATGGGGTTCTGACCCGGAGCGACCGTTTGCATCCTTTGTTTTTTGGTAGGCTTGCCTCAGCTCCTTAACTTTCACGTGGCACTGCTGTGTGTCCCTGTTGTAGCCTCTGTCTATCATGGCCTTGGAGATTTTGGCAAATATATTGGCATTTCGTCTTTTGGAACTGTGTTCTTCCTGCATGGATTCTTCTCCCCATACAGCGATCAGATTCAGTACCTCCCGTTCAGTCCATGCTGGAGCTCTTTTGCGATTCTGGGACTCCATGGTCACCTGTGCTGATCAGCTCGCCACACTGGCTAAACAGGAAATGAAATTCCAAAGTTCGCGGGGCATTTCATGTCTACCTGGCCAGTGCATCTGAGTTGAGAGTGCTGTCCAGAGCGGTCACAATGGAGCACTCTGGGATAGCTACCAGAGGCCAATACCGTTGAATTGTGTCCACACTACCCCAAATTCGACCCAGCAAGGTTGATTTTAGTGCTAAACCCCTCGCTGGGGAGGAGTACAGAGAAAGATTTTAAGAGCCCTTTAAGTCGACAAAACAGGCTTGGTTGTGTGGACAGGTGCAGGATTAAATCGACCTAACGCTGCTAAATTCGACCTAAACTCATAGTGTAGACCAGGGCTCAGGTTGGCACCCAGAAATGAGGAACACACAGTTAATGGTCATCTGTGAATAGTCTGGTTTACATGACTTGCCCTACATCACACAAAGAACTCTGCGACAGAGGCAGGGATAGAATCCAATTCTCCACGACCACAATCAAATGCCTTTAGTACGAGCCCCTCCAGTCTCTTCCTGCACCCCCCTGCCTCATTCACCACACCTTGTGACATACATCACAACCACATACAGGATCATTGGGGACCATATTGTATTAAATTTATGAATGTTCTGTGTTCCATTACAGGCTAGGGATTGTGTTCAGGTCAATGGGGGAAGGTAACTACAGCTCCTTCAGGAACTGAAAACAGTGGGTGGTGATTATTGCAGTCCCTGAGGTATGTCTACACAAGAAATGCTATAGTGGTACAGCTGCAGCTTTGTAGTGTAGACACTCAGTACAGCAATGAAAAGGGTTCTTCCCTCACTGCAGTAAAACCACCTCTCCAAGGGGCAGTAACCCAGTTGTGTAAACACCAGGGCTTAGGTTGGTTTAATTACATTGCACAGTGTGTGAAATTATTCAGTCTTGAATGATGTAGTTAAAATGACCTGACTTTGTAGTGTACACCAGGCCTGGGATTTTAAACATCTCCAAAGAAGTATTACCCCCTGGAGTGGTTTGCATATACTTGTTCAAACAGCTATAAAAGGCCCAGGAGACAAAGACAGGACCTTTTTGGTATATAAGGGCCAGCTTTAATTGAGAGAGGGACTTCTTTTAGATTCAGCAAATGGACATAATCTATTGTCCAAAGGAGGAGACCACTAAGCTGAAGAGCTAGAGAGACTGAAACTTACAAGGTTCTCTATAAGACTGGTGGGAAGCTACTGGCAAAGCAGTTAGATCCTGTTTTGGTTTAATATGTTTTCTCTGCCTGCTTTTATCCTTGAATAAATGTACTCTGCTTTGAAAGAGCTCGTTGGTCACTGGTATATCACTGTCATTGTTCTTGGAGAGAAACTAAAGAGCAGGGCCTGGATGCTAGGCAGACCTGCTTGGGATAATCACAGCGAAGTGCAATGGGACTGCAGGCTAAAACCACCAGGTCAGGAGGGAGTGTGAGGTGTGGGTTCCTGACCAGAGAGAAGTGACAGCTAGATCCTGAAAGGATTTCCTTGAGCAGAACATTGCAAGGGGCTAAAGATGTACCCCAAAACTGTGACACCCCCCCTCCAACTTCAGAAACGAATGAGCCAAGGTTTCTAGGCACAACAGCCTCCTGGACTGCACAGCCCTGATTCATCCCCCGAGCAGGCCCATCCTGGGCACTAAAAGAGGCAGAGGCCTGTGGGAAAAAAATCGTATGTGAGTGAAGATGGTATGAAAATGGATATGCATAAGGGGGCTGTGTCTCTGCCAGAGACTTCCTGGGTGACCTTGTGCAAGTCATTAAAATCCCTCCAGTGCCCACTTGTACAATAGGGACAATAATGCTTTGTCTTGTCCATTTAGATTGGAAGCCCTTTGGGGCAGAAACTGTTTTTTGTTGTTGTTTTTTTTTACTACATATATAGGACCCAGTACAATGGAAGCGTTCATCTTGGTTGCAATCTCTAGGTGGCACTGTAATACAAATAATAATATACTTTTAGTGGGCTTGGGGAATAGGTTATATCCCAAGAATCTTACCTAGTGCAGGTGTAATAGTGAGCCTCCTTCTTTCAAGAAAATTGGAATGGCCTCTATTGAGATGGAAACACTAACACATTCTGTGCAAGTGCTTGTAGCATCTATAATAAGATTATTGAATTTAAGTTGCATATTTTCAAGGATAAGTATAATGTTATGGGAATAACAGACACATGGCTGAACCAGCAAAATGATGGGATTTAAAATACCAGGATACAGAGTTCACTTAAGGGGTAAGCAAAAATAAAACAGCTGCAGGAAGAGGGATGCGACTATTGGCTGGGGATTATACTAAGTCTGCAGTGAGAAATTATATCAGTATTTAGGGCTGACACAGCAGAGACTATATAAACTAAAGCCAAGGACAATAAATGGAGGCAGCTTATTCCTGAAAGTTGCCACAGTGAGAGAAAATAGATCAGGAAATGCTTTGCCTGATAAGACAGGTCTGCAAGGAGATCGGAAGAACTTTAATCATGGGGAATTTTAATTACTTAGATATCGATCAGAAGACCTATGGATCCTCCTCCCTTCCCCTGCACAAACACTCGAGAATGATTCTTGAGGTAAGGCAACGGCCTACAAAGCACACGGTTAGTCCCTATTCTGAGCCTGTACCTTGTCCTAGGAAATGAGCTAAATAGGAAACGTCAGGTAGACTTGAAAGGCCTGTTTTGACTGCCCCTTCTGGAGGCATGCAGAAATTTGGGAGGGAGGCAAGGATCCAGTATAGGGAAATTTGCTGTGCTGGTGCTCTTCTGTGGGGAAATAAAGGATTTAAGTCCACAGGACTGTCGATCCAGCACTTAATCACACACACATTACTTTAAAAACACCTATCTATAGATCACTTGTAAAAATGCGTCACTGTCCTCTCTGTATGTTAGTGATCCACCTTTGTGTTTTACTTTGCAATTTTTATAGGTGCTGCAGACAGCTGTAGAGTGAAAATACTTCACTGATTGTTCTTGGAGCTGCTGCACTAATACATTCCCACCCCCCTGTCTGTACTTGACAGAAAAGTTGCCATCCTTTTGTTTCAGACTCGGTCAGATAGCTTTTGAATGATTTACTCTTCATTTGCTGGCCTGCTCTACCATTGGTTACGCTGAGTTATTTTTTTGGCTGCTGTCGATTGTATTGCAAGGGGTAATATATAGTACGCACGGTTTTCTCTTGCAAGAAGAAATACGTGTATTAGTGTACCAAAAGGTGGATGTGTGGGTCATAGCCATGCTAATAAAGTAAGATTTACTGTTGCTTACCTAGCAAGACTAGAGTATAATGGAGCAGCAGCAGCAATGTATCATCATCTCCAGAGACCTTTGGCAATACAATACAAACCATTTGGACCAGCTGCTGCAAGGTGCATAGTGCCTCTTACAAGTTGCCTGCAACCCTCACCGCCCCACTGATATCACTGAGTATTGTGGATGCTCAGTACCCCGCAGGATTGAGCCAATCAAGGTAGCACATGAGTCACAATTTCATCTCAAGGCATTTGACAACATGATCAAACCTCACCAATACAGTATTAAGCAAGAAATTTTAAAGCACAGCTTTAAAAGCTTTGCTTCGCCATAAATTAAGAACAACAGCAGCAAACACTCAGGAGTGAATTCCATACACATGTAATATGAACAAAGGAAATTCTCCCTGTAGTTTTCTATAGCGAACGTTAGTGGAATAGCATTTTAAAATCGGGGGCCTGATTCTGCCCTCCGTTACACCACTGCAGCCTCCATGAAGCCACAGGGGTTGTAATGGTGTAAGTCAGATCAGAATATGGCCCCAGAGGTTTAGAGGTTTAGCCACCAGGTCCGGCTCCTAGGTGGGGAGGCCACGGGTCTCCATGTGTTGCCCCTGCCCTGAGCACCGGCTCCACACTCCCATTGGCCAGTTCCCGGCCAATGGGAGTGTGCTGCAGACAGCTGTAAAGTGTCATTTGTCATTTGTAAATTTGTCATTTAGGTATTTGATATTTTTAAAAAGTGAAGCTAAAGATGGAAGTGTCAGATTCCAAATTGAAGACTATATTTTAATATTAATACATAACACCCACAAATGTTCTTGGGTGCCTCAGAGATAGTTTGTTCTTTTTTTGGAGGGGGGAGGGACCTGACTTTTTACCTTTTGGTCTAATTAAGATATTTTAGAGCTAGAGGGATACAACACAAGATTTTGTTTATTTCAGTGATGAAAGGTACTATGCAATAACAGGAAAGGCAGCAGACTCTGGCCTTTGGGATTTGTGCCTAGGTGAAAGAGGAATAATAGTTGTGTAAATAAAAAATATTTTCAAGATGTGAAGTTCTAGATACAGAAATTAGTTAGTGTGAAGTAGCCTAGTGCCACTGAGTGGAGTCAAGGGAGCTAGGCTGTTTTCACTAGCTGAGGATCTGGCCATTAATCTTTATTGGGCTTCGGTCGACATGTATGTCTTGTCATTTGTGAAGACTCCTCAGAAATATTACTGTAAAAGTAACTTACAGGGGTGGGAGGAAAGCTGTCCACTGCTTCAGTTTCCCTCAGATTGGTTGCTCAGTTTCCCTTCTCAGCAGTCATCCAGGAGCAGGCATGTAGGCTCCTGGCATGCTCCTTTGTAGGATCTGTGGTGCTTTGCCAGCACTGAGGTGACTTAGCTCTCTGGCTCCACCCTTCCAAAGTTAAATCAAAGGCCAAAGGAAAACACAAAACTAGTCGTCGGAACACCCGGGCGAAAAGGGAACCTATCGGCTCTGGTCAGCACTGCCGACCAGGCCGTTAAAAGTCCTGTCAGCGGTGCTGCAGCACTAAGGCAGGCTAGTATCTACCTGTCCTGGCTGGCACCATGCTGCGTGTGCCCCGGAAGCGGCCAGCAGGTCCGGCTCATAGGTGGGGAGGCCACGGGGCTCCATGCGCTGTCCCTGCCCTGAGCACTGGCTCCGCACTCCCATTGGCGGGGAACTGGCCAATGGGAGCTGGGGGGTGGGGGTGGGGTGCCTACAGGCAAGAGCAGCACATGGAGCCTCCTGCCCCCCCCGCCTAGGACCCGGACCTGATGGCTGCTTCCAGGGCACATGCAGTGCGGTGCCAGGACAGGCAGGGAACCTGCCTTAGCCTCCCTGCTGTGCTGCTGACCAGGAGCTGCCTGAGGTAACCCTATGCCCCAACCCTAAGCCCCAACCCCAGCCCTGAGCCCCCACCCAAACCTGGAGCACCCTTCTGCACCCCAAACCTCTCATCCCTGGCCCCACCCCAGAGCCCTCACCCCCTCCTGCACATCAATCCCCTGCCTCAACCCACAGTCCCTGCCTGCATTCCAAATCACTTGGTCCCAGCCTGGAGCCTCCTCCTGCACTCCAAACCCCTCATCCCTGGCCCCACCCCAGAGCCAGCACTCCCAGCCAAGAGCCCTCACCCTCACCCCCTCCCACACCCCAAACTCCTGCCTCAACCTGCAGCCCCCTCTCACACTCTGAATCCCTTGGTCTCACCCCCCTACCTAGAGCCACCTCCTGCACCCAAAACCCCTCATCCCTAGCTCCATCCCAGAGCCCACACTCCTAGCCAGAGCCTTCACCCCCTCCTGCATCCCAACTCCCTGCTCCAGCCCAGAGCCCCCTCCTGCACTCTGAACCCCTCATTTCTGGCCCCACCCCACAGGCCCCACCCCCACTTAGAGCCCTCACCCCTTCCCACACCCCAACCCCCTGCCTCAGCTCAGTGAAAGTAAGTGAGGGTGGGGGAGAGCAAGCCACTGAGGGAGGGGGAATGTAGTAAGCGGGGGGCAGGGCAGGGGTGGGGCCTTGGGGAAGGGATGGGGCTAGGGTGTTCGGTTTTGTGCAACTAGAAAGTTGGCAACCCTAGTTGTCTGTTCCAGACTCTTGTCAGGTGCAGCTCTTTCCCTGTGGGTCTGTCTTGTTCCCCACCAATCTTTAGCTCTTCCATTGGTTCAGCTTCCAATCCTCCTGGGCTCCTACACATCCCTTCTTCCCTCTGTTAACCCCAGGTAACAGGGCAACTACAAACACATCAACATATGTTTTACCATCCTAGACTAGACCAGTGTGTGAAGTGCATATTCCTCCTCTGGTAAAGGCCTGTGTCTGATGCTTCACAGGAAGATGAAGAGCACTCATAATAAACCTGGCCAAGAATTCATAATACACCTGCTGTCTCTGAGGGATATAAATTCTTTTCTGACCTTTGTGACAATCAGCTGATGTCCTGAAGCACAGGACTGGGTTATCCAAGTCTTAGTGTGTGTATCTTCAATAGATTTTACTGGTCACAACAAAGTCCTACTAGAGCTTTCTGTATCATTGAATTCACTGGCTGCCTATGTGCTGTGTGAAGAAATATTTCCCTTCATTTGCTTGTTTACAGTGTTTGCTTGACATCTTCCCTCTGTGAGCTTCATCAATGACTTCCTTGTTCTTCTGCCAGCGTTAAAGGGAAGAATGATCAATTTTAAATGAAACCTTTCACAATAGTAAATGCCATGTCAAAATAAATACATAGATAGCATTAATGCCCTTCTGGGACCAACTCCTTAGTTAGTATAAATCGACGTCTCTAGTGTCTTGCAACTAATTGATGGACACAATCCATCACACATATAAGTCTGTTGGCCAGATCTTCAGCTGCTGTAAATTAGCATAGCACTAACTTCAGTGAAGCTAAGCTGAGTTACAGTAGGTGAGGATCTGGCCCAGTGTATTCAGATTGGAACAAGCAGAACCTCACAAAAAATCTTTACTCAAAGACACTCTTGTTTCCCCAGGTGTAATTTACATTAAACTGGAGCTGAGAAAAGTTTATTAAATGCTGGAATATTTCTCCAAAACAAGAAGTCTTTGCCCAGATGAGGAGCACCAAATTCTGAAATAGTAAGTCATATAGCCTTGTACCAACTCGTATACTTTGCCCATGATGATTGTAGAGACTCATTCTGGGGTCTCCAAGTGGGTCCCTTTGTTGGCAGCCAGAATGTAGCAATTAGAAATTAAGGAATAAGATAAAACAGAGCAAAATCTTGGCAGAGGCTTGTCCCTAAAATGATTGCCAGTACCTTTAGCAAAAAGAACTTGCATTAACAGTCATTCCTAATCCAATGAGTGTTACAAAATGTACTTCAAAGACTTTAAGGTGACTCCGGTGAATTGTAGAGCAGATGAAGAGAACATATGGAAGGCAGAGCTAACATGAAATGTAAAAATAGACTCATTAAGTCAAACAGGCGGGCAGGATTGCTCTCACACTTCATCTATATTTCATCAGGTCAGTCACTGGCTAGTATATTCAGAATATTCCATGTTGCTATAAGGCAGGGTACATGCATCAAATCTGCAGTGCAAAGAAATATCATCATAAAGATGAGATGCTCAGAGTCACAGGGAAAGATCCGGAGTTAGATCAGGAATGGAGTTGAAGTGAAGGAAATGATAGCCCATTATCAACTATTAGCACAGCAAACCTCTTCTCTCAGTTCTTCCATTACATCTTGATGATGAGCAATAAGAAGTTTTTATAAAAACATATTGGTACCAATCTCTCTCTGTTTCTATAAGGCTTTCTGCCACCGTGGTGGCTGAGTGCCAAATTTGGATGACTGTTATTTGTTATCCAAATAGTTTTGCCTTCAGCGCAAATTGTATATTTTTCTATGCCCGGCAAATTCTACTAACTAAATTCCACTTTTTCCATCATAAAATTCCACTTTTTAAACTTAACGAATAATAAGCAAATGCAGGTTTTGCTTTGTTTATAAAGCTACCTCTGTATTTACGCTTCATTTTCACAAACACTTTTTTGGCTAAGAAAACCGGCGCATATGGTCTTTATTACATCCTGTCTAGTTTGACATACAGATCTTTGGGACATTCCATTATGTTAGACAGGATTCCATTATATCAGATCTTTTCCCATTATCTGTAGAAGCAAGTAAAAAGGTGCCATGGAATTTGGCCCTGTCTGACACTTTGCTTCCAGGCTGTCTGTTTATGTTTACCTGTCTTGTCTAATTACAATGTACGCTCCTCAGGGTTGGTACCGTCTAACTAGGACACTGATCTTGCAAAGACTTGCACATATGTTAAACTGGGAATAGTCCTAATATATACAGTTAATCCTGTGTGTGAGCCTTTGCAGGATCGGGGTCTGTATGTGTGACCAATGTCTAGCATAATGGGGCCTCCATCCTGATTGGGGTCTCTGGGCACCACCAGGATAAATAATAATGTAATAAAGTTACTGTGGTGGCTGGGTGATTTATTGTTTTTTAGCACAATCACAGACAGCCTATAAAGGATGTGACTCCTCCCATATGGGACGGATCCTGTTCTGGAAGTAATTCTGAGAGGAAGTTCAGAGTGGGTGTGAGAGCTTCTTGGCTTGGCCAAATTGTTCTGTATAGCAATACCAGCACAGGAGGGCAACTGCCTCTACCCTCTTCTAATAATAAATAGATGTGGTTTGTAGTTTGAGCCTGGGCCACCTTCTTCTTTCTGAGGACTCAGCCTGGTTGAGCTAACTCACCAAGAAGTATATCATTAGGTTGTGTTTGAATCTATAATAATAATTAATGGAGATATCCCATCTCCTAAAACTGGAAGGGACCTTGAAAGGTCATTGAGTCCAGCCCCCTGCCTTCACTAGCAGGACCAAGTACTGATTTTGCCCCAGATCCCTAAATGGCCCCCCTCAAGGATTGAACTCACAACCCTGGGTTTAGCAGGCTAATGCTCAAACCACTGAGCTATCCCTCCCCCCTCCTCTGAGTCCTTCCTGCACTGTCTCATTTAGCTTAGGGCATGAACGAAATCCCACTTTTCCTGTCCCTGGGCCACTCTTTGTTGTTAAGTCCCATAAGTTTTCCTTCCATGAGCAATATTCGATAGAGGGATTCTTTTGGTCAGCTCCTTTTATGTTTTCCTCCAGCTGCCCACTGGCATACCTGCTCTGGCCGATGCTCTGGCTTCATTCTTAACACATCTCAGATATTTCCATCTTCTCTTCTGGATAATTGCGGAGATAAAGGGTTGTTGAGCTTGTGACACTGTATTAAAAGCAAGATGACCATGTTTACATTGATGTATCACCACTGATGTATCGACACTGTTGCAACCACTGATGTATCAACACAGTTGCAAAATTGTGATAAATCTTATACAAAGTATGCCTAGTAAGATATCATTGGAAAAGTTTAAATCCATTGAACAATGTTATCCTGTTTGTATGTGTGTATTATCATTGCATATGAAATTATGAATCTCTGTTCTGTGTTGATATCTCAAACATGTCGTGTTCCTGGATAACACCCACAAGACAGAGTTACATCAAGACCAGCCAGCCATGGTGATGGGCCATTAAGGAGAATCAACTCTTCCAATGGGCCCCTCCTGAGGACGCCTCAGAGAACATGTAGACAATGGCTACCTCATGACTCAGCAAGGGCACATAAGACATGTGACCCCTGACTCCATGTTTGTGCTAGTAACTTTCCATGCACTGGGAGGTATAAATTGGAGATGGTGACACCATTTTCTTCCTTTTTCCTGTGCCACACCTCTGGATCGTAACTTATAACAAAGGAGAGCTTTGAACAATGGACTGAGGACCCCAATGTTTGAGATGAACCAGAGAGACTTCTTGCCAACTGGCAGATTTAACATCACTGCTAGTATCCTTATCTACAGCCTCTGAAATCAACTGTAATATATATGATTCACATTAACCATTTAACAAACCTCTTCTTTTCTGTTTTTATTTATAAATCTTTAGTTAGTTTACTAAAGATTGGCTGCAGCATGGTATTTGGTGCGATCCTCAAGTACATATTGACCTGGGGTGAAGTCTCATTTGAGAGGCTAGAGGGCTTGAAGGGGACTGTCTGTGGCTTCATCATAATTCATAATTCATCATCATTTTGAAAGCACAGATTTGTTACTGGCTTAGTGAAGTCTTATGATGGAGTATATCACCAGTCTAGGGTATATGCCCTACATTCTGACAGTCTGACCTGAGATTGGCACTCTTAGCTGTGTCCCATACCAGGCACCATGACTGAGCTCTCTAACAAATCTTGATAGTTATAAATGACTGTACATGTGATGGATTTCCAGCTTTCACTCCCATATGTTAAAATGGAAATAACATTTGAGTTGATAATTTGTCGCTTGGTCTTTAAGCTGTAGATTTGCAATGACCAGATCTTATTTAAGCTGATAAAAGCAGATGCTGCCTTGCCAATTCATGATATTATTTCCTGCTGGATAACTGCATTGGCTTTCATGTTACTGCCAAGGTACGTGAATTGATTCACCTCTTGTATTCCTTTGTCGTCTTGAGTTCAGCATTGCTGGAGTTCGCATTAGATTTGTTTTTTTGTAATAGATTATTAACCCTCTGTGACGGGTTGGATCACAGAAACCCCCTTGGGAGCTGCCACCCAATGTGCAAAGACTACCCCTGCTTCTGTTTTCCCTGCCAGCTCAGGACTCCAGCACCCTGTCTTGCTGAGCCAGACACTCCCGTCTGGCTCCAGACACAGACCCAGGGTCTGAATCACTTGTCCCAAAGCTGCAAGTTTACCTGAAAACAGCTCGCAGTAGCGTGCTTGTCTTTAGCACTCAGATGCCCAACTCCCAATGGGGTCTAAACCCAGATAAATCCGTTTTGCCCTGCATAAAGTTTATGCAGGGCAAACTCATAAATTGTTCGCCCTCTATAACACTGATAGAGAGATATGCACAGCTGTTTGCTCCCCCAGGTATTAATACATACTCTGAGTAAATTACTAAATAGAAAGTGATTTTATTAAATACAGACAGTAGGATTTAAGTGGTTCAAAGTAGTAACAGACAGAACAAAGTAAGTCACAAGCAAAATAAAATAAAATGCGCAAATCTATGCCTAATCAAACTGAATACAGATAATCTCACCCTCAGAGATGCTTCAGTAAGTTTTTCTCAGACTGGACACCTTCCAGGCCTGGGCACAATTCTTTCCCCTGGTGCAGCTCTTGTTGCAGCTCAGGTGATAGCTAGGGGATTCTTCATGATGGCTCCTCTCCCTCCCTGTTCTCTTCCCCCCTTTATATATCTTTTGCATAAGGCGGGAACTCTTTGTCTCTCTGGGTTTCCACCCCCCCTCACTGGAAAAGCACCAGGTTAAAGATGGATTCCAGTTCAGGTGACATGATCACATGTCACTGCAAGACTTCATTACTCACTTGCCAGCACACACATATACAGGAAGACTCACAGGTAAATACAGCCATCTGCAGACAATGGGAGTCATCAAGATTCCAAACCATCATTAATGGTCCACACTTTACCCAATTACAATAGGCCCTCAGAGTTACATTTTATATTTCTAGTTTTAGATACAAGAGTGGTACATTTATACAAATCAGATGATCACACTCAGTAGATTATAAGCTTTGTAATGATACCTTATGTAACCCTTCTGCCCATCTAAGTTGGCAGCAACAAGGGCCGGGTTCTGTATCTAGGGGTTCTGCTTCAATAACACAGTGCAAAACCGGCTCGAGCCCCCACCCAGTGACCTGGGACAATTACATACCACCCCCTGGGTGCCTCTAAGAGGCAATACTTCCCCTCTCGCAAGCACGGAGTCTGAGTGTGACAGAAAATGTTTAATAACATGAGGTAAACGACATCAGCATTAAATTGGAAAAACACCACAACTAGAGTTCATAGACCAAACCATGAGCGAAGACCCACCCCAGCAAATTGGGCCATGTCCTCTCCCGTTGGTTCTTGGAACCAGCGACCCAAGAATCACCAAAGTCCCAAAAGTCCGACAACCCCCCAAAGTCTCTGTCCCTGATCAGTGCAGCCCCAGAGTTCAAAAAGGGGGGGGGGTGTGAGCAGGGTGTTAAGGGGCACCTTACGTGATCCGAGGCCAACCGGCTGCTTCTCCGTGGGGTTCCACCCAGCCTTCACCACGAACTGCTCCACTCCACCCGCAGTCCCACTCCTGCCGTCCCACGAACTGCTCTGGCAGCTGCTCCGCTCCGCTCACCGACCTGTGAGCCGTGCCGCTCTGCGCCGCTCCGCTCCGCTCCGCTCACCGACCTGTGAGCCGTGCCGCACCGCGCTGCTCCGCTCCGCTCACCGACCTGTGAGCCGTGCCGCTCCGCGCCGCTCCGCTCACCGACCTGTGAGCCGTGCCGCACCGCGCTGCTCTGCTCCGCTCACCGACCTGTGAGCCGCTCCGCTCCGCTCCGCTCCGCTCCAGCCGTCCCTTGGGCCGCTCCCACAAGGCTCTGTTCTGTTAGCTGCTCCTCCAGCCGCTCCACTCACCGACCTGTGAGTCGCTCAGCGCCACTCCAACCGTCCCACAAGGCTCCACTCTGCTAGCTGCTCTGCCAGCCGCTTAGCATTATAGCTTCAGGCTCCCCCACTAGTTAACACCGCCTCAGTGATCTCAGCTCTTTTGTGATTTCAGCTCATAGTAGGGGAGCCCCAGTGCTAGTGCACCACTGGCCCAAAGTGAATTCAGTTCAGCAGTCTGTAACTAGACTTCTAATGGAATCAAAAGTTAGCTCTGATATTCAACAATGGAGAGAGGAGGTAGTGCAATTGGTGTTTCAACCCCTCAGAGAGGGCCCATACCATCAGGTACAAATACCTGTCCCCATCCTCTCTCAATTCACTGGGTTTTGTAACCCATGCCCCTTGACAAGCACATGCTACTTAGGTAATGGTGAATGACTCACTCAGTCCTTCTGTCATACACAGTTCCACTGGCCTTGATTCACAGAATCAGGGTAACAAAACTTTATTCTTCCTGCCCCAATAACAGAGAAACTGGGGATCCCACACCAGCCAAAGTAACCACTTTGAGTTGCTGTTGTTTCATGCCAGGCGAGTGGGTGTGCCTATGCAAACAAGATCAGCCCCTGGAGTTCTTTTCCACACTCGCCATAATTCACCACCAGATGTCAGGGTAGAGCTCATCCTGACTCTGCTTACACTTACAAGAGACCTTTTGCATGAGGCATATCCCAGTTACTTACATTCACTTATTACCGTATTTTCTCTAAAACTATCTCAGTTACATTATATTGACTTATTATCAAGTTTTTATAAAACCATATAGACTGCACAACGTCACACCCTCTTTTTCACTATGCCATGTAACAATAATTTATTATTATTCCTGCAGTTCCTAAAGGCCTGAATAAGCAACATCTACAGTTTCATACAAAAAAGAATAACGTATGAATGTTTGAGCTTAAAGTGATGCCAAAGTGACGGAAATTTCACCCTGATACTTTACAATTCAGATTTTGTTGTTTATCCAATTTCTACCAAATGGTCTTGTTTACATCGAATTCAGAATGTTTTTGATGTGAGTTTGGAAGAAATGTAGAAAATTGAAATTGTCAGGGGTTTTCCTTGAAAAGAAGCCCACTTCCATCCAAGAAGATGCTTGTTGTTGAATGACAAATTGTGAGATTTTAAATTTTTGTAGCAAATTAGAAAATGTGCTAGAATCAGGTGCTCCATGTATTTAGCCTCTGGGTGATTTTCTTCCCCCTGCCCGCATTTACAGATACTCTGTGGTTTTACAGATTCATACATTTTAAGGTCAGAGGGGCCATTAGCATCAGTGTGACCTGCGTAACACAGGCCATAGCTCTGATCCCTTGATTGCTGCATCTAGGCCAGCAACTTGTGGTTGAACTACAGCATATCTTTTAGAAAGACATCCAATCTTAATTAAAAGACTCCCACTGAAAGAGAATTTACCATGTCGCCAGATAATCTAGTCCGATGGGTATGAGAAATGAACCTATAGTATGCAGTTGCCAGTTACGCTCATGTCATTGTAATATATGTAACATCTCTGGTTAAATCTGAGTAGTAGACTTAGAACGGAGTCACTTTGTCTTAAACTAGGCTCCCATCATGGAAGTGGTAGCATGTGGAAAAACAGCTGTGTCCATTCAGCACTCTGTTGACTTCAGCAGGGTCCCATGTGGACTCAGCAATTCACCTGTGTCTGTCAATTGCAGGATTGCAGGCTTAGGTTGTAAGCTCTTCAGGTAGGAGATGGGTCTCTCACTACGTGTTTGTAGAGCACGCAGAACAATGGATCCCTGCTCTGGTTAGGGCTTCTGAGTGCTACTGTGATACAAATAATAATAAATTATAATATGACATCAAAGTACTAGTACAAAGTAGCTATATGTTTCTTAGCCTGAAGAGCATGTCTTGAACTGTGAAGCCATTAGTTAAAGATCTTAAGTAGAAGAAAGGACACAAAGGCTAAGCTACATCTTTTACCAAGTCTTACAAAGAGAGAGATGATCATTGACAGAGGATCACATTTGCCATTTCAGAGGAAAGAGAACTAGGAAAAGAGAACGCCTCATCATTCAGTGAAAATAGAAGTTCCATCTGCATACATAAATGTATAAGGCGTTCTGCATTCCGCACTGAGGCTTATTAATAAGAAGAAAAGGACAGGAGGAGAGGTAGTGCTGACCCTTGAAGCACTGCTACATATAGACAGACAAATTCTGACAAAGAGCTCCACTACAATGGAATTCTTAGGGAGGGAGAAAAGGATGTTAAAATTAAGGCTGGGACTACAACACAGAAATAGCATCAGGTTATGATGTCCATGTCAGAGAGAGAGTGAGAGCACAAATGCTCTGCAGTGTCACACACTCTCTTTGTATAGATCAAGGAAGACACCACTTTGAAATGGATTTCTTACAAAGGAACACTTCTGTGATCAGTAAATGGAAGCAGAGGTGCCGTAGTTGGCTAGAAGAGGGAGCGGAGAAGGCAAGGCTGTTGGGGATTCATTATTAATTGTGGTAGAATTAGTCTGCAAGCTATGTTCGAACATGCACTGCTCTGGACTCCAAATAATGCAAATTGGTGGGTGCCCCACAAGAGAAACTTCAAGCAATTCCATAAATAAGTAAAGAAGACTGGCAAAGCCCTGAGATTCCATATAGGCATCCCTGATCACACATAGGGAAGGTGACTCATCTTATCTTATGCTCAGCAGTAGAAACTTACTCCTAGAAGTCTCCTCACTGTTTTGTCTGTCACACTTGAGAGAGGGAGATTAGCCTTGTGGATCAGGTCCTGGATTGGGACTGGAGAATCTGGAGTCACATCCCAGTTCTACCACAGTTGTCCTGTGTGACCTTGGGCAAGTCATTTAATCTCTTTGTACCTCACTTCCCCACCCGTAAAATGGGGATTATAATACTGTTCTCCCTTTCTGTCTGTCTTGTGTAGTTAGACTCAGCTTTTTGGAGCAGGGACTGTCTTTTAGTATGTGTATTATATAGTGCTTAGCACAATGGAGCCCAGATCTTGCTTGGGACCTCTAGGTACTACTGCTACCATAACAGAAATAATACTTACAAGAGGGAGGGTAGCCACAAACTATCTTAAAATGGAAGCCCAAGGTAAATACTGTGTCATAATAACAAAAACTAAGGCTGGACTGAAACCAGACTCAGATCTGAGTATCCTTAGGAAGGATCTGGGGCATGGATGTGGGGAAGCAGCTGCTTTGTAGCATGCTCCCTCCTGCCCTGAGCCTAGGGAGGCCCCCCACTGCAGTTGGGTGCTGTGAGGTGGCAGGGAGGGGAGACAGAAATGGGAGGGGATGGAACTGGTGCCGTACATGCACAGCAGAGACTCCGCAGGAGCAGGACCAGTGAAACAGAAGCAGTATTGCCAGCCCTTTGCATTAAAAAATCACCAATCATTCTTCCCAAAATCATGAGACCAGCTTAATACCCATGAGATTAAAAAAAAATACACATAAGGGATTTCTTTTGATTTCTCCTCTGGTTTGTGAAGCTTTAGGGAACATTTGGGTCGCAATTTCAAGCTTCCCTCTGTTGCCCTGAGAGTTAGAAACTTCTTTTTTTATATGAAAGCTAAGATTCTCGCATCTTCACCTGAATCCAGGAGCTGGAGCTTTAAGAAAAGCAGCACGTATCACGAGACACAAACATTGGCAAGTTTGGGAGAGGGAACAGAGGGGCCTTGCTCAACAGCCTCGGGGAGCCATGCATTTTGCTTACAAATTCTCAGATTTCGCAAGATTTATTGCTAGCTGCTCCATGAGACCTGAAACTCCTTGCTTTAGATAGGAGTTAGTACATGACGTTTTTACTGGAGGATGCAACTGGAAAATCAGAAAGTGATCAGATTCTCTCGTTCTCACGCACGTGCGCGTATGCAGTGGACAGATCATTGTAGCAATTTAACTCATGCAATGAAAACGACTGTCCAAGTAGCTAGAAATTACAACATTAGTTCAACAGAACTCAATCGACTAAACCCAGCCAGCCAGTGGAAATGGTAACAGAAGCTGTATGAGTCTTGTAAAATCAAAACTGAATAATTTCCAGAGGATAAACCAAGCTAACCATAAGAATATATTGTGTTTTACAGCAATCAATTACTTTACATTCCACTGTACCAGAGCCACATCTGGTGTCTCACAAAACAGGACAATGATGGTGCCAAAGGGAGGTAGAGAAATGGATTATACAGATTAGATCAAAACTACACAACAGTTAAGAGAGGAAGTGAAAATGAGTATCATATGCCGTGTACAGCTGTTTTTGAGTGGCACCTTCGGGTTAATTTTCCTTACTAATCTCTGCTCCTGCCATTTCTGGTGCCACCCAAAATCATTTACCTGGGCCTTGATTAATCAAAATTACAGCTCAGCGACTTTTTTCAGCAAATAGTACATTTGCCAAAAAATGCTTTTTTTTTTTTTTCAGGTCACAGAAACTATTCATGAATTTGACATGAATTTGTTGAACAGTTTGCCTCCCCACCCCCAAAAAAGTTTTATGGGACTGAGGTGTCATTCACAAAATGTATCAGAGGGGTAGCCGTGTTAGTCTGAATCTGTAAAAAGCAACAGAGGATCCTGTGGCACCTTTAAGACTAACAGAAGTATTGGGAGCATAAGCTTTTGTGGGCAAGAACCGAAGAAGTGTTGCTATTCACAAAATGGTTGGGGGAGGCGTTTCCCTTAGCAGCTTTAGCCTAATGGCTAGAGCACTCCCCTGGGCTGTCAGAAAGCTGGGTGCAGTGCCCATTTCTGCCTGATAGGGAGAAGGGTTTTAAACTTGAGGTCCCCACATGGGAAGAGAGTTCCCTAGCCACTGGGCTATAGGATATTCTAGTGCCGGTGTTCTATTGTCTAACTAATTAAATAGGCTAGAGCAGCAACTGCTTCCACTCCATTCTCCTATGCGGGGGTTTCTGGCCACCGAATCTACACAAGTTTGATTGTCCTCTTTGTTGGCCGGTCCCCATTCTCCCCACTGTAATGGCCTAGTTGGAACTAGCGGAGAGGCCAACCCCATCTGCACAGTGGGTGTGGCGACTCCTGATCCCAGAATGCCTGAGCCCTTTCTCGCCAATGCAGAGGCATCATGAATTGTCCACACAGGCGCTGAGTGGGCTGTCCGCCAGCTGGTGAATTTCCCCTAGGCTGATTGAAGTCCACTGTAGTTTTAGACTGTTACTTTATTTTCATAAGCTAGTCATAAAGTGTGCTACCCTCACCAGAATAGAGAACAGGAGTACTTGTGGCACCTTAGAGACTAACAAATTTATTAGAGCATAAGCTTTCGTGGACTACAGCCCACTTCTTCGGATGCATACAGAGTGGAATAAATATTGAGGAGATATATATATACACACATACTGAGAGCATAAACAGGTGGGAGTTGTCTTACCAATTCTGAGAGACCAATTAAGTAAGAGAAAAAAAACTTTTGAAGTGATAATCAAGATAGCCCAGTACAGACAGTTTGATAAGAAGTGTGAGAATACTTACAAGGGGAGATAGATTCAATGTTTGTAATGGCTCAGCCATTCCCAGTCCTTGTTCAATCCTTTGTTGATTGTGTCTAGTTTGCATATCAATTCCAGCTCAGCAGTCTCTCGTTGGAGTCTGTTTTTGAAGTTTTTCTGTTGTAATATAGCCACCCGCAGGTCTGTCATTGAATGACCAGACAGGTTAAAGTGTTCTCCCACTGGTTTTTGAGTATTATGATTCCTGATGTCAGATTTGTGTCCATTAATTCTTTTGAGTAGAGACTGTCCGGTTTGGCCAATGTACATGGCAGAGGGGCATTGCTGGCACATGATGGCATATATCACATTGGTAGATGTGCAGGAGAACGAGCCCCTGATGGTATGGCTGATGTGATTAGGTCCTATGATGATGTCACTTGAATAGATATGTGGACAGAGTTGGCATCGGGCTTTGTTACAAGGATAGGTTCCTGGGTCAGTGGTTTTGTTCAGTGATGTGTGGTTGCTGGTGAGTATTTTCTTTAGGTTGGGGGGTTGTCTGTAAGCGAGGACAGGTCTGTCTCCCAAGATCTGTGAGAGTAAAGGATCATCTTTCAGGATAGGTTGTAGATCTCTGATGATGCGCTGGAGACGTTTTAGTTGGGGGCTGAAGGTGACAGCTAGTGGTGTTCTGTTATTTTCTTTGTTGGGCCTGTCTTGTAGGTGGTGACTTTTGGGTACTCGTCTGGCTCTGTCAATCTGTTTTTTCACTTCAGCAGGTGGGTATTGTAGTTTTAAGAATGCTTGATAGAGATCTTGTAGGTGCTTGTCTCTATCTGAGGGATTGGAGCAAATGCGGTTATATCTTAGAGCTTGGCTGTAGACAATGGATCGTGTGGTGTGTCCTGGATGGAAGCTGGAGGCATGTAGGTAAGTGTAGCGGTCAGTAGGTTTCCGGTATAGGGTGGTTTTTATGTGACCATCGCTTATTAGCACAGTAGTGTCCAGGAAATGGACCACTTGTGTGGATTGATCTAGGCTGAAGTTGATGGTGGGATGGAAATTATTGAAATCATGGTGAAATTCCTCTAGGGCTTCTTTTCCATGAGTCCAGATGATGAAGATGTCATCAATGTAGCGCAAGTAGAGTAGGGGCGTTAGGGGACGAGAGCTAAGGAAGCGTTGTTCTAAGTCAGCCATAAAAATGTTGGCATATTGTGGGGCCATGCGGGTACCCATAGCAGTGCCGCTGACTTGAAGGTATATATTGTCCCCAAATGTGAAATAGTTGTGGGTGAGGACAAAATCACAAAGTTAAGCCACCAGGTTAGCTGTGACATTATCAGGGATACTGTTCCTGATAGCTTGTAGTCCATCTTTGTGTGGAATATTGGTGTAGAGGGCTTCTACGTCCATAGTGGCCAGGATGGTGTTTTCTGGAAGATCACCGATGGATTGTAGTTTCCTCAGGAAGTCAGTGGTGTCTCGAAGATAGCTGGGAGTGCTGGTAGCGTAGGGTCTGAGGAGAGAGTCCACATAACCAAACAAGCCTGATGTTAGGGTGCCAATGCCTGAGATGATGGGGCGTCCAGGATTTCCAGGTTTATGGATCTTGGGTAGCAAATAGAATACCCCTGGTCGGGGTTCTAGGCATGTGTCTGCACAGATTTGTTCCTGTGCTTTGTCAGGGAGTTTTTTTAGCAGATGGTGTAGTTTCTTTAGGTAATCCTCAGTGGGATCAGAGGATAATGGCCTGTAGAATGTGGTGTTAGAGAGCTGTCTAGCAGCCTCTTGGTCATATTCCAATTCACCAGAAAAGAACACTCTTGTTTTTCATCCCTTTAAGCCCCCCAAATGGATCTGTAATTGTAATCATTTGTGGCATTTGTTTTTAAGTCATGTTGTAATTAAGTTCCATCGTCCTTTACATTAATGAAGCTGAAACGTTAATGACAAATGCCTTGGTGTCATCACGACTGACTAAATTAACAGCAGCAAATGTCAATTTATTTTAAAATACAGGGATTCCCTCTGTGTTATTTAAGGGGTTCTAACGCAGACAAAGAAAGGCAGAATTATTTACCAGGCTTTTCTATTTAATTCCAGACGTCTCCAGTGATAAATGTCTAGCTGATTAGAGATGAGTCATCCATATTAACTGTGGGAAATAAGACTGTAAAAGCTGTGGGAGGTGGCTGTAGGAGAGGAAATATCAATGAAGATCCTCCCACAGAGGTCCCCCTACAGCATCAAGGTTTTGGACCCTTCCCACTACTCTAGGGGTGCTGGAACAATTTGTATAGTGGGGATGCTGAGAGCCATTGAACCAAACTGCACACCTTGTATATGATGGAAACTACTTCAAGCCAGGGGGTGCAATAGAACACCTAGTTCCAGCACCTATGCACTGCTCTGGACCCGACATCGCCTTAACCCTGGCTCCATGGCAAACGCTTAATTGGAGCCATGGTACCTGGGACTTCTGACAGTTGCAGTTGCCCCCAGGAACTCTGTCTGCATGGGGAACACTTGACAGAAAAGACAATACTGCCTCAGGTTATATTATCTTTTCTGCCTAAGCTCTTTGGAAGAGGGAACAATATGAATCCCCTGGCCTGGTCTCTGATCTCTGACCTCCCACCTCTCAGTGTGGGCTCCTGACCCAAAGAAGAGGGCTCTGTAGGGTTTGATAGGGGGATGGTGTCCTTGAGGTTGCTGAGACACTTGCTTCTGTATGGTAGGGTAAAGATCCATGTGCGGATAGCCCCATCCACACACAGATCTAAGGGGCATGATCTGGGCCCAAAGGTCCTTAAGGTTGCAAATTCAAGCACTTAAATATTAGGATATGACAGAATTAAGGTTCCTTGTGCAACCTTAATTTAGCTCCCTTGTGCCTATGCATAATTATAGTCTTTAGTCACATGATCGCATGCTATTTTTTTTCTACAGGAGCCTTGCCTTATTTAACCCCCACAAAACAAACAACCGTCCACCCCCACTCAGCCTGAGGCAGACCCCCGACATGTCAAATATCAGCCTAAATGGTTTAAATGTGACAAAGTTATAAGCAACTGAAAACAGGTTCTTATAACGGGAAATGTCAGATAACCTTAGTAGTGGTGGTACCAACCCTGCCTATAATTAAAAAGAATAACAAGAAATAGATATTCTCTCCTTCTACAACATTAGCACTGATGCTTTTCAATTACAGAGATGTGTTCTAATCAACCAGAAACATGTCTGCATAATTAGCTATAGAAAGATTTGACTGATTTAACAGCATTAGTAGAGCAGGAGAAAAAACATAATATCAATAATGCTCTGATAATTAACAATTAGAAACAGAAATTGTGTTATCTGCTAATTGTTCTTTTAAGGCAGAAGGATCTTACCCCAGGAAAGTTGAGGGAGGGGGTGATTGGTTGTTGAGAGACGAATCCAAAGCCAGCTGAAGTCAGTGGAAAGGCTCTCATTGGCTTCAGAGCGCTTTGGGTAGAGCATGGGTAGAGCAAAGGAGGTAGAGCAAAGGAAATGGTAGAGCAAAGGAGGGATTATCAGTCTTCATGGGTAGAGCAAAGGAGGGATTATCAGTCTTAAGGACAGCATTGCAAGAGGACAGCATGAAGCCAAGTGGGGAGAGGGGTCGTCAGGAGGCGTGCAAGGGAGGGGTAGAGCCAGCCTTCCTGCAACTCTGGTTCATCCTTCCACATCTCCATAAGAACCCCAGCTGGCACTATCGAGTCTCCCGTTCCTGTACTTTTCCTAATGGTCTGGGAGACGGTGTGCATATGAGACACTGCACACAGTGAGGTTCTGTCGTGCTTTGTTTTTATTTGTGTGCGTTGAACAAAGGCCCTTCTCTGCCTCATTAGTGGGTCACTCAGCACATCGGGCCAATTCCTGGCCCAGCTGCATACAGGCTTGCCGACTCCTCAGTGTTAGATAGGGGAACTCATAGACTAATAGACTTTAAGGTCAGAAGGGACCATTATGATCATCTAGTCTGACCTCCCGCATGATGCAGGCCACAAAAGCTGACCCACCCACTCCTGGAATAATTCTCTCCCTTGACTCAGCTGTTGAAGTCCCCAAATCATGATTTAAAGACTTCAAGTCGCAGAGAATCCTCCAGCAAGCGACCCTTGCCCAGCAAGCGACCCCTACCCCATGCTGTGGAGGAAGGCGAAAAACCTCCAGGGCTTCTGCCAATCTACCCTGGAGGAAAATTCCTTCCTGACCCCAAATATGGTGATCAGCTGAACCCCGAGCATGCGGGCAAGATTCTCCAGCTAGACCCTCCAGAAAAAGTTCTCTGTAGTAATTTTTAATATCCCATCATTGACCATTGTTACTAATTACCAGCGATGGCACGTGATTGACCTATTGACTAAAATCACGTTATCCCATCAAACCATCCCCTCCATAAACTTATCACGCTTAATCTTAAAGCCAAAGAGGTCTTTCGCCCCCACTGTTTCCCTCGGAAGGCTGTTCCAGAACTTCATCCCTCTGATGGTTAGAAACCTTCGTCTAATTTCAAGCCTAAACTTCCCCATGGCCAGTTTATATCCATTTGTTCTCGTGTCCACATTATTACTGAGCTGAAATAATTCTTCTCCCTCTCCCTCTGATATATTTAAAGAGAGCAATCATATCCCCCCTCGGTCTTCTTTTGGTTAAGGTAAACAAACTGAGCTCCTCGAGTCTCCTTTCATACAACAGGTTTTCCATTTCTCGGATCATCCTAGTGGCCCTTCTCTGTACCCCTTCTAGTTTGAATTCATCCTTTTTAAACATGGGAGACCAGAACTGCACACAGTACTCCAAATGAGGTCTCACCAGTGCCTTGTATAACGGAATCAGCACCTCCCTATCCCTACTAGAAATACCTCGCCTAATGCACCCCAAGACCGCATTAGCTTTTTTCAGCCTTGCTGAAGCTGCGGAAGGAGCTCAGCATGGCTGCTCCACAGGTCCTGTGGAGCTGCTGATGGGGGAAAGGAGTTAATGCTAATGAGCTCAGAGCCACATCCTAAGTTGGTCCCCCATGTAGTTTGTCCTTTGCAGAGGCCACTGTAGCCCTGGAGCTGCAGCAACCCCCGTGGACCTGCCAGGGCAAGATATGTGGGAACAAATATTAGGAAATGACAGAATTAAGGTTCCTTGTGCAACAAAGGTAGCTGGAAGGCCTTCCACCCAGGTGCCAGCTCCATTTCAGTCTGACAGAATACCGAAAGGTACTGGATGGAATCACATTCTCACCTGCTGCAGTGATGGCAGGCAGCCTAGGAAAGAGAAGGTAGCCCCCTCGTGATGCTATTTCACTCCAACAGATGGATCCAAAATCCACTCAAGTCAATGGAAATAATCCCATTGATTGTCTTTGGATCAGTCCCCAATGGCAGGTTGCACCATAGGGCTTCAATGGGCTCCATGATGCAGAGTTCAATGGGGGAGAATTTGTCTAATACTGCTTACGACCATTACAGTCACATTATTTTGTTTTATGTACAGGTCCTTTTTTTTTTATTTAACTGATTCCTCAACTGGTGTAAATCGGCATAGCTCAATGGAGATCCACCTATTTCCGCCAATTAGGATCTGGCCCATTATTTTCTGTACATCCGTTTTTTTCTTATTCCATGTAAAAATCCTTTTAAAAAATCAGAAATATTAATGGTTTGCCAGTATGAGCCGCTGATCACTTTGAGCATCGGATATAGCTAATTAGCTGCTGCAATTAAAGTGGTTCAAGTTAGGCCAATCTATATGTTTTAAAAATAGCTCCTTTATAAATACTCCTTTACAATCAGGAGCTTTGAAAATCCAAACTCCATTGGTTTTATATTTTATCCACATTCAGCTCAGTTCATTAGCAGCCACAGACCCAGCAGAGTAAAAATATCAACATCTATTTGTATACTTCAGGGCCTCTCAATCAACCCATTCTATTATCCCAATTTGTAAGGATGGCCAGCTAAGTGTGTCGTCTGTATTGCAGTGACACATCCTGTAATCACTAGAAAGTAAAACAAATCTCCCATAATGTACCATTTCAGTCATCCTGCTAGAGGAAAACAAAATGCGAATGTTGAACATTTCTCATTCCTCTCTTGTGCTGGCTAATTATTTATTTGTAGTTTAATTACTCCATTATGCATGTGTTAGGGTATTTTAAGCAGTAATAATAACTGTATTGAATTGATTATGTCTTGCAATTAAGCACTGTTTTTCAGGGAGCTGTATGATGGGTTTTTAATTTTATAAAGTGTGTGGGAGGATGGAAGAATCAAACGAATTATTGGAACACTGAATTAACTAAATGGACTTCAGTCACAGCCTGCATCTGCACTGGAAGAATACAACATAGACCAGGTATAATGTCCCTGAATGTACATTAAAGCTGGAGGAGGTTGGGGCCACAACACTTTGCTCCACTAATCTCCACCATTAGCCACATCCCAAGTCCCTCCCCACCTGTTTCTTCTGTACAGGGAGATTTTGGAAAACCAGTAAAGTTCCTGAAACCACTATGGCAGGGGTCGGCAACGTTCGGCACGCGGCTGGCCAGGGTAAGCACCCTGGCGGGCCGGGCCAGTTATATTTACCTGCTGACGCGGCAGATTCGGCCGATCACGGCCCCCACTGGCTGCGGTTCGCCGTCCCGGGCCAATGGGGGCGGCGAGAAGCGGCGCGGGCGAGCGATGTGCTGGCTGTGACTTCTCGCCGCCCCCATTGGCCCAGGATGGCGAACTGCAGCCAGCAGGGGCCGCGATCGGCCGAACCTGCCGCGTCAGCAGATAAATAAAACTGGCCCGGCCCGCCAGGGTGCTTACCCTGGCGAGCCGCGTGCCGAACGCTGCCGACCCCTGCACTATGGCTTATTGCTAAAAGCAGCCAAGTCAGCAGGCTGTAAAGTGGCCATGTAGCAGCCTCAGCATGACCAAGGCAGGAGGGGAGGGGGTTTTGGGTGCCACAGAAAGGGCAGCTTGACCCCGTGTCCTTCCTGATAAGAATTGTGTTAAAGTTGTTGATACATGCATTTTAATGGAGCAGGATGTGCCCTCAGGAATGTGTCTAACAGGGTCTCAAGGCCAGGGCCGGCGCTAGGTTTTTTGCTGCCCCAAGCAAAACAAATTTTGGCTGCCCCCAACCCCAGCCCTGGGCTCCCCCCCGCACTCCCCTGCCGCCCCAGCCCTGGGCTCCCCTCTTTCCCCCCACCAGTGCCCTCCCCCCCACCCCCCTGCCGCACCAGCCCTGGGCTGTCCCCCCAACCTGCACCCTCCTGCTCTCCCAGCCCTGGGTCACTGGTAACTCGCTCCCAGGGCGGGTCATTCAGCAGGAATTTTGGATGTGCACAGAACACAGACAGGATTGGTTCCCATATGGTTACAGAACTGCAGTAAAGTGGAACAATTTTCAGCTTCTGTGATTGGAGGATATCTGGATGCATATTATCAGACTGTCCTCTATAAATGAGGAAAAGTTGAGGTGCCTTTATTATTCTTTTGTTCCACTCTTTCTTTCTATGGGGAATTTGCCAATGCAATATCACTGTCTTCCTTTTAAACAAATAAAACTAAAAAAAAATAAAAAAAAAAAAAAGGCAATGGCTGTTGAAAATAGCAATTCCAGTCCTAAAAACCACTGGGAAGCATTTCTTGCTCAATTTTATCCTACTTTTTCTACAGCAAGTTACAGTGGATCAGTATATTTGATTTGGGAGAAATGAAATAACAGCTGCCCTAATTGAGCTTGGCACTCCTGAATGTTGAGGTGTTCAAATCTGGAAGGCGGGTGCTAGATTCCCTTTCTGAATATTAGCTAAATCTGGAAAGGAAAAGTCAATTTCTGCTTCCATGGCTCAGAAGTGGAAATCCTCCTAAGTCCCTGGTACTGTATCTAAAGCTGCCCAGGTCCAGAGCCTCCCCTCCCTTACTTTTCATTTTAAATTCTAATGGGATCCACGTACCTCCCTTGCTGGGCTTCAGCTAGAGAGGGGAACTGTCCATTTAGTCGCCCCAATTCCTTCTTTGGGGGCTGCAAGGTGAGGTCACACCAGTATCCCTAATCCAGTCTGGGGAAGTCTTCTGACGGGGATATCTGGGGCAAAGCCGCCAACTCTTTGGGCACACTTGTTCCCCATTCACAGTGCCACCCCTTTCGACTCACAGCAAGCTGCAGCATGGATCAACTACCTCACTCCCTCCCCCTCCCTTTCCTGTTGATAGTGGCCAAAGGATTGCTGGGAAATGTAGTTCTTTCCCTGCTCCAGGCTGGCTCTATAGGCAGGGAGCTAGGCAAGGAACTACAGATCCCAGGGTCCTGTGGGTTCTCAGTTCCCATGCTCGATCCCCAGCTGCTCCATGGCTCCGCTTCTGCAGGGTTGTGAGAGGGGAGGAAGCGAGTTAAAAAAAAAAAAAAAAGGATGGCCCGAATGCCACCGCCTGCAGATGTGCCGCCCCAAACACCTGCTTGTTTTGCTGATGCCTAGAGCCGGCCCTGCTCAAGTCCGCAAACTGGGAAAAACCCACACCTGGTTAATCAATAATCAGAAGGAAGTATCTTGCTTGACCATTGAAACTGCTTGCTGAACAAGTTTTCTTTAAGGGATGTGTCATTGTGTTATTAATGTATAAAATAAGGGGGAAGAGTTGGGACGGGGAAAATCATGGAACAGGTCCTCAAGGAATCAATTATGAAACATTTAGAGGAGAGGAAAGTGATCAGGAACAGTCAGCATGGATTCACGAAGGGGAAGTCATGCCTGACTAACCTAATTGCCTTCTATGATGAGATAACTGGCTCTGTGGATGAGGGGAAAGCAGTGGATGTGTTATTCCTTGACTTTAGCAAAGCTTTTGATACCGTCTCCCACAGTATTCTTGCCGCCAAGTTAAAGAAGTATGGGCTGGATGAATGGACTGTAAGGTGGATAGAAAGCTGGCTAGATCGTCGGGCTCAATGGGGAGTGATCAATGGCTCCATGTCTAATTGGCAGCCGGTTTCAAGCGGAGTGCCCCAAGAGTCGGTCCTGGGGCCGGTTTTGTTTAATATCTTTATTAATGATCTGGAGGATGGTGTGGATTGCACCCTCAGCAAGTTTGCAGATGACACTAAACTAGGAGGCGTGGTAGATACACTAGAGGGTAGGGATCGGATACAGAGGGACCTAGACAAATTAGAGGATTGGGCAGAAAAAAACCTGATGAGGTTCAACAAGGACAAGTGGAGAGTCCTGCACTTAGGACGGAAGAATCCCATGCACTGCTACAGACTAGGGACCGAATAGCTAGGTAGCAGTTCTGCAGAAAAGGACCTAGGGGTTACAGTGGACGAGAAGCTGGATATGAGTCAACAGTGTGCTCTTGTTGCCAAGAAGGCTAACGGCATTTTGGGCTGTATAAGTAGGGGCATTGCCAGCAGATCGAGGAACGTGATCGTTCCCCTTTATTCGACATTGGTGAGGCCTCATCTGGAATACTGTGTCCAGTTTTGGGCCCCACACTACAAGAAGGATGTGGAAAAATTGGAAAGAGTCCAGCGGAGGGCAACAAAAATGATTAGGGGTCTGGAGCACATGACTTATGAGGAGAGGCTGAGGGAACTGGGATTGTTTAGTCTCCAGAAGAGAAGAATGAGGGGGGATTTGATAGCAGCCTTCAACTACCTGAAGGGGGGTTCCAAAGAGGATGGAGCTCGGCTGTTCTCAGTGGTGGCAGATGACAGAACAAGGAGCAATGGTCTCAAGTTGCAGTGGGGGAGGTCCAGGTTGGATATCAGGAAAAACTATTTCAGTAGGAGGGTGGTGAAACACTGGAATGCGTCACCTAGGGAGGTGGTGGAGTCTCCTTCCTTGGAGGTTTTTAAGGCCCGTCTTGACAAAGCCCTGGCTGGGATGATTTAGCTGGGAATTGGTCCTGCTTTGAGCAGGGGGTTGGACTAGATGACCTCTTGAGCTCCCTTCCAACTCTGATATTCTATGATTCTATGATTCTATGATTCAGGACTGGACTCTCCCTCTGGCTGCATCTTGTGGTCCCCACCGGCAGATGGGCTGCCGCTGTGCCACTCAAGAGCCACACTCAGCTTTGGTAATTATTGAGGGTTGGGGGTGTTTTACTAACCTGTTGCGGACGTGTGTAAGTGCTTGAGGCTAAGTAAAATTTAGCTTTAAGTGAAAGCACTCTTGTGTTGTCCTGTTTGTGCCAGCCATCTATCGGTCAGACGGCTGTGTCTCCCCTGATTTATTTCCTGACACCACCTTGCACAGAGTAAAAGTTACCAGGAGCTTTGGGTTGAAAGAACTCTGGGTAACACCTCCACTTGCTCTTCCTACTCTGCCAGAAAAATAATTTGTGTCGGTCAATGTGGAAATAAGGTGTCTTTCTTGCAGGGGACAAGTTTACAACATAACAGTCTGCTCTGAGTGAGGGGCGACGCGCGGGTACCTTGCCTGAGGAAGAGCCCAGAGAACTAATTCTCACTCAGCCACAATTGCTTCCCCATTTTTCTGGAGGAAGAGTCAACTAGCTCACTGCTCTTACAGAGTAGCTTACTCCCCCGGTGTATTTGGCCAGCTATTCTGGCCAGAGAGCAGAGCTCCTTCCCCTCCCCACCTACTTGCTCACAGCAGAGAGTGTCTGATGATGAACCCTTGCTTTCTGTGCTACAACTGGAGTATGAGGCTGAGCAGGAGTGAAAAGGGGCGGGGCTTGCTCCTTCTTGCTCCCATGTGTGCCCACAGAAGGAATGTGCTGTGTAAACCCAGCTCTTTGAGTCTGTCAGCCTCTTTCCTTCCCGCCTCCCTTTGCCCCCAAACAATCAAACAAAAATACCGAAGGAAGAAACCCAAGCTCTGGCTACTGCTTCTGCTCAAACAGTCAAATGCAAGAACGTTTTGTTTGTCAGTGGATATCTGTGACTGGGCATCATTCAGGGTCCAGCTTTGCAAACATACATGTGTGTGTACAGGATTGGGGCCTTTGAATGAGTTTCTCTGAATGTATCCTTTCAGGTGTGAGAAATGGAAGAGAGAATTATTTCACGTGAGAGGATTCAGTGCAAGCTCTAGGCTATACTTACACCAGGTTATACATATAAACCAGACCTCCAACATGAATATTGGCCAGATATGAAACCAGAAGCTCACTGTGAATGGGGGGAGAGGGGACTAGAGGAATAAGATGGGGAGTGGTGTGGGAACTCTGCGCTGGGTGTGAGGGGCGCTTCTGAAACCCCATGGAGGGGGGCGCAATGGCTCCAGGCTGGGAAGGGAGGTCCTGCCATTTGCATCTCTCTCTCTGGCCACCAGGGTTAGCTGCTCCCGGCCCTAGCCTGATCACCTTGGTTCCTACCTGCTCCCCAGCCCAATCATGGGCACTGTGATGGCCTCTCCAGTCTCACAGGGTCCTGTTCTTGCCTTCTCCCCGCCCCTCCCCATGTGTGCAGTTTACAGGGAATACTGGTTCTCAGAACATTCAATAGAACAACTGCAGGGGCAGTGTGATGCTCTGTATCTCAGGGGAACACCCAGTATCCCATGTTCATCCTTGTAAAATGATTGTGTGGTATCCAATGCAAAGTTTGTTATGTCAGGTGTCTTTGGAAGGCTCATGATACACTGAGCATTGTTGTTACAGGAATGTTATAGGTTATAATTTCATGTACATAGTTATGAAGCTGAAAATGTGTTTTCATGGCTTAAAATAAGCCCAGGCAAAAACTCTCCAAGAGCAGAGGGGCAGTTCATACCTCATCAGGGCAGGTATGGGACAAATCCAGCCCAGCCTCACAGGAACAAAGGATGCTGGCTTAGGCAGCAACAAAAGAATTTGTTGGACTCTTGAGCGAGTCACTCCCCTTCCCTTGGTCAGTTTGGGACTGCAATGAGGTAATGCTCACCTGACTCTGAATGCACGGGGGGGAGAGGGCAAAGCCAAGAGGGAAGAAAGAACGTGATAAAAGGGAAAGACTTTGCCATGCTCTTCCTCTCTCTTCCACCTACATCTACAGACACCACACTAAGCGGCTGAAGTGCTGATCAAAGGGGAGAGCCTGGCTGAAGAGCAACCAGCCAGCCTGTGGTGAGAAACATCTAAGTTTGTAAGGGCATTGAAAGTGTTAAGATCAACTTAGAACGTATTTTGCTTTTATTTCATTTGACCAAATCTGACTTGTTGGGCTTTGACTTATAATCACTTAAAATTTTATCTTTGTAGTTAATAAATCTGTTTGTTTATTCTACCAGAAGCAGTGATTTTGGTTTGAAGCGTGTCAGAGGTTCCCCTTGGGATAACAAGCCTGGTGCATATCAATTGCTTTGTTAAATTGACAAACTCATATAAGCTTGCAGCATCTAGAGCAGGGGTGGGCAAACTTTTTGGCCCGAGGGCCACATCGGGGTTGCACAACTGTATGGAGGGCCAGGTAGGGAAGGCTGTGCCACCCCAAACAGCCTGGCCCCTGCCCCCATCCACCCCCTCCTACTTCCCGCCCCCTGACTGCCCCTCTCAGAGGCCCCAACCCATCCAACCCCCCTGCTCCTTGTCCCCTGACCGCCCCCTCCCAGGACCGCCGCCCCCTATCCAATCCCCCTGCTCCCTGTCCCCTGACTGCCCCGACCCCTATGCACACCCCCGCCCCCTGGCAGCCCCGTTGGGATTCTCACCCCCTATCCAACTGCCTTCTGCTTCTCGTCCCCTGACCATCCCTTCCTGGGACCCCCACTCCCTAACTGTCCCCTGGGATCCCACCCCCTTATCCAACCCCCCCTGCTCCCTGTCCCCTGACTGCTGTCCCGACCCCTATCCACATCCCTGCCCCTAACAGGCCCCCTGGGACTCCCACTCCCAACTCTCCCTGTTCCCCATCCCCTGACTGCCCCCCCAGAACCTCCACCCCATCCAACCACCCCCTCCTCCCTGACTGCCCCCAAGGACCCCCCGCTCCCTTACCCAACCCCCCCCACACTCCCCGCCCCCTTACCATCAGCAGGAGCTCACAGCCGCAACACCCGTCCAGAGCCAGCTGCACTCCCCATGCTGCCCAGCGGGCGCGGCGGGCCAGAACACATGTAAATAATTCAATTTATAGATACAAAAATTTCTGAATTCTGAGATGCATGAAAAAAGAATGAGTATTAATTCTGGTCAGACTATATTATAATTACAACAGTTTTTCAATGATGAGATTCAGGGGATATGTGCATGCTCTCAAAAATCCTCATTATTAATAGTTTTCAGCTATTCTGAATAGGCTTGGATGAATACTGCAAAATGGTATTTAACATTCCTTTGAATTCTGAACAGCTGTTAAACCATGTTTGTACACTTTTTAAATTCAAGTTTGTGCAAATGAGCGTCTGTTTGTATATTTGGGGAATGGCTGCCCTTTATATGTGTACCCATATTTGTATGTGAATAAGGCATTTGTTTGTGAAATTGAATATCTAGTATTTCCTATTTATTATTTCCCTGTTTAAAAAGTTGCAGTCATTCAGTTGTGAACCAGAAAAAATGCCATGTGACCAGTCACACACCACAAAGCTCTCTGGATTTTGAGAAGTGCATAGGGCTTGTGCTGCATAGGGCTTGTGCTGCATATGAATTTCACCCATGATGAATAAAGAACAGATGCAGTGAACACAACCCATCAGATAAAACTTGTGCACATAAACTGTTCTAACAATTGTGAATAATGAATGCATTCATAAAAATCAAAATCTGTAGAAGAATAATTTGCCAATGGAAAATAAGGCTAAATTATTAATTTAGATTAATTATTTGCAATGACTAATTTGATCAGCTCTGCCGAACAATATCTATTACAAGAATATGATAACTGATTGCCCTACACCTGTGAAAATACTTAATGTATAGTTTATTCACTGCATCTTTAGAAATTTTTGCAGTATTCTACAGTGATGTTTTGAGATTTCCAGAGCAGGGCAGGATATTTCACAGTGGATGTTAGGTGGGTGGCTAATGAAGCAATCAAGTTCTATTTCCAGGACTTGAAATTCATTTCAGAATAGTAGTCCGGTTTCCAATTTCCATGGGAGTCATATTAAAGGCCTGGATTCAGAGAAGCTTAACAGTGAGCACATGCTTGAGTTTGATTGAAGTCATTTCAAGGACTGGGGGAAAACTAGGTTGATTCAAGATTTGGCCATGGAAAAAAGCACAGGAAATATCATAAAGAAACCCTACATGTGATAGAGCAAGGGGAAAAAAAATCTACCAACACTATTGATTTTTAGTGCTTTGAATTTCAAGGGACAGACTCACAATTATGTTTTGGTTGCTTTGTGCTTCACCGGTGATGCACAGCAGCCACAAATCCAGCTTAACTGGCTAGAGCATGCAACCTGGACTACTGATGCTCCCATCACCAAGCATTAGGAATCTATAAATATATTTATTTGAGTGGGGATGCTTTCATGGCATATTCTGAGACAGATGGCAATTGAAGGAAGTTATAATTTGACCCTGCAATTGGATTTGTGGAGGCAGGCTCCTGTGACTACATGGAGCCTTATTGATTTCAATAGTTCAGGAATTATAGGAGAGGAAGGAAAATCTTGTAGTTAAGGCACTGGACTGAAATTGATGAGTTTTGGGTTCAGTTTTTGGCTTCTGGTGTGACCAGATAAGCCACTCAATGTTTCTGTGCCTCACTTCCCCATCTATAAAATGGGGAGAACAATGCATACTTTTGTGGCATGTCTATTTAGACTATATGATCTTCAGAGCAAGGACTACTTCTATGTACAGCTCCTAACACAATGGCACCCCTATCTCTGTTGGGCTCTCTAGGCCCTACCACAATAGACAAATAATAAATAATATTTCTGTAAAAGCTGGAGGAAAAAAGAAAAACAACAACAACCCTCTCTCCAAAACTTGCAACCACAAAAAAGATAATGTTTTCCTCACCTTAAAATTAAAGCCATTTAGATAAACATAAAGGGAAAATACCCAACTTGGGCTGACAATTTGAGGATCAGATAAAACTTAATCCCTTCCACATAAGGTATAATGGAAATGCTGAGAAATCTGGAGAGCAGGGACACTTAGTGTCATGCTGTAAATAAAAACTGCATCATTAAATGTTTCCCCAATAAGGTATTAGTCACTTGATCATTTTTATAATTACAAAATAAACCCCATTTCCACAGCACACTGTTTTTCTTCACTAAGTATTAATGGCTTCAGAGGGAAGAGTGTTATTAATGTAATGAACAGATGTAGGGTATAGTACATCTATCCAAAACCACAATAAGGGAACCTCCTAAGATCCACAATTCAAACAAAGCCATAGAATAACTTAAACGATTTAATTGTAGCAGATAGCACTCAGTAGAATTCTAGCCATATGTGCCATAGTAACTGAAATAGAACAATGCTTTTAAATTGGCTTGCAAAAGATATTTCAAGATGTGCTACAGATATAAAGTCCAATTGTCTACTATCCAGAACAGTCATTTATACCCATGCTATGTGCAGATGTAAACAACTGCACAAGGTGAAAGGCAGTGAAGAATCAGGCCCAAAAATTATTAGCTTAAATATGGCTCCCTAACTTAGTTATTCTACCTCTGCAATAATGCATTATATGCTTTACTCAGGAATAGCAGACACATTAACCTTTGTCAGGACTAGCAGATTGTTGACTCAAAAAAATGAGGCCAAATGCTTCTGTACTCAGCAGGAATCTGCACGAAGGCTGACAAGTAGTCATTTCAAATGCTGAGCCACCGACACTTTCCACATTTCATTGCTGTGCCAACCAACAGTTGACCTATATCATGGTCTTTTTTCTGTCTAATTGACCATCCAGTCATCTTCTTCTGACCTATGTTATCTCAAAATACTGCTTTTCTGATATTTTTGGCCCATCACTGCTTTTTGTTTGTTTTCATATGTGGCCTGAGTGTTACCATTAGTCTCAGATGTTCTGTCCTGCAGCTTTCTATTCCCTGAAGATTCAAGAGCTAGCCAACAAATATGATGTTCTCTCATTTGAGCCCAAAGCACCAGATGACAACCCCATGGTAGCAACCTTTCTCACAATGAGGGTCATGAAAAACTCAGTGACACCAACAGTTCTATTAAGACTGAAATATATTAGCATAATAAGCCTCCAAACAGACCATACATTTCTCTCTGTCATCTGTGGCCAATTTCCCAGCTTTCTGGCTTTCCTGGTAATATATCCTGTAGCTTGGTTTTTCTATTAAGTCTTTTCTTCAGTGGCCAAGTGCTTATTCTTAATACTGTTTGTAGTAAGAAGACAGCCTGAGACATAAGCCCTTGTATCAGAGGCCTGGTATGAGGCCTGGGCTAAAGTAGGGGTCAAAACTTTGCCGATTAAAGCAAAATCAGGCTGTGAGCTACAGGCAGGCCCTGCTCACAGAATTTGGTAAGAACAGGGCTAATATTGCAAAAACACATATTTCTAAGAGATGCTAGGCACAGAACACTCACACAAACAATTCTAGAAGGGTGGTACCAAAACACCCCGATACCAAATATGGTACAAATACACCCCTCAAAGGTAACGAGATGAGGTCAGGATGACAGTGTAATGAATAAAAATGTTTTAATTAAACCAATATCTACAAGGTAATGGGCGGTAACAACCCACCTCAGGGGGCAGTGACTAACCATGTCAGAGGGGCAATTATGTAACTTGTTTGTATCGATGTATAAAATTAAGCTTTAAAGGGAGTGTTTTTGTCTGGCCGAGGGAGGAACGGAAAGTCCTGCCATTCACTGAGCTAGTCCATTGTTGCGGGAATACATGTATCAGTGGTCCAGTAGAGTCTGCGGGATATTACTACCATCCTTCATCGACAATAAATCTGGTTGGGTGCCTTCATACCTTAACAGATCTTGTGGTCATTGCGTGGGTCACTTGAGGTCTGCTGTACCAACTGTCTGCACAGATCTGAGACAGCACACAGGGAGAACACACACACTCAGCCAAACATCTGTCAACACTGTTCAAAGTACATGTAGATGTTGAACCATAAACTTGGAGAACAATGAGCAACTAGTAATAAACTCTGACACTAAATTGGAGAGAAAATTCCAGCAAGCCAGAGACAGACTCTGAAGAGACCTTAGAAAGATTGGAATATGGGCAGAAAAATAACAAAATTACATTCTTCAGGGAAAAAATGCTAGGCTTCATATGGATAAGGGCAATTACATGCATGCTTATACAGGATAGGATAAAAATCAGAATGCATCAATGCCAAAAGAAACCAAAGAGGTGACAGTGGACAGCAAATTGGATAGAGTTTCAATGTGACAGAGGTGTAAAAAAGGTTAAGGTGATTTAGGGCTGCAAACACTTCATTTAGAAAACAGGGATGCAATACCATCTTCTATGTGGGCTAATCCAATATCCATTGAAATCAGAGGGAGTCTGTTCTCATCATGTTCTCATCCATCCTCCCTGTTGAAGGAAAAGGCTAGGTAGGAACCATTAAATTGTGGAGGTAAATGCACGGTTACGCAGGTGGTGTTGGAGAGAGGGCTTTAGATTCTTCGACCATGGGATGTTGTTTCAGGAAGATGGATTGCTAGGAAGAGATGGGATTCTCCTAACGAAGAGAGGGAAAAGCATCTTCGCAGGCGGGCTTGCTAACCTAGTGAGGAGGGCTTTAAACTAGGTTAGCCGGGGGATGGGAACCTAAGCTCTGAGGTAAGTGGGGAAGTGGGATACTGGGAGGAAACACATGGAGGAGGGTGCAATGGGAGGCCTCCTGATAGGTAGGTATGCTGAAGGGTAGGGATAGGGTCCAGAGTGACCTAGACAAATTGGAGGATTGGGCTAAAAGAAATCTGATGAGATTCAACAAGGACAAGTGCAGAGTTCTGCACTTAGGACAGAAGAATCCCATGCACCGCTATAGGCTGGGGGACCGACTAGCTAAGTGTCAGTTCTGCAGAAAAGAACCTGGGGATTACAGTGGATGAGAAACTGGATATGAGTCAACAGCGTGCCCTTGTTGCCAGGAAGACTAATAGCCTATTGGGCTGCATTAGTAGGAGCATTGCCAGCAGACTGAGGGAAGTGATTGATTATTCCCCTCTATTTGGCACTGGAGAGGCCACATCTGGAGTGTTGCATCCAGTTTTGGGCCACCCACTACAGAGAGGATGTGGACAAATTGGAGACAGTCTAGCGGAGGGCAATGAAAATGATTAGGGGGCTGGGGCACATGACTTATGAGGAGAGGCTGAGGGAAGTGGGGTTATTTAGTCTTCAGGAGAGAAGAGTGAGGGGAGATTTGATAGCAGCCTTCAACTACCTGAAGGGGGGTTCCAAAGAAGATGGATCTAGACTGTTCTCAGTAGTGGAAGATGATAGAACAAGGAGCAATGGTCTCAAGTTGCAATGGGGCTGGTCAAGGTTGGATATTAAGAAAAACTATTTCACTAGGAGGGTGGTGAAGCACTGGAATGGGTTACCTAGGGAAGTGTGGAATCTCCATCCTTGGAGGTTTTTAAGGCCTGGCTTGACAAAGCCCTGTTTGGGATGATTTAGTTGGGGATTGGTCCTGCTTTGAGCAGGGGGTTGACTGGATGACCTTCTGAGGTCTCTTCCAACCATAATCTTCTATGATTCTATGACTCTATTGACTTCATTGGGCATAGGATGGGTCCATTTAGCCATACCTGGAATATTGGACTCATTTCCAAGCACCTCAATATCATGAGGATGTAGCTAGATTAGGAGTTCAAAGAAGGACAATGGCAGTGGTGACGGGGCTAGAATGTATGACTTAAGAGGAAAGATTAAAGCCGTGCACTAGTTTCTATTCAAATCTTTACAGTTACTGAGAGCAAAAAAATAATGTTGACACCATATTGGTGGTATTTAAGCAAATGGAATACCACAGTAGTGTTTATTGGACGAATGGCAAAACTATAAAGACTTTAATGGTGACCAAAGGAAATATGAATCGTTTCACTGAACAATGAATAAAGGAGAGGGTGATGACCATTTATAAGTATTTGCAGGTTGTAAATACCAAAGACAGTTTAACTATCATAAAAGCGGGGGGTGGAGAAGTTATGACTAGGAGCACTGTGAGGAATACAAGGGCAGGATGAGCTGTTTGATTCCATAATCATCTTCCAAGGGATGTGATATATCCCTTCTGCTTAGAACATTAAAACTAGACTGGACAAAGCACTATAGAAAATGGATTGTCGGAAACAATCCTGCCAGTTGTAGGACAATGGAATTAGATGCCTTAATGGCCCGTTCAGTGTGTAATATTTATGATTCTGTGGTTCTGTGATTAGAAAGGAAGCTACTGGATAACAGGTATTCTGTTTGATAGCATGCAGGCTGTTACACTGTGCCCAGTGCCATGGTATCTAATACCACCTGGTATCTAATCCAAGGTGGATACTTTACAGTTTAAAGGTCTGGCTATTTTGTAGCTGCTCTGACATGTCTGAGTAATGGTGAGGGAAGCTAATTGCCTGTAATTTCCAATAAAATGTTCCCCCCTCTGCGTAACCGAGTGAAAAGTGGTAAAGTTGGCATGAGCCTGGCTTAGGGCTGTGGAGATGCTGCTGAACACCTTGGTGACTAGCAAAGACAATGGAGCCAGAATTAGCCATGTACAATTCAACAGCCGGCGATGAGAGGTGGTGTTTACAGAAATCTCTGCAGCATTCCTTACAATGGCTGGCCTTCATGACTGATCTTACTTTCTTCTAGAGGCCTGATTCTTCAAGGGGCTGAAGGTGATCAGCAATTGGTATAGGAATTCATCTCCCATGATCAGGGTATCGATGCAGTTCTTACGCACATATCAGTGAGCTACTACTGGGTGGTAACATCTAGTGAAAAATCCTAAAAATGGCCTCTACACACATCCTTTACACTCACTGGTTTGCACTCCACACCCTCTCTCCCTTGCTCATTGCCATATTTTCTCCTCCTCTTCAGGTTGCTCACATTACTTTGCACTGAGAACATATCTGCACCGCAGGCTTGATCCCATGAAGATGTGGAGCAAATCCTGTTTGGAGTGCTCTCATCTCCTCCTGGAATTGATGGAAGTTGAGGGTGCTTAGCCATCTCACAGGATTAGGCCCCTCTGCCTAGGTGCTCAGCTGCCACAGAATATATGCCACTACCCATGTGGAAGGAATGTGTATTCTCTATATGTGGTAATAGATCATATTTTAAATACACGTTACACGAGCATATGGACTGAAAAATATGAAAGGGAGTGTTTCATATTAGAAAAATTCATACATGTTGTATAACACCAAGGTAAATTGTATTTCAGTACCACACATGATACCCGTGGAGCTCCATTTTTCTTTTCGCAGGATCATGTCCTAGTAGTGGTAAACATGCACACAGAGGCATTCACAGCTAAAAATCATAGCTTCCAAGGCCAGAAGGAACTATTGTGATCATCTGGTCTGACCTCTTGTGTAACACAGGCTGTAGAACTGCCCCAAAATAATTCCTAGAGCAGACATTGATTTAAAAGTTGGCAGTAATGGAGAATCCACTATGACCCTTGGGAAGTAATTCTAATGGGACAAACCGTCCTCCAAGAACTAAGGACAATCACAAGCCCCCTCCCACCTCTGTTTCAAGTGCAAGGTGCATTTTGTTGACCTTTCCTTCTCTAATATAAACACCTAGCAACAGGTATATTTATATTAAACACCTCCCCTCCCACCCCCGGAAAAACTAAACTAAACAAAAACCACACACCCTACCAAACCAAGGCCTGGTCTACACTACGGGTTTAGGTCGACTTTAGCAGCGTTAAACCAAATTAAGCCTGGACACGTCCACACAACGAAGCCCTTTCTTTCGACTTAAAGGGCCCTTTAAACCGGTTTCTTTACACCACCTCCGACGAGGGGATTAGCGATAAAACCGGCCTTTGCGGGTCGGAATTGGGGTAGTGTGGACGGAATTCGATGTTATTGGCCTCTGGGAGCTATCCCACAGTGCTTCATTGTGACCGCTCTGGACAGCGCTCTCAACTCAGATGCACTGACCAGGTAGACAGGAAAAGACCCGCGAAGGTTTGAATTTCATTTCCTGTTTGCCCAGCGTGGAGAGCACAGGTGACCACGCAGAGCTCATCAGCACAGGTAACCGTGATGGAGTCCTCCCAGGATCGCAAAAGAGCTCCAGCATGGACCGAACGGGAGGTACGAGATCTGCTCGCCATATGGGGAGATGAAGCAGTGATAGCTGAACTCCGTAGCAGTAAAAGAAATGGAAAAGTATTAGAAAAGATCTCCAAGGCCATGAAGGACCGAGGCCATAACAGGGACACACAGCAGTGCCGCGTGAAAATTAAGGAGCTACGGCAAGCTTACCACAAAGCCAGAGAAGCAAACGGAAGGTCCGGGGCAGAGCCGCAAACTTGCCGCTACTACGCGGAGCTGCATGCGATCCTAGGGGGTGCAGCCACCACTACCCCAACCGTGTGCTATGACTCTCTCACTGGAGAAACACACAGGGAAGACGGTTCGGGGAACGAGGAAGATGACGATGGAGGTACTGTAGGTAGCTCACAGCAGCAAGGAAGCGGAGAAACCGGTTTCCCCAACAGCCAGGATATGTTTGTGACCCTGGACCTGGAACCAGTAACCCCCGAACTCACCCAAGACCCTCAGGGCACACAGGAGACCTCTGGTGAGTGTAACTTTGTAAATATTTGTAAACATTACAAAAAAAAGCAAGCGTGTTTAATGATTACTTTGCCCTGGCAATCGCGGCCAGTACATCTACTGGAAAAGTCTGTTAACGTGTATGGGGATGGAGCGGAAATCCTCCAGGGACATCTCCAGAAAGCTCTCCTGGTTGAAATGGGGTGATTTTATTAAGGGGGACATTCAGAGGCGCCCGTTCCTGCTCTTCTGACCAGAAATGTTCCCCGCTGTTAACCACGCGGTGGGGGGAGGGGTGAAGTGATCATCCCAGAGAATCGTGTGTGTGTGTGTGGGGGGGGAGTGGTTTACTTGTGTTTGTGCTGCATGTTAACCGGGAAACTGCAGCCCCCTCCTTTTACATTGAAACCCCATTTTAAATGGACAACCCAATTCATCCTTGATATGGGAAATGCGCTGCTGTTTGCAACCTTTCCCGCATGTTAAGAAGGTTAAAAAAGCCAAAACACTGTGGCCTACGATGGCTGCCTGCAAGCCGAAATATGCGACCTTGTAATGAAAGAGTGTACCCATTGTTTTCTAAAATGTGTCTTTTTTAACCACCTCTCCCTTCTCCTCCGCCAGCTGCAAATGTTTCTCCTTCGCAGAGGCTCGTGAACATTAGAAAGAGAAAACGTAGGACGAGGGACGAGATGTTCACGGAGCTGCAGATGTCCGCCCAGGCTGATAGAGCTAAGCAGAATGCGTGGAGGCAGTCAATGTCGGAGATGAGAAAAGCCCAATATGAACGAGAGGAGAGGTGGCGGGCTGAATCGCGGGAAGAACAGAGCAAGTGGCGGGCTGAAGACGATAGGTGGCGTCAGCTTGCAGACAGACGGCAAGAGGAAATGCTCCGTCTGCTGGAGCATCAAACTGATATGCTCGAGCGTATGGTTGAGTTGCAGGAAAGGCAGCAGGAGCAGAGACCGCCGCTACAGCCCCTGTGTAACCAACAGCCCTCCTCCCCAAGTTCCATAGCCTCCTCACCCAGACGCCCAAGAACACGGTGGGGGGGCCTCCGTCCACCCAGTCACTCCACCCCAGATGATCGCCCAAGCATCAGAAGGCTGGCCTTCAATAAGAGTTAAAGTTTTAAAATGCAGTGTGTCCTTTTCCATCCCTCCTCCCGCACCCATCCCAGGCTACCTTGGCAATTATCCCCCTACCTCTGTAAGGAACTAATAAAGAATGCATGAATGTGAAAAAACAATGACTTTATTGCCTCTGCAAGCGGGAGGGGAGGGTGGGGTGGGGTGGTTGGTTTACAGGGAAGTAGAGTGAACTGGGTCGGGGGGGGTTGGAGGGCTCATCAAGGAGAAACAAACAGAAGTTTCACACAGTAGCCTGGCCAGTCACAAAACTCGTTTTCAAAGCTTCTCTGATGCGCACCGCGCCCTGCTGTGCTCCTCTAACCGCCCTGGTGTCTGGCTGCGCATAATCAGCGGCCAGGCGAGTTGCCTCAACCTCCCACCCTGCCATAAATGTCTCCCCCTTACTCTCACAGATATTGTGGAGCGCACAGCAAGCAGCAATAACAATGGGGATATTCTTTTCGCTGAGGTCTGAGCGAGTCAGTAAGCTGCGCCAGCGCGCTTTTAAACGTCCAAATGCACATTCCACCACCATTCGGCACTTGCTCAGCCTGTAGTTGAACAGGTCCTGACTACTGTCCAGGCTGCCTGTGTACGGCTTCATGAGCCATGGCATTAAGGGGTAGGCTGGGTCCCCAAGGATCACGATAGGCATTTCAACATCCCCAATGGTCACTTTCTGGTCCGGGAAGAAAGTCCCTTCCTCCAGCTTTCGAAACAGAGCAGAGTTCCTGAAGACGCGAGCATCATGTACCTTTCCCGGCCATCCCACGTTGATGTTGGTGAAACGTCCCTTGTGATCCACCAGGGCTTGCAGCAGCATTGAAAAGTACCCCTTGCGGTTTACGTAGTCGGTGGCTTGGTGCTCCGGTGACAAGATAGGGATATGGGTTCCGTCTATGGCCCCGCCACAGTTTGGGAATCCCATTTCAGCAAAACCATCCACTATTGCCTGCACGTTTCCCAGAGTCACTACCCTTGCTATCACCAGGTCTTTCATTGCCCTGGCAAATTGGATCACAGCAGCCCCCACCGTAGATTTGCCCACTCCAAATTGATTCCCGACTGACCGGTAGCTGTCTGGCGTTGCAAGCTTCCACAGGGCTATCGCCACTCGCTTCTCAACTGTGAGGGCTGCTCTCATCTTGGTATCCTGGCGTTTCAGGGCAGGGGAAAGCAAGTCACAAAGTTCCATGAAAGTGCCCTTACGCATGCGAAAGTTTCGCAGCCACTGGGAATCGTCCCATACCTGCAGCACGATGCGATCCCACCAGTCTGTGCTTGTTTCCCGGGCCCAGAATCGGCGTTCAACGGTATCAACCTGCCCCAGTGACACCATGATTTCCACATTGCTGGGGCCTGTGCCTTGTGAGAGGTCTATGTCCATGTCAATTTCCTCATCACTCTCGTCGCCGCGCTGCAATCGCCTCCTCGCCTGGTCCAGGTTTCGCCTTGGCATGTCCTGGCTCTGCATATACTCCAGGACAATGCGCGTGGTGTTCATAGTGCTCATAATTGCCGCGGTGATCTGAGCGGGCTCCATGATCCCAGTGCTAGCTATGGCGCCTGGTCTGAAAAAAGGCGCGAAAGTAGTATCTGATGGACCAGGAGAAGGAGGGAGGGCGGGAGGGAGGGAGGGAGGGAGGGCCGAGTGACGACATGGCGTACAGGTACAGGAACAGGGAGAAACACAAACAACTGTCACACAGAATGGTCCCCCCAAAGATTAAACTGAAAACCGTGGGCTTAGCAGGCCATTGATTTCATGGAGGAAGGGGAAGCAAATGAATACAGAACAAATCTATTTTTTACATCTTAAGGTGGCAGCCGACGGTGCAGCATGAGTGATAGCCTCTCCAGTACGATGACGATGGGTACCAATCATAATATACCATCATCTGCCAAAAGGCAAGGGGCTGCTGCTGTGTAGCAATGCAGCCCCACGTCTGCCAGCCCCACGTCCGCCAGCACCCAGCATCGCCCTCGGCCTCTTCTGGGTGCTTAGCAGACAATATTGGGCAATTGGCAGAAAATAGTATATTACGACTGGTAACCATCATCATCGAAACAGTAGCATGTCTGCCCAGGTGGCCATGATTGACAGCCATACCAGTATGACGATGATGGGTACCAGTCACAATATACCATCTCCTGGCAAGGGGCTGGTGCAATGCAGCCCTACGGCTGCCAGCCCCATGACTATCACTCATGCTACACCGTCTACCGCCAAAAGGCAGTTAGCATCTGCTGCTGTGTAGCAATGCAGTCCCACGTCTGCCGGCACCCAGAGGACATATGGTGACGGTGAGCTCAGCTGAGCTGAGCGGGCTCCATGCTTGCCGTGGTATGTTGTCTGCACAGGTAACCCAGGTAAAAAGGCGCGAATCTATTGTCTGCCGTTGCTGTGACGAGGGGGGAGGGGCCTGACGACATGTACCCAGAACCGCCCGCGACACTGTTTTGCATCATCCGGGCATTGGGATCTCAACCCAGAATTCAAAGAAAAGGCGCGAAAGGCGCTTCTCGGCTCTATGAGCTGTGGCGCAAACATAGTATCTGATGGACTAGGGGAAGGAGGGAGGGCGGGCCGAGTGACGACATGGCATACAGGTACAGGTACAGGGAATTATAATCAAGAAAGGTGGCTGTGCATCAGGGAGAAACACAAACAACTGTCACACAGAATGGTCCCCCCAAAGATTAAACTGAAAACCCTGGGCTTAGCAGGCCGTTGATTTGACGGAGGGAGGGGGAAGCAAATGAATACAGAGCAAATCTATTTTTTACATCTTAAGACGATGGTGCAGCATGACTGATAGCCCTCGGCATCTTTCTGGGTGCTTGGCAGCAAATACGGGGCGGTGTATGACGATGGTCTTCAGGCCTATTGCACAATCGGCTGCTCAGGGAAGACTCTGCTAACGTACGATGACCCGACTTGTAATAGGACGGCTAACAGTCGTAATATACCATTTACTGCCAAAAGGCAAGCCCCACGGCTGCCAGCACCCAGATCGCCGATGAAGGCTACCAGTCTACTGCACCGTCTACCGCCAAAAGGCAGTTAGCAGCTGCTGCTGTGTAGCAATGCAGTCCCACGTCTGCCGGCACCCAGAGGACATATGGTGACGGTGAGCTGAGCTGAGCTGAGCGGGCTCCATGTTGTCTGCACAGGTAACCCAGGTAACCCAGGTAAAAAGGCGCGAATCTATTGTCTGCCGTTGCTGTGACGGGGGAGGGAGGGGCCTGATGACATGTACCCAGAACCGCCCGCGACACTGTTTTGCATCATCCGGGCATTGGGATCTCAACCCAGAATTCCAAGGGGCGGCAGAGACTGCGGGAACTGTGGGATAGCTGTGGGATAGCTACCCATAGTGCAATGCTCCGGAAGTCGACGCTAGCCTCGTACTGTGGACGCGGTCCGCCGACTAGAGCACCTAGAGCATTTTATTGTGTGGACACACACAATCGGCTGTATACAACCGATTTCAATAAAACCGGCTTCTATAAATTCGAACTAATTTCGTAGTGTAGACATACCCCAAGACACTCTGCTGCACTCGTAGTGCAACTCTGGGGAGAGGCTGAGAGAACAAACGACACATTCCAGATGTGTAGTCACGTTGCTTAATGCACTTCCAGACAGCACTCACATATTAGGGTGATGAGTGTAGTACAAGAACCTGAACAGAACAGAATAGCTGGGTATTATTAATTAACAGTGTTTGTGAAATGCTTCAAGATCCTCTGATGGGAAAGTGCTATAAAATGCAAAGTACTATTTGTGTTAACTCTGACTTAAAATACTGCTGCTTTGATTTTTAGTTCTATGAAATGAGAGGATTATTTAGGAAAAAAGAAATCTGTGCTGTATAAATCTGTGCTTTTATTTTTAAAATGCCATTTGGCCCCCTGTAGTGCTTTCAACTTAGTACCGTAATCCTATGTCCAAATTATGGACATTTTTCATTGTTAATACTGTCTCAATTATATTTTTCTTTAAACAGCAAAAATATTTGTTAATAGTTAACTGGATGGAATAAAAGTGACACTCAACATTGTGAAAACTTCTATATTCCAAAATACACTGGGACTAGTACTTTCAGCTATAAAGCAAACCTGTTCAATTTGACAAATCTGTCAGAAACTGCCACTTATAATTTAATGCTTTTGCCACTGTTAGCTGGTGTCAGAGCATGCAGTACAGTATAACGGACATGTATAGCATGCCGTTCCACATTTGATCTATTGCTTTAGTAAGTTGATTGTGCCAGCCACCATGTTAAATTCTTAATACTAGTCAAATTTTCAAATATATTTCCTGAATAATCCCTTTCCTTTTCCCGGGTGGTTCAGAGACTTGAGGGCTTACAGAAGGGACTACTGATGACCCCTGTGCTCTCTGTACAGCTGGGATAATTCACTGTTAACGGTGACATTTCCAAGTCTGTGGAGAGATCTGTTTATGAAGAAAATGCTGTCTCAATCCTTGAGGGATCGCAGAGGGGGGAAAGAAAAGGACTTGAAAAAGAAGTTATAATATGGCTTTTATGGGAGGAGATGAAAGGCTTGTTTTGTTCTCTCTCTTTTTGCCTACATCAAAAATGCTGTTTACTTTGCAGAAGCAGCTACAAGATAGACTTTAAACATTGACTGCGTTTGCTCTCTACCAGCATTCAGAATAACATTGACATGTGGAGCAGGGATGAACAGACTCAGGAACGCTCAGCACCTCTATCCTTGTGAGAGGTGAAAGGGGGACTGTAGCTCATAAGTAGGGCGGTCTCTTCACAGGGCCACATCATGCTGGTTACTTTTTGGATATTAGGATTTTCTTGGTGAATTACAAACACACACACATTGTTTTTGGTCTGCTTGTGCCCTTTGCTCCTCCTTTAAGCTATCCGAAGTTGGCTTTGCAAAGTTTTGTTGAGACTGTCTCTGCTTGCATTTCATTTTGGAAATATCAGGCCTTGGCTTCCCTTTATGTTGTTATAGGGGTTTGGCAAGATCTTTGGGAGGACCATGCTGGAGACATCCCAGGAGGTTGAAACCAGACTTGCAGCTGTCCCAGCACCCAACTGACAGGATGAAGCACCGGGCAGAGGCTAGGGGCTGTGTGGTGTATAGGTGTATTCTATTCTTAGAGGTTCCATCTACACTGCAGCTGGGAGATGTAATGTCTAGACTGCTTTGTAGATACCATCTATTTCCAGTACATACATGGTGATGTATGTCTATATCCCAGTGTGTGGTAGACATACATGCACTAGTTGTAATTGAGTTAGCACTCAAACAAATAGCAATGTGGCTGCAGCACCATGGACAGTGGTTCAGGCTGGCCACTTTCATAGGTACCTATGCTCTCAAACAGGACTGTACAAAGGCAGCTAGCAGGAGCCATTGCCCATACCGCCAGGACCCACACTGCTATTTTTAGCACACCAGCTCAATCAAAGCTAGTGCGTGTACGTTTACCCTAGCTGGGAATTACACTGCGCCGTTGCATTGCACATGTCCCCATATACTACAGGCTAGAAGAGCAACAGCTCAGGTTTCAGCATCCTTTCCTGTCACCAGACAAAGTCTTCAAGGAACCTCCCTAGCTTGGTCATGCTGTAAATATGTACTGCCAAAGGAAGGGAACCATTTGCTCTGCTGCTGGAGGGAGAGCATTCAACCAACAACTTTATTAATCAACGGCACTAAGAACCTAACACAAGCGATCGCGTATTCACTACGCACACACGCTGACCTGGTTGTAAAAAGGTAAAGTGCTCTACTACTGGGGTTTGAAAGGACATTGTATGCTCCGCAAAAAGAGGTAAATAAGGATCTGATTCTTAATGTAAAATATTGTACGAGCAAACAAAGGGAATAAAGTAACCCGTATGAAACTATCATTACGCTTTATAAAGCAGCAGGACAGGAGACACACTGTTTCTTAAACTTTTTTACTTTACAATGAGAAGCGTATTTATGGAAACAGTTTTCAAAGGGAAGCATAAAAAGATGGAGCCCAATCCCCAGTGCATTAGTCTGGTGTTAAAGTAGTGTAACTCCACTGAAATCAGCTGCAGTAACACAGAGGGGGCTTGGGCCCTTAGGATCCTATTCAGTCCCACTGACCTCTGTGGAATTCCAGCCACATACACCAGGCCTGAATTTGTCCAATAGTGTTAGCTTTGTAATGAAAGGTTAACTCACTTAGTAATCCATTGTCAAAGTCCCTCTCCATGCATTGTCACTGGTCTGCATTCTTTAAAGGGCCGGTATTCCTTTTAGATGTGACCAAATAACTGAAGGGCCTGACTATTTGTGCTCAGTACAGTTCCCATGGCATTTCAAATTGAGTTATTTAGGGTTTGTAAACCCCAGGTATTATGGCAGATTCTAGTTTGGCTCAGATACCAATTTCAACAAACATACTTAATTCATTTCTTTAGACGCCTTTAATGGGGCCTGATTTTCAGAAAGGGCCGAGCATGTGAAGCAGGTTCATGCACACTGAAAATCATCTTCTGGTGTCATAAATCAGGCAGACAAAATCTGACGTACTCAAACTTCATCTTTGAAAATTTAGTTCCATATTTCCAGAAGGAACGATTTCATACATTGGGGGGGTTATAGTCATTTGGCTTTTGATCTTATTTCTCCTCATGCGCCCAAGATGCACAAAAAGATCCTAGAATAGTTTATTTGTTGAAAACATATCATGTGTTATGCTCTAACAGTAGCTATCATTCATAAGAGACTGGCTGACAGCACATTGAAAACTGTTATATTAACAGCAAGTTCTGGTTACAAAATATAGCAATATACTATGTGTTTCCATCCCCCCCTTTTTTCATTATTTCAGACATTTAATAAAAGCAGTTTCTTAAGTCAAGTTTTAAGCATTTATTTCTACTGTTTATTTCTCCACATGCTCGCCTGGTCCAAGAAGTCTTTAGGAAGCCAATGAATATAGATGAGCTTGGCCCACAGTCTTATATTTTCATATCATGTCCATAGCAACCAGTTGTCTGTTGGAGACCTATTTATTGCCCTTGAAAGGGGATTAATTGGATGATCTAGATAGTCATTTCACCTGTAGCTGTAAATGACAATACCATTGATGTACACCGTGCCATGTTGCCCAGGAGACTGGAGTATGCAATCCATCAGGTATCAGAATGACATGGATACACGAACACCAAAATAGTATGGTCTTGAATTGATATTGGCTGAATGGGGTGGAGAATAAGGTCTTTTCTTGTGATTTGGGTGTCAAAGGAATCTTCCAATACCACTCTGGACCTGACAAAGGGGGGATATATTTGGTGGCCTCTAATCTCTCCAGCAACTTGTCCACTCTAGACATAGCATATGTGTCAAATGCCGATAGCATATTTATTTTCTGGAAATCAATGGAAAAATAGGTTGATCCGTTCAGGTTTGGCACAAGTACAATGGGATTTCTCCACACACTGGGATATAGACATACATCACCATGTATGTACTGGAAATAGATGGTATCTACAAAGCAGTCTCCCAGCCCTGCTAGCTGTTTCCTAACCAATGTTTGGCTGCAGTCCTGGTACCTCTATCCCATTAACCTATACTGGGATTGATGTCTTAGCCAAGCCTCTTTTCCAAGCCCTGGTGTCAGCTGTCCAATATCATTGCAGTCCATGAAGGGGCAGTCACAGTGGAAATGACCATGCTGTCCACAAACAAAACAGCTTCCCAGCGAGGTATTGCCCTCATCCCCTTGCTCATCAAAGGGAAGATGGATGCCCATGGAGGGTCCTCATTTGGGATCAGGCTTTTCCATGGCTTTATAGTCTACACAACGCTAGATCTCCAGGATCTGCCATAGCTGCGAGTTGTCCATGGATTTGGGCAAGATATATAGTTTTCCAGAGGCCACCCTCCTCATCTGGCCCACATATCTGCAGGAAGCAGTCCCCTGAGATAGATGGCTTCAGGACTCAAAGATTCAGTGGCTGCCTTATAATTCTCCGTCAGGCTCACCACATCAGCTGGTATCTTGCATCTAGGTCGCAACAACCATTCTGGTCCCGCCGCCAGGAGAATCTGCGTGAACTGCTCCAGTACAATCTTTTCAGCCACCTGCTACCCAGGTAACCTTTCAGGTTGGAGTCAGAGTCATCAACATTTCAGAAGGGTCTGGGCCACTGCTCAAAGTCAGGTCCTCAGTGAGTCTTTCTCCCAGCAAAAGCACTCTTGGGTTTTGGCTGTGATGTCAAAGATGTTAAGATGGCCATGGCCATGGCATCAAGACCACGGTATGGGACTTTTGCTGGCTTCATCAGACAGTGTGCCAACAAACAGTGCCGTAACTAGGCATTTTAGCACCCCGGGATGAGCAAGCATATTTGCACCTCTTCTAGAGCCCTGCACGGGACTATTTATTAATCATGCCCTCCCACCCCAGGGGACAGAAATGAGATTAAAAGAATAGTCCTCCCCCACCACAAACAACATGAATGCCCTAGCCAGCAGCCGCCGCTCTCTGGCTGCCTAGTTCTGAATGCAGCGCCATCACCAGGGGCAGCAGTGAAGAAATAAGGGTGGGCCATGCCACCCTTATTTGTGCGCTGCCTTCAGAGCTGGATGGTTGGAGAGTGGTGATCACTGTATGGCTGCTCAGCTCTTCAGGCAGCGCCGCCACCAGCAGCAGCACGGAAGTAAGAGTGGCAGGGTATGGTATTGCCACCCCCACTTCTGCGCTGCTGCTGGAGGCAGCGCTGCCTTCAGAGCTGGGTGGCTGGATAGCAGTGGCCGCTGGCTACTGAGTTCTAATGGAAGGACGAGTAGAGTGGGCTCCATTAGCCTTCTACTGTCAGCTCCCAGTCTCCCCTGGGCCAGGAGTCTCTGTCCCCCAAGTCCCTCTGCAGGAGATACTGGGGGAGAGGAGCTAGAGCTAGACTCTTAATTCTCTCTGCCCCCAAGGGAGCCTGGAGCAAAGGGATGTGGGCAGGGCCCTCCATGAAGACTTGCTGCCCCAGCTGCTCTAGAATGATAAGAAGGGACCCAAGACCAGGCCCAAACCTGGTGGGAGCAGGGGCTGGAGCATGGTGTCCTGGAAGGCCCAGGCTCACCACTTAAGCAGGAAAAGAAGAACTTCACTGAAACCTATCTCATTCCCTGATCTGACTCTGCCTCCCCCAGGGAAAGATTCCTAGCCCACAGCCCCTGCAGCAGCAGATCCTACAGTCTGTCAGAGCCATCCCACTTACACCTAAAGTCAGGAAGCTGGGGTCAGAGGTCACTTACATCAAAATCAGGGAGGGCAATGATGAATTAGAGCAGGGCTGTACTGCTCCTTATAGCCCTGGCTTTCTCCTGGGACACTCCGGTCCGGTTCCAGAAGTTGACACACTATGGGAGAAGGAGGCAGGTCAGCGTCAATGGGCACATGCTCTGCAAATGAGCCCCTCCTCATCCCTGAGGGGCTGAGACTTCGTGCTGTCACTAGCTCCTTCCTAGAGAAACAGAAGGATCTCCTGGGAATCAGCTGTATCTCCCAAGGGCACTGAGATAACTGGGGGGATTGTCCTCACAGTCACTCCCTTCATCCCACCAAGGACTTTAGAGCTGGGGATGGGTAAGGGGTCTGCCTCCTTCCTGATGAGTTGTTCATGAATCAGGAGTTCAGAAAGGATGGGACCTGCCCCAACACTGAACATTGTCCCAATCTGGAGAGACAACGGCAAGTTGTGACCTGCAGGATACAAGCATTGTCCTGGGTGCAACAATTCCTTTCTAAAGCTCTACAATCACTGAATCTTGTTGATTTCAGACCAATTTTCCAATTTGTCAAGGGCATTTTGAATTCTAATCCTGTGCTCCAAAGTGCTTGGTGTCATCTGCAAATTTTATAAACATACTCTCCACTCCATTATCCAAATCATTACTGAAAATATCAAATAGTGCTGGACCCAAACTGACCCCTGCAGAACCCCACTAGATACGCTCTTTCATTTTGACAGCCAAAGATTGTTACCTACTCTTGGAGTATGGTCTTTCAACCTGTTGTGCACCCACATTATAGTAATTTCATCTAGGACATATTTCCCCAATTTGCTTATGAGACTGTCATATGGGACTGTGTTAAAAGCCTTATTAACACCAAGATATATCATGTCTATTGCTTCCCCTCATCCACTCGGCCAGTTACCCTGACAAAGAAGGAAATGGGGTTGGTTTGGAATTATTTCTTCTTGACAAATCCATGCTTACTAGTCCTTATAACCCTAGGTGCTTACAAACTGATTGTTTAATAATTTGTTCCAGTATCTTTCCAGGTATCAAAGTGAGGCCGACTAGTCTGTAAGTTCCTGGATCTTCTTTGTTCCCCCTTTTTAGACATAAGTACCATCTTGTTAATGGATGTGAAGATATTCTTCTTCTAGGATCTCAGAGGAGAACTGCTGTACAGCACCTGGTTTGTTAAGGCAACAAATGCTGAGCCAGGAACCAGTGGTTAAAATTTGTCCCCGACCATTTCTTGTTTCTTTAGACAAGACATTTTAGCAAATTTTAGAATGCCTGGGTGCTCAACACCGTGAAACAACCCTTTCTCCTCCACAAAGTGCTTTATGCCCATTATCTCACCCAGACTCACTACGGCCAGGAGTTAGAGAAGTGTCCCTCTTCCCATTGGACAGATCGGGACCCTGTGGTACAGAGAAGGGATAGAGCCGAGGAATTGAGATGATGGGAAATTTTTCATTGAAACAGTTTTCTGTTGGAAAATCCCATTAAGATTAAATAAATATGTTTTTTGAAATCATAAATCGATTTGGATGAAAATTCTTTGCAAAATATTTTTTGCAAAACAAAAGCATCTCCTATTTGTCACATACTGTTACATTGTCTCATCGCACACAAAGAAGAGACACTTGGATCTAGAAAACTAGGTAAAATGCTTCAGTCCGGGCTTAATAGTTGCTCCTCTTAAAGATTTTAAAATAATAAAATGCAAATAAAATAGAATATTTCAGCTATTATACAGCAGAATCCAATTTATCAAATCTAACTGGGACCGGGGCCAGAGCAGATAATAAAAAATTTGGATAATCCGGAGAATGGGAAAGTGAGAGGCTGCACCACCTTCTAACAGCCACAGGAGAAATCAGATGCTTCTGGACCTGTGTGGGCTGGTTGTTCAATATGGTGAGCCGGATAATGGAGGGTTGGATAAATGGGGTTCTACTGCATTACATCATAATTTTCCATGACTCAAAATGAGAGGACACCTCATATTATACACTGCTACTAGTGACACTCTCAAATGTATCTTCACAAATCCCCAACCTCCACCCACCATGAGGTAGTATGAGAGGATTGTTCTAATTGACAGATGGAGAAACTAAGGCTGAGAAAGGTGAAGGCGCTTGTCTTACATCACACAGCCAGTCAGTGGCAGAGCTTGGAATAGGACCCAGGAGTCCTGACTTTCAAACTAACCATCAGTCTTGAATTTCATATACTGAATGATCAGAATAAAGTGATCTCAAATGAGCTACAGACCAACAACAGTTCACAGCAGTATTATTATTATTCAGCGAGTATTTTAAAGGAACTAGAACATTAGAGAGAATCATGAATTGCTCAGAGACAATTAATGGAGAGAAGCAGCAACATTCATCAAGAATCTGATTGATTATGGCTTTTTTGCAAAAGAGAAAACAAAAAAGACAAATCCCAGTGTCCCCAGTGATTATAAGGGACAAAGGCCAAGGTGGGGAAAAAAATTCTCCCACCTTATCCTAGTGTTCTCCATGCCTGGAATTTGGCTGGCACCAGGTAGATCAGGGGGAAATAAGTTCCAAACCTCTCTGAGGCTCTTACCTTCTCAACAGGGACATCTTTTTTTGTAGAAAAGGTGGTAGTGAAGAAAGAGAAAAATCCGAAGGGGTTCCGCCTCACGTTCACGTATGTAAACCTGAATTCTTTCTCAGTCCTCAAGAAGAGACCTCAAGAAGGAGATGCGCTACAGCAAAGCAATGGTGGTCTCTGAGATTCCCCCAACTCTGCAGTCTGTCCTGCATGGCTGTTGTCAGGGTCTCTCTGTGCGGTCACCACCTCTCGTACTCTTTTGACCAATAAGCTGAGGTCCTGAAAAAGGCCCTTGTGATGTCACTGCCACACCCATCCTGCCCAGCAGAGCTCATATCCTCCCCCTAGCCAGACTTTTTGGATGTTTGAGCTGTTCCCCCTGTATCACTCCACTCATTCATTGTTAGTTCTGGGGATCAAGCAGGCTACACATGAAAACATTAGAAGCTGCTCAATGTGACATACTCAGTTTTTCAGAGATTTGTAGACTTTAAGGCCAGAGGAGACCGTTAGCTCATCTAATCTGACTCTCTGCATATCTCAGGCCTCCTGTATAGCACAGGAGCTAGTTTTTGAGCAAAGCATGCCCTAGAAAGGCATCTAGTCTTCATTGGAAGACATCAGGAGATGGCGAAGCCATTACTTCCTTTTGTAGGTTGGAGGAAATTGATACAGTGAGGGGAAGGGAATTGACCCGATGGCCACACTTGTGAGTCTGTATCATAATAATATACACAATGGAACTGCACTAAGGTTGTACAAGCCGCCTTAATTCTGGTGTTTCCTAACATTTAAAGGCCTGGTCTACACACAGTTCTTTGTACGTATACAACTATTTTGGTTAGGGATGCATTTATTTATTTATTTTTACCTAAATACTTGTCCTGACACAACTTCTAGTGTGGACACAGTTATATCTTTATAAAAGTGCCTTACACCGATGTAGCTTATTCCCCTAGCTGCACTGGAATAGCTATACTGGTATCAAACACCTTTACACTGACATGACAGTGTGCATGTTAGGGGGATTGTATCGCTTTAACTATACTTGTAGAGCTCAAGCAGTACCACTCTCTATTGGAAACAGGCCCCTGCTCACCATCACTGATGCACCTTTATGTTGAATTAAAACAAAAAAGTCAAGCTCTTGTTGGGAAGGAAGAGAGATTGGCTCCCCTCAGGAAAAACGACACTCAGATACTTGGCCCTCACATACTATGGTGATGGGGACCAACTAGAAACCTAGATAAATAGCTCCCGTATTCCATGTTGAGTAACAAATGTCAGTGCAGAGGTGTCATGGGGTTGCTGGTCTCTTTAAGGGGAGGCTGGGCCCAGGCTACTTATGGGAAGCTAATTTAAAAGGAAAGAGCCCATATAGGCAGTTGATTGTCTGTCAAGCACCTGGACCTGATCAAAGGCCATCAGGCCTAGGGTGACCAGACTGCAAGTATGAAAAATCGAGACAGAGTGTGGGGGGTAATAGGTGCCCATATAAGAAAAAAACCTGAATATCGGGACTGTCCCTATAAAATCGGGACTGTCCCTATAAAATCGGGACATCTGGTCACCCTAAGCAGGACTCAGTTTCAAGGAGGTGCTCTTGTTGCTGCAGGAGAAGGAGAGTTATAGCCCGTTAAACACTCTAAGCTGTCACGTAAAATGATGGAGTCAAAAGGGGCACACTTTAGCCCCCAGCTCAGCCAATCAGCGTTACGACTCTGAGGGGCAGGAAGCTGAGGGTTCTCATCAGTAAGTGAAATCATCAGAAGATCTGATAATTAAATGAACATATCATGGATGGATTAGCTTTGACTGTAATGCTAGCATTTAGATGCATCATCCATAAGCACAATCATCAGAAATGTATTCATTTCAAAGAACCTAGTATAGCCTACTGGGCTGCAGTCACTAAAGTTTGTTTATGTTGCTTTCCGGAGTTGAAGGGCACTCTTCATCTTCTCCTTATTTATGGTTTAATTTCAAATTTAAGTCCAAATTTAAAAGCCCAAAGCCCAATTTTTTTAAAAAGCTGCAATCCTGGCTGCTGTAGCCTATTGGTCATCCTTGAAATGATTCATTCCCTAGAGATATAATGATCATTTTTCAGCTACAACCACTATTCATTCATTTTCTCTGGAGACACCTTGGTTCACTTTCAACCTACCAAGTACACATGTGAGATCCCTTTTCAAAGAGGCAAGTGACAGTGAAATTCTTCTGCTGGGTTTTCTCCTACTAATTGCAAGCAGGGAACTAGTTCTCCTTTTTCAAACAAAGCCACAATTTTTAAATCTTCCCTGAGTTTAGTTGTGGTTATAGAACCATATACTGCATAAATTGTGACCATGATAATGTGAAGCTTTCATCTTAGCTTGAAGTAGCATCTGTCCATTATGATGTCTTGGAAATCTTGATTAATAAAGGATCTAGATCTCTTTTTAATTACCATATAATGTACCGGTACTTGGCAAAGGGTAATGTTTTGCATCAGGAAATAGATCAGGATATAATTCCTGCAGCTAATGCAGAGAAAGGTGTAGAATTCAAACTTGTGCTTGCCTACACCTTTCAACATTAGAGAAAACATAGATTTTAGAAACTGAGATATTTACTATTTTTATGAGAAACAGGGAAGGTTTTACTGCTTTTTTTGTGTGTAAAAGAAGGCTTATTGGCTCGGTGTATTTGGGACTAAAAGGAATTCACATACATTCATTTATTTAATAAATTCCCACTTCCTAAAACAAAAGGAAAGAAAATTTGGTAATTATAGTCTGATTTATGTTTTTCTACTAAGTGGGCCAAAGTCAGTGGAATTACGCCAGTTGCTAGTTCAGCCACATTTCTCTGACAAAGTGAAGTTTAAAATGTGGTACTGGTTCCACATTATATCGAGAACAAAGATGTCTACAATATCTGGACTTCTGCCAGTCAAATGAACCATACGTTATATTAATAGCCTTGAGTAATGCTGAACATGTCCTGAGAAATGTCATCACAATCTAGATATGGTTCTTTCTTTTTCCATCTTTCAGATGTTCTGAAGACTATGTCATGACTTTTTTTTTTCTGAATGTTTGTGTAATCAAATAGCATTTTAGGTACTATATAAACATTTACTTAGTGTAACAATTGTAGCAAAAGAACTTGCAAGCTCTTAATTGCTAAGCCATGTAAGGAAGTGTCGTAGTGTGATAATTTTATACATTTAATTCATTTGCTAGATAAGATTTAAAGTTGAGTATTTTCAGGATCATAAGGATGTTTGCTCTGGAGTGCGCTAGTGTGGTTTTAAAATGTCTCTAAAGATTAGCCAGGAATGGATGGTTCTGAGGATTAGTAATGAGATATAGTTTTAACTCCTAGGTTTCTGTTTAATATCTACCCCATGTCTCTAGATTCTAAAAGTTATCATTTGACATATTTTCACTGGTCACAGCTCTGATCCAATTGTACAAAAGAAAAAAAAAAAAGGAAAGGTGGCATTCATTGGTATCATCCGGCCAGTCTCAGCAGAGAGGACAAGTATTGAAATGGCATAGAGATATTGAGATTAAGCTATCCTTTACTCTCAAGAAGTGATCTCTCCTAGCTGGGGTTAAGACATATGGATTGCTAGTTGGTATTATCATTATATCTTTTATATAAACACATAGAGGACATCAGTGGCCGCGGCTGGTGCGAGGAGGAGGTATTAAATGCCCTATTTGTTGAGGAACATCATGCCTTCAATTAGAATTGTCATGAAAGATACCAGGTTTATAGGAGGACTTTGAGGAACGTTTGGGACCATCCAACCTGTTTGGTTAGAGTTGTTGAGTAAGGATGTCAACTACTTGTGAACCTTACAAAAACTCTCAGGTTCAGGGATACTTGGGTAACCACAGTCTACCTAGCAACCATTCCTCCTGTAGTTTCAATTGGGGACAGAATCCCTCTGCATTTCTTATCTTAAACCATTGTGCAGCATTGTTGTGCACTGTCACGGCCCTAAATCTATCTATTACATGGATGAATGCAAGACTGTAGTCTTCAGAGCCGTCTATCAAGACTGTTCACCAGCACTAAAACCATTTTAAATAAACCTATTTAAAAATACGAGAGAACTAGAAAGGGGTTTGTGTGCGTAGCAGTTCCTACTAAGAAAACAATTATCTCTATCTCATTGGTTTTGCCTATTCTTAGGCAAATTGCCAACTCGATTAATTTTGCTAGGGTCCAGCTGCCTCTGGAGTTGGAGCTGTGTAGTAACAAGTCATGCCAGAATCCAAGCAAAACCAAGCCCCTGCCTGGCCTAGCTGAGCACTCACATCTCCCATTGGCTTTAGTAACAGTCATGGGCACGCAGCACCTCTGCAAATCTGACTAGAAATCAGCTCTGCTCAGAATCAGAATGGGGGAGTTATGAGTCACTGAAGAGTAGTGCCTTCCAAATTGCCAAGTCTACCTGTATGGGGGAAGGCGCTCTATGAGTTTATATAGAGACCAGAACCTCTTTCCCAGAGTCACGATTTGCTTAGCCTTTGCTGCCAGGATGCAAATGATGTTCTCTTGCATTAGTTATATGTCAAGAGAAGATAAAATAGGGATTTGCTTCTCAATATGCTAACACAGTTGTGTTGTCTGGGTTACTCTGAAACTAGGATCCAACTACCAAAGGCCCAGTCTGCACAATCTGCTCCGGGGGCAATATTGTTTCTTCCTGAGGTCATTAACCTTAGCAGGAGGCAGGGTCATCGCTGCAGGCTGACCCAGACTCCAAACTGGGAACTACTTGATAAATGATATTATGACCAGGCTCCCCCATCCTTGCTCCCCCCACATTGGCCTCCAGCACTACACGATCTCCCCTACCTCCCTATCCGGAATTTAGTACCTGACAGCCCTTTGGACAGACTAACAGTATTCCAGCCACAAACATCCATTTCCCCTTCACAAAGCTCCTCCCACAGAATTAGCTCCCAGATCCTCTCACTCCCTCAACAGATGCCTGGTTCCCAGTTATGCTCCCTCTCTGCAATACCCCAAACAAGCTATCTGCCATGCTGCCCGCAATTAGGACACCAAAACCACCTGTCCTCACTGATTCTTCTGCCCAACACCCATCCACACCATCTCCATAAAGTTCCTGGTTCCTCACTCCCTGTGAGAGGTTAGTCACTCTCCAAAACCTCCTCTCCGTGCTCTCCCAACATTCCATCCTCTCGGACAGTGTCCAGTGCTGAGTGGCAGGGGCTGTCTGCTGCCTTCTTGTACCTCTGAATAGATAATTTGGGTGCTCTGTGGCTTTTCCATGGGGCTCTGCATGCCAGCATGCAAGAGATCTGTGTCTGTCCGTCAGAGTCTCTCAAGCTCTATAACTGTTGTACCCAAGATCCTGCTGGTGATATGTTTGGCAGAGAGAAGTTTTTAACTTTTCTAAACTGATCTTTGTTAACAAGCATAATGGAGGTTTTAATTTTGGAAGGACTTTAGATAGTATAGAGGCCGATTTGCATAGAGAAAATCAATTACCAAGGACTAGAGGATATAATTAATAATAAAAAAATAATTAGTGACACCTGCTATTTGTCACAATTTTTTTCTCTCCAATGACCTTGTCATAAATCATTATTTAAATCTCATATCCAGTGTGAATCAGCCACTAGAAGGTGATGTAGTCACATCACTTGAGTGCCTCAGGCTAGAACTGGATGAAATTGGTGGGAAGATGTTTGCAATGACACCAATTCCTATCCTGCACTTTCCCATTCACCGGGACCTGCATTTTCTCTGTGAACATCAAGAAACTGCCATGGCAGCCATCTTTGACTATATTGGTGTGTTGTCAGGAGAGAGAAGAGAAGGAGAAAAAAATAAGTTAGTAAAAAATAATATAGGGACACATGGGCAAGAAAAAACAACACGGGAGAAGTTTCCAGGGCATCACCCATCTTGATAAATACTCACTCTAGACACTTTTGACTGTGAGGGTATAGCCAAGACTGCTGAGATCCGGCCAGGTAAAGCAGTAACCCAAGGCAGTAACACTCTGATAACACCTCTGGAATTTGGGACCAAAAATTGGTATGTTACTACTCCAGACTAGAAATGAGTCGGAAGGATGGGATTTTCAAAAGTTCTCCATGTTGGCCAAACTCTGCTCCCATTGAAGGTCATGTTCATATAACTCCCAGTGCTTTTGAAAATTGCACCCTAAAATGTTAAAATCATCCTGTCAGTAGAACTTCTGAGCAATCCCATATGTGGGTTTCCTCTGAACAAAAGCCCTGATGTCTCACCATTCAAGCCATTGGGTCACAACTGGGTACATGAATGGGATAATATGGTATCCCACTATGTCTGCAAAAGTGTGACATAGTGCATTTGCTTAACGTTCATGCCCATTATTGAAGGACTGTATATTTGTAACATGCATATTATAGAACAGAAGGACAAATGACTAGCTGTATTTTACATACAGCACTGCTTTGACTTGCGCATGTTAATTAATAGAAAAATACCATTATAATCTACCCAATCCACTTAGCACAATCAAAATGGCATTGGAGGGCTTTGATGCATGTAGCTGTAAACAAATGAAACAACAGTAAATGCCCAATTAACACAAATAAAAATAGGTTGCAGGATTTTGTGTCACTCCATTGTAAACAAACAAGGAAGAGAGAACAAATCCCCCTTCATGGCATGCTTTACATCGAGCAAGAAGCAAAACTCATTTAAAGCTGTTGTAAATTTTAAATTATTCATTTAATCCCCGAGAGGTCATTACAAATCCTCTTTCAACCTACCACAGCGGAGAACGTTTCTTGTTCTTGGGCTGGGGAAGCTTAATCCCAAAGGAACATAAAAACTGAAAAAGACAGAGCAAGCAGAACAGAAGTGAGGACATTTGAATTCTTGTGGATTTCAATATCTAAATTGGCATGAGTAGGGGTAGCGGGGCACGTGGTTTTCTGGGAGTCATGCACTCCCTAGGTGGTAAAAGCGCTCTCCAATGGGGCTATATGCTGGGCTTCATCTCAGAGCCTGTGGACTAAGCATTTGTTTGTGCAAGGGAGTACCTGAAGGTGCATGGGGCATGGAGTGTGTTCAGCAGCCTTACGACGGTGCTGTGTTTCCCTGCATAGCTACAATACATGCTCTGCAAGATCATGCCCTAGGAGCATCTTCACTTAAGCATTACAGTCAGTTGTTTCAAGATGCTATGGGGTGTATATAAAACTCCAACTAGTCTATGACTACTTGTCTATTTGGAGATAGTACGCTTATTTAGGTAACACACATACCCATCAATTCTTAGTTCACCCCTTCACTGTAAGGTATCTTGTTACATACTGCTGGGCTCTTACCAGCCCACGAACAAACCAGCACCACACCCAAATCTGTTCAAGCCCTTGCCTCAGATTTATTAACACAACACAACACAACATGGGGGACAGTCCGCAGAGGCCTTTCTCTTGCTTCTCAGCCACCAGAAAGGGGGATGCACCATTCCATTGAATCACCGGCTGGATCATGTGACAGGCAGGTGGCCCTTAGCCCTTTCCTGGCTGTTTTACCCTGTCAAAACTAAGTAGGGGCCCCTTACATGTTGGTGTTGGTAGAGATAAGGACACAAAGAGTCTTGCCTTCTCTATGTGTGGCCTGAGTGAGAGCCAGCCAAAATTACAGACCGTGTGCTCCTTCTGTACCCTCTGGGGTGCAATCTACCCTCTCACAACCCCTTTGGGGTAGATTGCACCCCAGGGGGTACAGGAGGAGCACATGGGCTGTAATTTTGGCTGGAACTGGGCTATGGCTCCCCACTCTGCCCTGCCCTGCAAAGCAGGACTGGCTTGTTGGTGGGAGGAGGGGATGGAGAGATGTTGAAATCCTGAAGGGTTATAGGAAGAGCACACCAGGATGCTTGGAGAGTATTCTGATATCATAAAGCAGAAGTTTTAAGCTCCCCTCAAGGTGGTGTGGCTCTATAGCTCCTGTCACTGTATGCACTATTCAAACTCTAGCCCAGGGATCGGCAATCTTTGGCACATGACCCGTCAAGGAAATCCGCTGGCGGGCTGGGATGGTTTGTTTACCTGCAGCGTCCGCAGGTTCGGCCAATCGCAGTTCCCACTGGCCGCGGTTTGCCATTCCAGGCCAATGGGGGCTGTGTGAAGCGGCGGCCAGCAGATCCCTCGGCCCGTGCCACTTCCTGCAGCCCCCATTGGCCTGGAATGGCGAACCACAGCCAGTGGGATCTGCAATTGGCCGAACCTGCGGACGCTGCAGATAAACAAACCATCTCAGCCCGCCAGTGGATTTCCCTGATGGGCTGCGTGCCAAAGGTTGCCGATTCCTGCTCTAGCCCAATGTGTACATCTCAGCCTGAGAAAAATCTGTAGCAAGCATTTTCCAGCCTACGCACAAAATGTAGTCTCCTGCTCTTTACTAGGTTGACTAAGGACAATAGAAAAACCAGTGGTAGTTTTCTGAGCAGGTCTAATAGAAACAAACAAAGCGATGCTCCTATTTGTATTACGTTTTCTCACTCAGGCCCTGTGTTTGTAACTGGTTCTGCGTGGAATGGTGTCTGCAAAGGCCTGTGAGGAGCTAGTTTCAGGGTAAGATTTTAAGGGCTTTGTCTTCACTAGGAAGAATGGTGTGTACTTGCCTTGTGCTAGTTAATATGTGGTAAGTAGCACAAGGTAAAAGCCTAGAGAAACCCCTTTGGTGGTGTAAATATGGGGAGGATACGTAGTTCTGGTTTTGGGAACTCTGTACCTGCAGACTTGCCAGGGGTGAGTGAGTGACTCTGCTGGATGGTCTGGAATCATCCAGAAATTGGATGTGTCAGATACTAGGGGTGCTCATTAGCTGTTTGAAACTACAGGGTGATTTTCATTGTGGGCAAGCAGCCTGGCAGAGCATACTCAGAGTCATTCTGAGCATTGAACCAATGGGAGCTCAAGGGGAGGGGAAGAGTTTATAAGTTGAAGGAGAAGAAAACAGACTGGAGGACTCACTGGTGGACCAGGGCATGGACCAGAAGGATCTGCTGTAAGGATTGTGTTTCCAGGACTTTGCCAGTTTTGTTGGGTTGGACTGCAAGTTCCCTTACCCCACTAAAGAAAAGGACTAGAATTTGCTGCAGATGGAAACTGCAAAGACTCAAGGGAAATTTAAAGGAGACTGTGGGACTATCTCTCATTTCCAAACTACAAGGAGCTGCCATGCAAATAGAGGGGTTGGACACCATTGCACAGAGACTGAGCGGGTAAATCCACTTAAAGAAGAGCCTGAGCAAAGTGTATGTAGGTGTGTGAGCATAATTACAATTTGCATTACACCCATGGTAGCAACAAGTACTAAAACTTGTGGAAAATCTCTGAAAGTGTTATCTTTTAAAGTTGTTAGACAATACTCACAGGTGCATCACAAAATTATAGGTAAACTTACGCATTTTTATATGGCTATATATTTAGTAAACATTTTTTTCTCTAGAGATTGTCACTTGTGTTCTCAGAGATTTAACTCTTTATATATACGGCAAGATTGCTGTCCCAACACCCCCCGCTCCTGGCTGGCTGTGCCATTGCAGCATCTTTGACTCTAGTTTTCCCCATCTTCTTTTGGCCATACAAGTCTCCTGGCTTTCTGGCCGGAGCACTTTAGAGTCCTGACCCTTCTGTAGCCACAGGATCTTTTATGAAAGCCCAACAAAAAAAGTATATGACCCAAACCTTCAGCCCAGTGCTTTCTCTGTTGCTGCTGCTCCCTGGTTTGATCGCACCTCCAACCCAGGTGCTGGCAGGCACCTCCCCTTACTCAGGGTTTTCCAGCAGGTTTCAGCTCATCAGGTCCCCTGCCTCAGTCAGGCTTCCAGCTTGCCCCAGGAGAAGCCTATCTGGTTCCCTTTCTCTTTCTCATCTTTCTGTTCTGGCTCCTTCCCAGAGAAAGGGCAGTCCTACCTGATCTCCTCTCTCCATCTGGGTTCACCCAACGCTTGGTTTTGATGACTACTACTCTCCCTGCAGTGGCTCGAGGGCATGTGTACCCACCTCAGGACAGACTATTAAGAACCAGAGCATAAACCCCAACGTGGTTGTGAGTTCTGTACTTTCACCAACCAGTTATCCAGTGTAAACTCAGGCACTATAACAACCTTAACATGGAACTAGAGACATTCCCTGTGGTAGGCCTGCCTTTGTGATAGATGATGCCTTGACACCAAGCATCACAATAATACTCAGGTTACTCCCAGTCCCAAAGGACCAGTCACTTACCCCCTGTCAATTGCACTTTAGATCTCACACCAAAGACAACTCTTGTAACCAATCCTATAATAAACTATCTAAAGATTTACTATATAGCAAAAGGAAACAAGTTATTCAGAAGATTAAAGTAGGAGAACATATACACACAAATAAATTACAATCTTAAGTTTCAAAAGGTAATAGAAGCTTCTAAAATAAGCAAGTTCTACATGTACTTTAGGGCTCATCAAGACTAAGCACTGGGGTTCTCTTGCTTATGCCTAGAAACCCCGCCCTTCTCAAAGTCCGAGCAACATAGAGACACAGGCTGTGTCTACACTAGCACTTTTGTTAGTATAACTTATGTCGCTCACGGGTGTGAAAAAAAACACCCTCCCGAGCGACATAAGTTACACCGACAGAAGCACCAGTATGGACACCGCTATATCGGTGGGAGATGCTCTCCAACCGACATAGCTACTGCTGCTTGCTGGGAGTTGTTTAATTATGTTGACAGGACTGCTGTCTCCCGTCAGCATTGAGCGGCTGAACGGGAGATCTTACAGAGGTGCAGTTGCATCGGTACAGTTCTCTAGTATAGACATGGCCACAGTTCCTTCTTTTTAGGGGCTTTTATGTCCTTCCCCCCTTCTGCTCTGAGCTGCAAACACCTTCTGCTGAAGACCAGCATTTCACATGTGTTGCCTGTGAAAACAGCACTGAAAATAGAAGGGCCATTGTCTAGAAAGTTTAATTATGATTTAAGTGGATTAAATCTCTCTCTCCTGTCTGGGGATTTACATGGTTACAGAGCAAATGCTCGAATATTACCATACAATATGGTATACAGGTGTGATAAGTGAGATTAATGCAGGCAGCAATTTACCAGCATTCCATAAAGTCTAAACACTAAACACATTCTGATCATTCTAATTCCTGTTTGAACAAGACTAACACAGAGGTGTGCCAGATGAATTCCAGCTATGTATTTGTCAGTATTCCATTGAGGCATGGGGCCCTTGGCATCACAAGCCTTTATTTCCAATTAATCCTGGCCCACCCTGGCTAGTAAACTGGTCTCTCAGGCTCCTATTAATGCTTTCACAATCTGTGTGAGGTAAGCACCCGATCACTCTATATAGTAGAACCTCAGAGTTACGAACAGCAGAGTTACGAACTGACCGGTCAACCACACACCTCATTTAGAACTGGAATTATGCAATCAGGCAGCAGCAGAGACAAAAAAAACAAAACGAAAAAAAGCAAATACAGAAATATAGTACAGTACTGTGTTACATGTAAACTACTAAAAGAATAAAGGGAAATTTTTAAAAAAAGATTTGGCAAGGTCAGAAAACTGTTTCTGTGCTTGTATTGTTTTAATTAAGATGGTTAGACGCAGTATTTTCCTTCTGCATTGTAAAATTTCAAAGCTGTATTCAGTCAATGTTCAGTTGTAAACTTGTGAAAGAACAGCCATAACGTTTTGTTCAGAGTTCTGAACATTTCAGAGTTGCGAACAACCTCCATTCCTGAGGTGTTCGTAACTCTGAGGTTCTACTATATATATATGTTCTAAAAAAAATCTAAACTCTGCTCTGTACCACTGCAGCTGAGGTACAGAAAAGGGGAAAATATTATACTTAACATTTGACTGGTGCTTTCCCCATGCCTGTTACATTAACAGGTTGAGGTAAAGACTATGGAGGAGCTGTGGGTGTACCTTGACCTGCTGACTTGTGTTAAAACTGCAATCTGTCTCATCATCACTAGGATTTTACCTCAGGTTATGTGTTGCTAACGTGAGGCAAGAAAGCACCTTTTTGCTAGTGAAGATGCACCCCAGGAGTATTTCTTCCTGTACTGCGCAATTGCATATGCTGAAGTAAGATGTTGACTCAGGAAAAGGGCTAAAGGAAGTGGATTATCTTGATGCCTGTGAAAACAGCATTGAAAATAGAGGGGCCATTGTTTTGAAAGTTTAATTATGATTTAAGTGGATTAGGCTGAAATGTTTGTCGCTCAGTCAATTACTTAGTGAAGGCAGATGCAATTTCCACCCATGTTCTTACTCCCCATTGGCATTTCTGATCTAATTGAGTGCAGAATGAATTGCACTGAATTGCTGAGTAATCTAGCAATATAGATTGGCCTCAGGCACTCTGGGTTTTCCCCAGTAGTGAATTTTCTAGTGTGACTGCATGGAGCACAGCTTTTAAAGTGGTCATCCAGGGTGTATTTTGTCTATGTAATGCTGGGGCTGATCAGTGAATACATTTGTGGGGTACTCAGCACCTTCATGACTGGGCCTTAAGGTGGGAAGAAGCAGCAAGAATAAATGAAAAGAAGAAACAAAGAACCTGTCTTCATGAAAAAGTCCCTAGTAATAACATAAATAAAATACCTCCCCACCCAATATCTAGCTCCATAGATCTTGAAATAGGTTGCAAAGGATGTCAGTATAATTATCCATATTTTATAGTTGGCTCTTTATTTGCTCCTAAATTTAATTCAGGGTGTTCTCTTTAAAGGCTTACTTCAGCCAGCTTTAGCTGTTTGGAAGACTGTCTCTGCCCCCGTCCTTCCTCATTGCAGCTGAATCAGCAGCTGCACTTTCATTAGATTGGAATGTATGGAGACATTTCCATTGGAGATCCCTCCATTTTGAATTTGTTTCCTCTGCTGGGCTGACAGAGCCCATGTCTGTTGATCTTCAGAATGGGAGCCCATCCTGGAGCACCCCTCCCTCACAATACCCAAGTGAGGTAAAATCTGCTTGTGCCTCCCTCATAAGTGGTTCTATGCTCCACCTCAGAACAAATGAACCCTGGGTTCTTTGTGCTCAAGATAAGTGTCAATCCTTAGTTTGCTGGCACTAAACTGGATTCTCAGTGTACAGTGCCACCATTTTAGAGGTTAGGTGTGTAAACTAATAATGTGGCCCTTATGACCTTCATGACATTCAGTATTAAAAGGAATGAAGGCCCAATCAATATTTAAAAGGAACAAGTACTTTATTAGGGGAAAGGATGGGGCTGAAATGAAAGAAGGCGTAAGGCTAGCAATTGGGGTCAAAGGAAGAGTTGGGGAATTATGGCGGACCAATAAATGAATGAACAATCTACACCTACAACAATAGTCAGACCCTCCCTCAAATAAATAATATCCCCTCTAATAACTAGATGTAATTGGAATCCCAACATAGGATATGAATGGATACGGGTGCAGCCCACAGGTCCTGTGTGGTTGGTGTGCATCACTGTTCTTTGTGCTGGAGCTCAGTACAGATGCCTGAATGGAGGAAAAATTATGCAATAAAATAATGAAATAAATGGGGTAGGCCTGACCATCGCTTGGGTGCAGTGTGTTGCCAACACACCCCTAGGATGGGATGAGCCTTCCCCAGGCTGAATGCCCTCAGGCCAGGACCTTCCCCATCCCCAACCCCCTTCCAGACTAGCTAGTGAAGGGTCCCCAGTACTCAGTGTTCAGCTGTCCCACTACAAGGCAGATCTATTGTTGGAAAGAGCAGGTCCCTGGGTTGCTCCATCACTGGCCTTCCCTTGGCTTGTGAGCGTTTGGACAGGGGGGACTGGCTTCTCTCTCCGCATAGTGTTTCAGGGACAGCTAGCTGAGGGGGGAGAGTGGGAGGCTCCCTGTGAAGCAGGATGCTTCTGGGTTGGCTGAAGCCTCTGGCCAAGAGCTCTCTCCAACCAATCAGAGAACAACTCTGGGGCTATGCTTCTGCCAGTGCTGGAAGCCCACTGCTTGCAACCTGCAGGCTGCTCCTTTCCCCCAAATACGGCATCTCTTCGATCTCAGTGCACATGTCTAGGTGGTCCCAGCCACATGAAGGCTATCCAGGAGCCACTGTCATTACTCAGGCTTTTGGCCTTTAACTCCTCTTCTTCTCTGTGTCAGTGCCAAGAGCTGGGCCGGGTTTCAAACACAGGCTAGCTAGGCAGTTTCAGTTTAATTCCTCCCAGGGTCTGTCTGCACTGTTGGCAGCTGCTTGTCTCAAGCCGTTTCTTAGCAGTGCTTCTGTTTGTCACACCCCTGTTACACACAGAAGAAAGAATTACAGGGCAAGCCCCTGTTTGGAGATGCATTGTCTAACATATGCCTTGATTAACTTCCCCTTCCTACCACCCTCATTTGACTTCTGTGTGTCCGATTCCTTGGGAACCTTCTTTATGAAATCTCCTAGGTTTGTCATATTAACTGCTGCTTCAGATGTTTTCCCTTTAGCAAAGCTGGAAGTTTACTCCCTGCCCACAAGAACATAGGCAGGTCTCTGCCCATTTGATTAATTAATTAATACATTTAAAAATCTTAACCACTTTTAAAATAAACTTATGGAACCAAGATACTATTTAAGCAAGAAACACATATGCAAGCCGACCAGTGCAAGGGAATTCTGACCTAATGCTACCCCCATCACCCAGAATTCATTCCATCATGCCTATGATATTGCAGCATGTACAGTCTTCTGTTGGGAGGGTACCATAACATCAGGCAGTTATTAACAACGACATGGTAATGTTGTAGTATAAGTGAAAAGCGATGCAAAGAACAGCAACATTTCATATCACTGTATAACACCACAATATAATTATTTCTGGTGTTAAGTGATGTGATATTTATAATGCTTCTGATAACCAAACTTACCTTCAAGTGTGATTTTATACACTTCTTACTAGGGAAGGGGAGGTAGACTAGCCTGTAAGAGCTCACATCACTAGGACTGTACACTAGACAGGACCTCCAAACTTTATATATTCCACAAATCACTGGAATACTTCATTTTTTTGGCTTCTATAATACATTGTTAGCCAAACCCATTCTAATAAATATTGAGATGAAAATGCCTGGTAGAGCACCTTGTCCATACCCTTGGAAACCAATGCAGGTTTGTTTCCTAATTAATCTTTTCTTTTGCCCCATCAGGTTGAATTTTAAATATGTCCCCTTGATATTTTGCATTTCTGTAGTGATTATAATCTATGGAACTCAAAGTGCTTTGCAGATATTATTATATGAAAGCTTCATAGCAATCCTGTGAGATAGGCAAGTGGTTTTATCCCCATTATACAGAGGGGCAAACTGATTCACAGTTAAGTGACTGGAACAAATGAGCTAAGAAGAGAAGTTGGATCTCCTTGCTCTTAGACGTTTGCCTTAACTATGGGAATTTCCTTTTATAAAGGCAAATAACTGAGTAATGAGCTTAAAGATTTTGGAACAGAGGAATCAGACTAGTGGTCCATCTAGACCAGTATCCTGTATCTTACAGGCAGCGGTGCAAGTAGAAATCATTTCTTGCTGGTACATTGCACTCATGGGAGGGATACAAAGGGGGGGGCATGTGACCTCCCCATGTGACCCTCCATGTGACTCCTTCCTGCCCTGGCTCCAGCCTGGGGCCCCGTGCTCTCCCCATCCCCTCCCCATGATCCACATCCATCCCACGTTACCTGGGGAGGGGTGCTTTGTCCTCCTCCCACTGAGCTGGAGACATCTGTTGTACAGACCCCAGGCAGGAGGACTCAGGAGACGCAGCTGTGGGAAGGGCTTGGGGGCCAGGCTGGGAGCGGTACAGCAGCTGCGCCAGAGGAGCTGCTGGTGTGGGGCTGCCTGGCAGCCCCACGTTCTGCCCCTTTCCCTGCTGCAGTTCCCAGGAGAGCCCTGAACCACAGGGCTCTCTCAGGAACTGCAGCAGGGAAAGGAACAGAATGCGGGCAGCTCCTCCGGCGGCTGTACCAACCCCAGCCCATCCTGGTAGACAATGGCGTGGCCTCAGTTATTCACACCTCTGTTACATCCCTTCTGGACTCCAGCAATGTTATATATAGTGCTTAGGAAACTCCAACTAGTATAGAGCGGTGCAGTGCCTCTCAGCAACACAAGCTACCTTGAACACATCACATCTGGTCTCTACATTGGCTTCCCATAGAATTTCCAATCAAGTTCAAGGTCTCAGTCCTTATCTTCAAGGTGCTCCATCGGCTGAGCCCAGGATATCCCCCCGCCCCCATAAAGTTTGTCTGTGCAAGAGACAGAACTTTCTTGCAGGCTGGTCTGAGACAGTGGAATGAACTGCTACAGGAATTAAGGACCATCCCAAACTTCACCACCCTCCACTCCAAGTGCAAAGCACACCTTTTCCGCCTACCCTTTCTCATATAAGCACATAGCAACGTGCACATTAATAACAATAACACGAGAAACTCTGCCAACACAAAACTCTCCACTGCACACACAATTCTCCTACGTGGGAGAGGATGAGAGGACAAACACATGTGGCAGTTTTTACTCTTGTTGTTAAATGAACTATTGGAACGTGGTCAGATACTATGGTGATAAGCAAGATATAAGGGCCTAAGCATCATAGAATGTTGTCTCTCCCTCCCTTTCATGTTAGTGCATCTCGGTAGATCATTTAATGCAGTTGAATTTAATCAATAGCCACTCTCACATTTTGTCTCAATTAAGAAAGATCATATTACAACCTGCTGAGGACTCTGGTTATTAATATGCTAAAATATATATTTCTTTTTAAGATCATTAATAATAAATGCTTTTGTGTCCCATCAATAATATATCATGTGCAAATTAGTGTCTGAATTAATGTTGCTCATCTCAAGCTAAAAAAATAGCACTGCTTTTATTACACAATAAAATGTCTTTAATTGTTGTAGTGGAACAACTTTATTACATACCATTACTTTTGGTAACAATCTCTGTTTTTCCTTTGATCAGAAAATGTTATCAGTCAGAACCAGATTGAAAATAAAACTAAAGAATAACATTACTAGAAGGATGTAGTTGAGTGAAATAAATTGACAGCGGCATGGCTTTGAAAAGTGACACGGCAAAGTTGGCAGATGATACAAAATTACTCAAGAGAGTTAAGTCCAAAGCAGACTGCAAAGAGTTACAAATGGATCTCACAAAACTGGGTAACCGGGCAACAAAACGGCAGATGAAATTCAGTGTTTCAATGGAAAACATGATCTCAACTATACATACAAAATGATGGGGTCTAAATTAGCTCTTACCACACAAGAAATAGATCTTAGAGTCATCATGGATAGCTCTCTGAAAACATTTGCCCAATGTGCAATGAAAGTCAAAAACAGAATTTTAGGAACCACTAGGAAAGGGATGGCTATAATAAGGCCAGGTCTACACTAGGAAATTAGGTCAGTATAACTACATTGATCAGGGATGTGAAAAATCCACTTCCCCGTAGCCCAGTAAAACTGACCTAGCCCCCGGTATAGACAATGCTAAGTTGACAGGAAGAGTTAGCATCTTCCATTGGAGTAGGTAGCATCTTCACTGAAGCACTACAGCAGTGCAGCTGCAACTGCAGCTGTGTGAGTTTGAAGTGTAGATTCACCCTAAAATAGAAAATATCATAATGCCACTATATAAATCCATGCTTCGTCCACACTTTGAATACTGCATGCTGTTGTGGTCACCACATCTCAAAAACGATACATTAGAATTTGAGAAAGTACAGAGAAGGGCAACACAAATTATTAGGGGTATGGAACAGCTTCCACATGAGGAGTTATTAAAAAGAATAGGACTGTTTAGCTTAAAAAAGAGATGACTAAAGGGGGATATGACAAAGGTCTATAAAATCAAGAGTGGTGTGGAGAAAGTGAATAAGTAAGTGTTATTTATCCCTTCACATAACACAAAAACTAGAGGTCACCCATTGAAATTAATAGGCAGCAGATTTAAAAAAAAACAAAAGCAAGTATTTCATCACACAACACACTGTTAACCTGTGGAACTCATTTCCAGAGGATGTTGTGAAGGTCAAAACTGTAACTGGGTTCTAAAAAGAATTAGATAAGTTCATGGAGGATAGGTCCATCAATGGCTATTAGCCAAGATGGATAGGCACGCAACCCCGTGCTCTGGGTGTCCCTAAATCTCTGATTGCCAGAAGCTGGAACTGGACACCAGGGATGGATCATTTGATAATTTGACTTGTTCTGTTCATTCTCTCTGAAGCATCTGGCACTGGCCACTGTTGTAAGACAGGATACTTGGCTAGATGGACCATTGCTCTGACCTGCTGTTCTCATGTTCTTAATAAGAAAGAAATATAATTGACAAGAAGATTTACATGGTAACATATTTCAACTTTTGAAGCCCAATGTTTTTGTCTAAAGCTTTAAAGCATTACATATACGTTTACTGTAATTTTCATAATCTGAATGACATCTTGTCATCAAAGGACATTCCAGCAACAATGTCCTTTTTACTGTTATTATTCTATTGTTTCCTTTCTAGTGGTTTAATTAAGGAACATTTTGAGGTTTTGGTTGAATGTTAAACAACAGACATACAGTCTGTGAAGTCGGTATGATAGGAAATGGTGGGTTAAAGCATTTCCCTGTCCCTGTCAGGAGTCAGGGCCTGACGAGAGCAGCTGGCCTGCGGCAGGCTGCCCGATTGGCAATGCCACCAGACCGGATGGAAGGGCCAGCAGACCAGCTCTTAATCCAGCAGTAGCAATTTTCTGGCTGCTTAATATGCACGCCTGCTACTGTAGCTATTCCTGTGTTGCCTTGTTCCTGCTGCCCCAGCCCTGTCCTTGCCTCAGACCTTTCCCCTTGCCTGTTAACTTGCTTGCTCCTTGTGATTCCAGCTCAGTTCTCATCTTTGGTTCCTGCCTCTGGCTTGGCTCTCGGCTCTGACTACTGACTCTGGTTCTGACCCTGGCCCCTAGTTTCCAGTGCTTGGATCTTGCACCCACGCTGATCCTTGGGCTGAATGCCTGACAGTTCCCAACCAGTTAGGTACCTAAATATGGACGTAGAAGCCTAAGTTTGGGTACCCAGGTTTGAAAGTTTTGGCTTCTAAACACAAACAGGAGAGAGAGAGAAAAATATATTTACGTCAAACTGGCTTTGGGCTGTGATATAGTGAGCAATGCATCCCATAACAATGATGGTTTAATTTAGACCAGAAATAGGGAAACCCTAAATGGTGATATCAGACAGCACAGTCTGAGTTGAGCTAACCTGGGAGCTAGAGAGAAATATGAAGAAAAATGCTGTTTGTGTCTAGCAGCTGAATAAAGAGTCAGCTTCATATTCATAACAACCAAGTCCTATCTCCTCTCTCCCATGAGCAATCCTACTTGGGCAAACCTCAAACAGTTCAGCGTTTTCATCTGGTTTAAATAAGCATCCAAAAGTTTGTATTCTAGAAGTGGGCCTGTGAGGCAGAGTTCCATACCACTTCTAAACTTGGTCAAAGTTTGTGGGTGTTTGATTTCAGTGCAGTAACATCCTGTAGAATCAAGCCCAAGATTTGTATTCATATCTGGTTTTGGTCGGGCCTATTAGGCACTACATAATGAAATGAGATCCAAATCAGAGTGCTGCAAAGGTTCAAGAGATCTCAGAGCCTAAGCCATCTCTCCCCATAAGCAATATGGTCTTGTTTAACCCACATAGAGAATGTAAATGCATCTTTCCAAAACAACAAAGGGTTGAAATTTGCATCTGCAGAATTCACTATGTCTGTAGCTAAAGATTATAGATTAGAGGGAAATATTTGGTTGTGGTCTGTAAACTCCAGCTGGCAATTATTCCTTTTTTCTTATTTCCTCAGTACTTTTCACTCATGCCTCTTGGCTTTTCTTTTTTTTTCTCCTTTGACAAGAGCCTTATCTATGTATTTTTGAACTTATCACCACAAAATTGAATTCTCCTTTACAATGAAAAGCAGTAGAAATCCAGTCTGTACTAGAGAAAAAAAGCATTAAAATTCATTCAGAACTACTATGCACATAAAAACAAGGGGGAAAAACAACTTATTAAAAATGAACTCCCAGAAGCAGCTTTGTGCATCAAGCTCAAATTTCTGCCTTTTAATAATAATAATAATAATAATATAATAATTAATAATAAAGACACATTGTTTGAAAGCTGCTTGCCATTTAGCCAGCTAAAACTCTGCAGTCACTTAGGAATTCATTTCAATAAAGAACTGTCAGGCCTGAAGATTACAAAGGGCTAAATTGTGTCCTTGTTTACTCAGACAAGGAATGCAGCAGGAGAGAAAAAGGCCTCTTCCAACCCCTTGCTTGCGTAAGCCAGGGTTTGAAGGAACTCTCCTTTGCCATCTGTTGATGAACTGGGGGAAAGGACCTCAGGAGCAGACTGTATTTGCATAGACACACATACTTTGCCCAATGATCAGCAGACAGACCTGCTTTGCCAAAGGGAATGATTTTGGCTCTTTTGGGTTAAAATTCATGTTAGTCCTAGAGGCAGGAGTAATGAAATGTTGTTATCATGACTGTATGACTGAAGGGCAGCAGAATTGTACGTAATATAGACCCTAACTGAGGGGAATCACCCTAACTTTAACTTCACTCACTAAGCAGGGGGAGGGATTAGTGATGCTAAATCCAAATGAAGTTTGAGGGGGAGGAGGGGAACTTTATTTAAAAAGGTGTAGATACCGTCTGACCTTTTTCTAGGGTTTAAAGATGTATAAATTCTATTGAGTTTGTTCAGTGATCATTAGCGCTGATAAGCTGGTGTAGCACCTGAATTTTAAACTTAGCATGGGGATAGTGTTGTAGTGAAAAGTAATGCAGAGAATGCAGTAGCAGTGAGTTTCCTACGATGCAGTGAAATTGCAAAGAGCTGAAATCACTCAGAACTGAGCTAAGTGGTGGACTTTCAGACTGGCATAGCAGCTAAAGGTAGAAGTAGCAGTAGAAAGCAGAGGCAAGGGTGACAGAGGTCAGGGGTGAGAGATGAACCCATGTGAACCCACCCATGGATTCTGGGACTTCACTAACTCTGGCCAACCAACTGTGAGTGGAGTGCAGTAGAGTGAAAAGGGGAATCGTGTGTTAAAGGGGCATTCATCCAACAGACTTTCACATGAGGAGGTGGGAAACTGAGGCAAGGGGCTACTGCCCAACATATTGCGGGGCGGGTGTTTACTCATACTTTTTAATCATTGTTGCAGTGTTTCCCACATTAATGCTGAGCTCTCTCCCCCTTTAAATAAAAGTTTTCTTTTTGTTATACACAGACTCAGGACTTGTGAGTGTGGAGATATCATTTCTTAGAGGCGCCCAGGATTGGTGGTTTAGTTTTACCAAATTTCTAGGAGTGGAGATGTGATCTGGCTCTGTTTTGTAAATATTAAGAGGACCCCAAGATATTGAACCTGACCCTTGCTGCCGCCTGGCAGAAGGGTTACACTTGGCCTACCAGGACATGGGTGCAGCTTGGATTTATCTTACAGCCCTGGATCTCTGGATATTCCCACCCTACAAGCGAGAGTGGGCAGGGACAGAGGTCAAATAAGTTGCGCCCTTTTGTGGACTGTAGTAATCAACCGAGCAACACAGAAGTATGAGCAGAATTGTGATTCTCTGCATCACCATTCCATCCTTGGGCAGCTCTGGGGCGGAGCAGCTGTGCATTGCCCTTCACACCAAGTTGAGCCAAAGGGTCAGTCTAGCCCTAGAAATACAAGCTATCCATATTAAAGTACCATATTTAGGGGAGTTCGATCTGTTGATCATAGTTAGACTGCTAAAAGAAAACACGCAATGCCGTGTGAAAGACTTTCAAATCACTGTTTCTTCTTACTGTCATTACCGGAGCAGGCTGGAGCAACTGCAGAGGCAGGAACCAATACTATCAGAGTATTTTCTATAGTTTTGACTAGATGGTCTCTCCCCTGTGCTAACTGGCTGTTTGTTCCATCTCCTCCTGCCTAGCCTCTTCATTTCACTCCTGCCCCTGGCTCAGTCCTCCTTTCTCCCCTGTCCCCACCACCTCTGATCAGCATCCCCTTCCCTTCCCTTGTCCTTCTGTTTAACTTATCCCCTTCCACCTAAACCCCACTCCCACAAAATAGAAAAAAACATGGCACTAGCATGCGATTTGCTAGCCATTGTATTATTCCCTCTTCTTATACGTTATACCCTTTCCCCTCGTCTTTGTCTGTTCTGACTATAGGGCTGGAGCACCCACGGAAAAAAATACTGGATGCTCAGCACCCACCAGCCACATGCTGATCAATTGCTTGGCAGGCCCCGCCAATCAGCTGTTTGGCGGGCCCCGCTGAGCAGCTGTTCGGCGGTGGGCGGGAGGTGCGGGGGAAAGGGGGCGGAGTGGGGGCAAGAAGAAGCGGAGCAAGGGCAGGGCATGCTCAGGGGAGGGGCAGAGTGGGGGCAGGAAGAGGTGGAGGGAGGGCAGGGCGCTCAGGGGAGGGGCGAAGTGGGGATGGGAAGAGGTGGAGCGAGGGGCCTTGGGGGAAGGGGCAGAGTGGGGCTGGAGCCTCGGGGCAGAGAGGAGGTGGAGCACCCACCCAGAAAAAAAAAAGTCAGTGCCTGTGGATGACTGTTTAGACTGGAAGCTCTGTGGGGCAAGACTGTCTAGTGCTGTGTTTGGTCCGTGTCTAGCACCCTGGGACCTTGATCTTGGTGCTACCATAATAATAATGATGAATAATTAATATGGAGAAGAGTAAACCATTACTTTTAAAAAGCATCTTGCAGGTAATAACAATGTATAACAAAACATGAAGTACTGTAGGGATCCTGATGACAAACATTCAATATACTGAGGTCAGTTCTGCTATTCATTTGTGCAGGAAATTATAGATAGCATTATGTATATCAAAACACATATAGCGAGATCTACTGAGCCATTTTTTATGTAACTACAAGAATGGATTTTACAGGTTTGATGTATGTAGCTATGAAATGTTCATTCCCATGTACTGTATCTTTAAGATGTCAGAGAACTCGACCTGCATGTAGAGATGGCAGCCACAGGTGCCACCAGACTCCTTGTTGTTTGTACCTAGAGTTGCTTTGCACTGCCTTTTCTCATACAGACTTTATATTTGTCCTTTTTTTGTTGCTTTCCTTAGTCTGAAATAAGTTCCTCGGGCTGTGTATGGATTCATTTTGTGTAATGAAAATGTAACAGACAGAGGGACCGATCCTCCTCCAGTGTAAATCAGAGTAGCTCAGTGGTTCTCAAACTTTTGTACTGGTGATCCCTTTCACACTGCAAGCCTCTGAGTGCGACCCCCCTTGTAAATTAAAAACACTTTTGTATATATTTATAGATATATTATAAATGCTGGAGGCAAAGCGGGGTTTGGGGTATAGTCTGACAGCTCGCGACCCCCCATGTAATAAGCTTGTGACCCCCTGAGGGGTCTTGACCCCCAGTTTGAGAACCCCTGAGCTCCATCAGAGCTATCAGATGAAACTTGGCTGCGGATTCAAAATAGAAACAAATGCACCTGGGTTCTGTGTGAAAATTTGTTGGCCTTGTGTAGCCTAACCACAAAATTCTGAATCAAAACTCTTCTTTCCTGCACTGTCAGATGGTGCTTAGGGCATACCGAGGGCTCTGCCGTTCCTATCATGCTGTGTGTGGAATGGCTCCCTTGTGTTTCCACAGCTTAACTTTTTCATGAGGATGGGTTGTTGGCTGAGTGTTGAACCCCCAATCTGGAGGAGCAGTGGGCTGCTTTTTCACCTGTCCAGCTTGTGTAGGGTGACTGTCCTGATACTAGGGGCTTTGTCTTATATACGCAACTATACACTCCTCCTCCCCTCGAAAAAAAAAAGTGTTCCAATATTTCACACTTGGTATCTGGTCACCCTAGCTTTGTGGCACATCTCACAACAATCCTGTTATAATATTCACTATTGTCAGTCTGTTTGCTCCTGAGATTGTCTCGTGTATGTGGTTTGATGTCTTCTGTTTGCTCACATGGCAAACTCAGATAGAAAGAGGACTTTCTTAAAAGAGTAAAAGTGGGAAGATTGGCTGGCTCAGGGGTCTGGCAGAGGGATATATTCTCCCATCCAAGCTAATGGTTTGAAGTCAGCCTAACGCTCAGTCACTGCCATCCGATAGTGGTTTAGTGGTGTACGTGGAATGAACTGAGCTCAGTCGAGGTCTGTAGTGGACAAGTGGTCGTATCACAAAGCACCCCTTCCTGATTATTGGCAGGTGGTAACATTGGTAGGTAAAAGCAGCAGAGAGCCCATGGAAACAGACCCACACTGTCACGCCTGTGATGGTTCTTGGGGTACCCAGGACTCTGAGTCAAGGTGTTACCCCCTGCCTCCAACATGAGGGAGTCTTGCCTGTGTCTGGCTGGGTATCATCTCCCTAAGTCCGCCAGCCTGTCAATCACTCCCCTCTGGGCTATACCCGTCCTGTCTTCACTTGCAGGTTAACAATAGTACACCCTAATATCCGAGTCCCTTTGAATTGTTCCATCATGATATCCAGCCCCTGACACTGGCTGCTCACACAAATCCCAGATCCTCTGCCCCCAGAGGAGACGTGTACCCCAGTTTATCAGTTTTACCTTAAGCCACCTCTCCTGTATACTACACAGTCCTTGTGAGCATTTATAACAAACCAAAAGAAGGTTTATTTAAGAAAGAATGGAGGTTCCACTAGAAAAAAGAGTGAGTGATGGAAACAAATGGTTACAACACAAAACAAAATCATATAATGTGAACCTAGGTCTACATTTATTAATAGTTACCTTTCCTATTTAATTAAGAAGGTACCCCCCCCCCCAAGTTCAATCTGTTGGCTTCACAGGAACCAGGATCCAATCTTTCATGAGAACATCCCTGGTCCCAAAAAAATCTCCTCAGTGAAAGGATACAGAGCACCTTTTCCCACTCTGTGTTATTCTGAAACAGTCTTTTGTCTTTGTTCATAGACAGGGTGATACTCTGGCTATTGTAATGTTCCTTTTTTACCTCCAAGTGGTTTTGATTGTTTGCAATTGTCTCTGATGGTTTTCCATTGAAAGTCCTGGGATAGAGCAAGGCTAGACAACTGAGTCTTGCATTACAACACTGGCTAATTAGGGCGTGGTGACAATACTCTCCTGTTAGGGATGGGCCTTCACTGAGACGTATTATGTCCTGGTAGCTAATTTTTACTCCAAGACCATACAGCGCATTTTCCGTGTAAATACACTGCTCCTTAAATATTACTTGTACATACATCTCACAATGGTTATGAGTCTTGCTAAGTTACGAGCTTTCTAAAGAGACCTGACATGTTACTCTTTATAGATAAATCTCCTGTAAGACATGTGTTGGGTGTAGTGAGTTTGACAGGACCGAGGTGAGAGTTTTTGCAAAGAACCGGAGGTGCTTTGCCCAGGATCCTCTGTGTCACAGCCCCTGGCACAGGTTTGAGGCATGTTGGCAAGGCAGTATGGGGCAACTTGCAGCTGCCTGTGTTGTGCCTGTTCTATGGAGAGCAGGGTGATTTCAGTCCCCAGCAAAGTTCACTTCACCAAGCGCTGTGTTGCAGTTACAAATGTTGGCCTATGTTTTACAAACCTATACAGTTCCGAGCTGTGAAAGGCCCTAGAATTTTCCCCTTGACCCTCTTAAGTAAATAAAGGGTGTTCAGCACAATGCTTCAGTTTGGGTTTAATGTCAATGCACCCCTAAGTCCAGTACATAGAGCTCACTCTGGTTTTGTAAACACAAGGGAAACACTATTCTATCTGAACCGTCCTTTTCTTGAGAGATGTTTACGGCAGGCAGCCATTAGTGGGCATTCCTACTAAGTTTTCTGAGACAGATTGGAGGAACCTCTTTTTGTATCAGTCATTATCTTGGCTAATGGTATATGAAAAAATCCTCTCTCTTCTACAGCTGTATGTACCCGATTCTTGCTGACCGCAGGGGCCTTCAAAATATTTACGGATATTTTTGACTTAGCAGTGTTAAAGTGACATGAATCAACATGTGAAGAACATGGCAATTAACAAGGTGACATAAGCAGTTTCTCTCTCTGCCTACAGATGACAGAGTTGCTAGGTCCAAGTCTGTAGGACACCACTTGGCCAGTTAAACAATTTATGTTCATCTTATATTACGAATGAGTTCTTAGGAAGCACATTACACTAGTGAAGGCACAACATTACAGCAGTGGACGCTATAGGCACTGAGGCAACGGCACAGCAAAGAGGCATAGAGACCTATAGTTAAAAGAAATGATATGTCAATGAGTGTGTTAGTATTTTAAAAGAAAATTACCTTTGTCTTATTTAATCCACAACAGGTCAAAGAGCCAAATGGAGAGGAAATATGTAAGTGGCGGTCAGTTACGCTCTGGTAAGTGCTTTTAAAGGTAAGGAATGAACGTGTAAATTATCCCACCTTAGGTTCACTCAAACCACTTTACATCTCACCTCTGAATTTGGCTTCAAATCTTCATTTAATTCTAGATCCATATCCTATTGAAGTCAATAGAAAACGTCCAATGGGCTTTAGATGAAGCTTTTAAAGAGTATATAAATTTGTTTTACTGTGTGGTTTATATTTTGATGAATTGCTTGCCAAATTCACTCAGTTTATTCATGACTTCACCAAAGAGATAAACCCAAGTCGTGTTCAGTTTCTCCATCTTTTATAGCTATTGCATAGAATAAGGTATCTATCTTCATCTGCTTGTCATTTGGAAATTTACAGCCATGTGAAATTGTATAAGGCTAATGTTTCAGAGCTGAAAGCTGGAGAGGTTTTGTTAGCACTGAATTTAAAGTGTCCTAAATACACTCGATGAAATAATTAATGTACAGTAGGTTTCACTGAATACTTATGCAATTTCAAAACAAACCAGCTAATTATTAAAATACATGCATTGTGATTTGATAAATAGTGCGCTATCAGATACAAAACCAGAGTCTGGTCCCCACTCTAGACTCTTTAATCAAATACACATACAGACACTAGCCAGTACATTATACTCAGTATAATCCTCTGCTTCAAGCTAAGTGAAAAAAAGGTCATGGTTTCTATTTATTGAACATTATTACTATTATTATTATTAATAATATTTATATTATTCTAGCATCTAGAAGCCCCAGTAATGGGCCAGGACCCCTTGTGCTAAGAGCTGTACAAACACAGAACAAAATGACAAAGGAGCCCTGCCCCAAAGAGCGTACAATCTGAGTATAAGACAAGAGACAAAAGATGGATACAGACAGACAGTTGGGGCAGTACAAAAATCCAATGCAATAATATTGGTCAGCATGATGGGTGGTGATGTCAGCATATATTTTCAAGTGTGTTTTGGCTGCAAAAATGCATCTCTTTCCAATGGCCTAAGTTGTCGTCACAGTTGAGGATTTGGCCTTTCACCAGTTTACATCAAGGGTGAGATTTTCAAAAGCCCTCCAGAGTTGGCCTGACACTGCTTCCATTGGAGTTCATGGGAGATTTACTTTGAATTAGGGAACTCGAGAGGATTTTTGAACATCCCCTCCTGCGTGTTGGTTAGCATTGGGTTTAGCAAATACCACAAAAGAAACAAAAATTCTGCAAGTGCTTTCTTGAACTTAAAAATTAATCTCAGGCATTGTAAATGACCCATTCCAGTAATATCTTAGGACTTGATCTTGCATCTGCAGTGGGAATTATTCCATTGACTATAATAGGAGCAGGATCAAGCCCTAAGCACTAGCAGATGGATTTGCTTCAGCCATGTGACATGTAGGAATGCTAGTAAGAGACTGCTCTTTATTTCCTGGCTCCACTCCAGGGGTGGCCAACCTGAGCCTGAGAAGGAGACAGAATTTACCAATGAACATTGTCAAAGAGCCACAGTAATACGTCAGCAGCTCCCCATCTGCTACCCCTCTTTACCCCCCAGCACCTCCCGCCCAACGGCAGCCCCACCAATCAGCGCCTCCCGCTCTCTCCCCACGCCTCCCAGCTGCCACAATCAGTGGTTTTGCAGTGCGCAGGACGCTCTGGTGGGGAGAGGGGAGGAGCGAGGGCATGGCAGGCTCAGGGGAAGGAGCAGGGGCCTTTGCTGAAGGGGTGGAGTGGTGGCAGGACCTAGGGCAGAGCAGGGGGTTGAGCAGTGAGCACCCTACAGCACATGAAAGTTAGCATCGGTAGCTCCAGCCTCGGAGTCAGCGCCTATTCAAGGAGCTGCGTATTAACTTCCGGAGCCAAAGGTTGGCCACCCCTGCTCCACCCATTTGACATGGTTCAGGTTTTACAAAAGGCAAGCTTCAGGATCTTGCAGTGGATTCTGCTACAGGTCAAGCATGGGTATTCACTCTCTGCAAACATCTGGACTATTGAGTTTTCTCACACAAACACCAGCAGAAGAGAACTTTACATTTGTATGTCTGAGAGCAGGTGGTACGAGAAGTTTGAACTAGAATGCCTGAGTATTCATGTTGGAAGTACTGTATTTTCCATGGGTTGGGATAATAGCTTGACATAGCAGCTTGACAGAGTTCTTCAAAGCCATCACCTCAACCCCAGCAGAGAGGCTACTAAACAAACTGGCCGAGGCACCGGCCACACATTTCACAGCTAGGACCTTGCACACACATACGTACTTTGTCAATGGTTGTGGTAGTGATGACAGAAAATTACAGATCAGTTAATGCCACCTGCATGGTATTTTATATGGGATGGACCACTGTTCCACACAGCAGAACATGGAAAAGAACATCAAACCCCCTGATCACAGGCATAAACTAGTTCAACACCAAAGGAGCTGTGCAAATTTACACCCAATGAGAATTTGGCCCATGGGTTGCTCTACACCCTTCATGAGTCGAAGTAGACGCACCAGCAATCGTTCCTTGTGAACAGGAAAATAGAATGAACGTTAAAGGGACTGATGCTCCACAACTTTACTCCTGTCTTAGGTTGGTGCAACTACTGATTTAAAAAGTCAGAGATCACTCAGTAAATACTATACCTCTGTACTGTGATTCATTCCTGTCTAAATTCAGAACATACTTAGTTCATTTAAGCCCTTTTTCGGGAAAACCAAACCACCTTCAGTTCAATGGCCAAGTTTAAAGAAGAGTTTTAATGAAAATGGCACTCACTCATAAATATAGTATTCTGAGTGCCTCAATGCAAGTCATCTTTGCGAATAATCACCCTACTACCAATTTCCCTAAACCTGCCGCCCAGCACTCGTCTCTTTGAGATGAAGAGGAACAGTAGGTAGTGTAGATTCAGAGCTGTGTCAAGTACATTCAGAAGATGCTTTAAGGCTTTACATTATAAAAGCCCCTTATGATCTGTCATCTATGCAGTGAAACAGCCATGGTCCCTCTGAATAACAGAATAACACAAAACAATTCCATCAGAATAAAGACTGATTTCTTACTAGACATTCCCGCATGGGGTCATTTACTACAGAATTTTTGTCTTGTACTATTTGTATCTTTTATTCCCTCTCCGTTCTTTCTGAATTTAGTGTTCATGAAAGGCATGGGAAAAGAATAGTCACCATCTGTGTGACAGATTCAACAGGCTTTGAACGTAGAACTACTTGAACACAAAGTACAGCACCTTCCACTGCTCCATGAAAGGTATGCAACAGGTACTGATGGAGATTGAAGCCCTTTGTTTACAGCACTGAGCAGGCATATTGTATGCATAGCAGTAATGAACGTTTCCCGTCCAGCCTTCCTCAGTCCAGAACTGGAGGGATCCATGAATTATAGGTCTGAGAGGGTTCTTCAGTCTCCATGCCTCCTGTGCAATTGCTGGCTTTTTGGCTGAGGCCGTCAACAAGGGTGGCAGTTATGGGCATGGCTTTTGTGTTGTGGGTGCTTGCCTACCAGAAAACAGGATGCAAACTAGTTCAGCTGGATTTGTTTATCATGTGAGAGGATGACTGAAAATGGTTAGGGTACTAGCATGTAGGATGTTGGAGACCTGGGTTCGGTTTCCTGGTCTACCACAGAATCCCATGGGTAAATCTCTTGGTGTCTCAGCTCCCCATCTGTAAAATGGAGGTGATAACACTCCATAACTTAAAGAATGTTTGGAGGGTAAATACGCTAAAGATTGAGGTGCTCTGATATTGTGGGAATCGGGCAGGGGCAATATAAGCACTGTGGATATCTATATAGGTAGTTCATAGAATCATAGAACTGGAAGGGACCTCGAGAGGTCATCTAGTCCAGTCCCCTTCACTCAAGGCAGGACTATATATTATCTAGACCATCCCTGACAGGTGTTTGTCCAACCTGCTCTTAAAAATCCCCAATGATGGAGATTTCACAACCTCCCTAGGCAATTTATTCCAGCGCTTAACCACTCTGACAGTTAGGAAGTTTTTCCTAATGTCCAACTTAAACCACCCTTGCTGCAATTTAAGCCCATTGCTTCTTGTCCTATCCTCAGAAGTTAAGAAGAACAATTTTTCTCCCTCCTTCTTGTAACAACCTTGTGCCGGGTCTGACCCTGAGCAGATCAGCAAAGGAAGGTGAGTGAAGGAGTCAGGGGGCACAGGTCGTGTTCTTGTGCACCCTCCTGGTTGAGGGTTAGGGCCTAGACAGGGACACAGGCATCCTGGAGATGAATGCATTGCTGAACAGGTGGTGTAAACAGGAAAGCCATAGGAGCAACAAGAGGGGAACCTGCTCAACATCTTACATGTCTATATACAAATGCAAGGAATATGGGGAATAAACAGGAAGAACTAGAAGTATTAGCACATATGATAAATTATGGCTTAATTGGCATCACAGAGACTTGGTGGGATAAGTCCCTTGACTGGAATATTGGCATAGAGGGATATTCTTTGTTCAGGAAAGACACGCATGGTAAAAAGGGAGGAGGTTATACATCAGTATATACACTTGTTCTGAGGTCCAGAAATTGGTAGGAAGCAGACCATTTGAGAGTCCCTGGGTAAAGATAAAAACGGTAAAAAAAAGGTGTGATGCCATGGTAAGGATCTAATGATAAACCTCCAAATCAGGAAGAGGAGGCAGATGAGGCATTTCTAGAACAAATAACAGAAATATCCAAAACACAAGCCCTGGTAGTAGTGAGGGACTTTAACTACCCAGATATCTGTTGGAAAAGTAAAACACAAAATTGCCAATAAGTTCTTGGAATATATTGGGGACAGCTTTTTGTTTCAGAAAGTGGAGGAAGTAACCCAGGGGACAGCCATTTTAGACTTGATTCTGACTAACAGGGAGGAATTGGTAGTGAATCTGAAGATGAAAGGCAATTTGGGCGAAAGTGATCATGAAAAAAATAGGTTTCGTGATTCTAAGGAAAGAAAGGTGTGAGAGCAGCAGAATAAGGACAATGGATTTCAAAAAACTAGACTTTAACAGACTCAGAGAATTCGTGTGTAAAATCCCATGGGAAGAAAATCAAAAGGAAAAAGATGTTCAAGAGAGGTGGCAGTTTCTCAGTGAGACAGTATTAAAGGCACCACTGCAAATTATCCTGATGTGAAGGACAAATAGGAACAGGGCAATATGGTTCCAACGGAGCTCTTTAATGACATGAAAATCAAAAAGGAATCCTACAAAAAGTAGAAACATGGACAAATTGCTAAGGGAGAGTACAGAAGAATAGCACAAGCCTTCAAGGATAAAATCAAAATGGCTGAGGTCCAAAATGAGTTACACCTATCAGGGGACCTAAAAGGCAATAAGAAAAGGTTCTTTAAATACATTAAGAGCAAGAGAAAGATGAAGAAAAGTGAAGGTCTTTACTTAGCGGTGAAGGAGAGCTAATAACTAATGATATCAAGAAAGGTGCGGGGTTTGATCTCTATTTTGCTTGTCTTCACTACAAAGGTTAATGGTGACCAGATACCGAACACAATTAATATTAACAACAAAGGGGAAGGAATGCAAGCCAAAATAGGGAAAGAACAGATTAAAGAATATTTAGCTAAATTAAATGTATTCAAGTTGGCAGGGTTGATGAAATTTATCCTAGGATATTTAAGAACTAGCTGAAGTAATCTCAGAACCATTAGCGATTATCTTTGAGAACTCATGCAGGATGGATAAGGTCCTAGAAAACTGGAGAAGGGCAAACATAGTACCTATCTTTATAAAAGGGAGGCAAGAAAACCTGGGAAAGTATAGACCAGTCAATCTAACTTCGATACCTGGAAAGATACTGGAACAAATTGTAAGCATATACAGAATAATAGGGTTATAAGGAATCACCAGCATGGATTTGTCAAGAACAAATTGAGCAAACCAACCTATTTTTCTTCTTTGATAGGGATACTGTCCTAGTGGATGGTGGGGGGGGGAGCAGAATACATGAAATATCTTGATTTTAATAAGGTTTTTGACACAGTCCCACATGATATGCTCACAAGCAAACTACTGGTTGAAAGACTGTACTCAGAGAGAAGGTATCAATGGTTTGCTGTCCAACTGGGAGGGTGAATCTAGTGGGCTCCTGCTAGGGTGACCAGACGTCCCAATTTTTAGGTGTTTGTCCCGCGTCCCGACCGATCTCTGGTCAGGACGCAATTTGTCCTGATATTTCGCTCCGCCGGCAGTAAATTTTTTGTTTTGCTCCGCTGGCGGGCCCCAGCCCCTGATATTTTTTTCCTCTCATCTGGTCACCCTAGCTCCTGCAGGGGTCAGTCCTGGATGCAGTACTATTCAATATTTTCATTAATTACTTGGATAATCAAGTGGAGAGTAGGCATATAAAACTTGCTGCTGACACCAAGTTGGGAGGGGTTGCAAGCACTTTGGAGGACAAAGAGAATTGAAAATTACTTTGACATTTTGGAGAATTGGTCTGAAATCATCAAGATGAAATTCAAGAGCAAAATATTACACTTAGGAAGAAAAAATCAAATACACAACTACAAAAAAGGGGAATAACTGGCTAGGCAGTAGTATTGCTGAGAAGGATCTGGGGTTATCGTGGGATCAGAAATTGAATGAGTCAACAATGAGATGCAATTGCAAAAAAGGCTAATATCATTCTGGGGTGTATTAACAGGAGTATTCTATGTAAGACATGGGACCTAATTGTCCCACTCTCTTTGGCACTGGTGAGGCCTCAGCTGGAGTATTGTGTGCAATTCTGGGTGACACACTTGAGGAAAGATGAGGACAAATTGGAGAGAGTGCAGAAGAGAGAAGCAAAATGATAATTTTTTTTTAGAAAACCTGACCTATGATGAAAGCTTAAATAAACTGGGCACGTTTAGTCTTGAGAAATGAAGACTGAGTGGGGGACCTGTTAAGTCTTCAAAGATGTAAAGAGCTGTTATAAAGAGAACTGCGATCAGTCATTCTCCATGTCCAAGAGAGGACCAGAGATAATGGGCTTAATCTGCAGCAAGGGAGATTTAGGTTAGTTATTAGGAAAAACCTTTTAACTATAAGGATAGTTAAGATGGGGAACAGGCTTCCAAGGGAGGTTGTGGAGTCCCCACTGGAGGGTTTTATGAACAGGTTGGATGGACAGCTGTCTGGGATGGTCTAGGTTGACTTGGTCCTGCATCAACACGTGAGGCTGGACTTGTTGAGGTCCCTTCCAGCCCTACATTTCTAAAATTCTGTGCTCCGCATTACTGCGGGAGACATTATGCAAACCTAATATATGCCTTCAGCCACCACAATTTGGACTGTGCACCTCTTCTCACCCCAATGTTTCACAGGATTTAGCAGCTACAACTCAGCCCTCACTGTTTCTTTTGTCTCATGTTGTACTGAGTCTTCCTGTGAAAATCTTGGGCCAGATTCTGCTCTTCCTTGCACTAGAGTGACTGCACTGGGAAATATTCTGGAATGTGGCAGGAATCAATGAGAATTCCTTGTCTGTCTTCTTTCCTTTTCCCAATTCACTCAATTCATTTTGTTACTATTATTAATCATTTGTATTTTGTTTAAAAAATGAAAGGAGTTTCCATCAGGACTGTCTATTATCTGCTAGGATTATGTCTAAAAATAATTTAATTTATTAGGATTTGTGCTTGCATAGTTTAGCTTTCCATCCACCTAGTAATTACTGTGAAATTCTGTTTTATCAATTCTTAAGCCTAGATTGTTCTTCTTGTACATCTGACACTTGCTGTTGTCATTCTGCTTGCCAGTTAGATTTGCGTGTGTGCATAATGAATTGTAGCATTACGGCTGGCTGAATGGTTCATTATAAACCAATTATTTGTCAGACTTAACCCACTTTCCTTGGTCATGAATTGTCCACAAAAAGACTGTGCATGGATCAACCCTGCATTGCATGGAATAATGAATCAGATGCTTTCAGAGCACTGTCTCCACTCCCTCTCCCTACGACATTTGGGGTGAAATCTTGACCCTGCTGAAGTCAATGACAAACTCTCATTGACTTCACCCCTGGCCTCTTGTAGATGTCCTGGGATCCACAGAAGTCAGATGAGTTTACATCAGCCTAGGTGAGTGAAGAATCAGGCACTCTAAGCTTTTCTCTGAAACATCCCTGAAAGTCAAAACATGACTGTAGCCAATGTTCAGAAATTATAAATTTCAGTTTATCCATGGATTTACATAAGCAATAAATGCAGTGTTTGCTCTACTCTAGTAGAAGACAGACGAGTCTAGTAAAAAACACACAGCAGGCTTAATTGTGCCATAGAACTGATGACTTTCTCTGATGTTCTCTGTGTGTTTTTAAGACCTCTAGATTTTAACCTTCTTGTACTGAGATTTTGGTGGTAGCCCATTGTGTGTTGGTTTTGCAAGCATACCTAAATTTGCTCATCAGTGTAACCAGAGTTACATAAACACAAGACCTTGAACAATATGCCATTTACTAGCTAATGTGTTTAGTTTGGATTAGAAACAAATTGGAAATGCTTGCAACAGTTCCTATAGGATTGTTACTCTATTTATGCACAGCCAAATAATCACATTTATTTTGCATTCATAATGTGTCTATTAGACAATTGTCTTCAAAGGATGGCTGCACTAGAAGTTCCCTGTATGCAATTTATTTTCCTTAATTTCCATCCATTTAAACATAAATTAGAATCATTTTCTGACTATGTAGCTCCTATGAGGATACTTCTAGACTTCAATTATACCAGCTAGTTATTTTGGTTTTGTAACTTTAAGATAAAACATCAGTCATTTAATATCTTTGCTACACAATCAAGCACATAAAAGCTTATCTGAAGCTCTTGCTAATTGGCCTCTGTTAATTCATATAAAAGCGCATTTGATAATCGCTTGCATAAAGGGAAGAGACTGAAAGAAGAAACAATGACTTCAACACTTAAGTACTAAATTGCTCCTCAGAGAAGGAGCATGACCATGAAAGTGGAACAGGTTATATAGAGAGTGGGGCCAAGGAATTATGCCCCTCAGAAAATTATAGGTTGAGAAGGAGCCATGTAATAATGACTCCATGGTGCCCCTAGACCCCTGATTGTTAAAAATACCTTTGAGTTCACCCAATGGCTAGTACCCTGGTGATAAAAATGGCCAGAGTATGTTGTTTGCCTCATGTCCATGACCTAATTCCCTTATTAGACATGAATATGAAGCTTCACTATGCCACATGTTGTGCAATGTTTAAATATTTAGCAGCACCTATGCAGCGTTTTACATTTAAAACACATAAAAAGAGAACCGAGTCCCACACTTATGCAGTTACCTTTTGAGGCCGGGATTTCCCATGTAATTTTGGTGCTTCAGCTTTCTGGGTGCCCAACCTGGGGCCTGATTTTTATAAATGTGCAATTCATCCCTTTAGACACCCACATTTCAAAATGTAGGCCCTAATTGCCTTACTTTAGCGACAGACCATTAAAGGTATAAGCAGGAATATCTGCCCATTATAAATAAATATGTGATCTCTAAACTGTTCTATGCAGAGATGTTTTTTTAGACACATCTTACTCTGTCTTAAAGGTTAGACAAACTGCTGCCGACAGTTTCTCTATAATTAACAGGAAACCTGAAAACTTCACAAATCCTTGCGATGACTCCTCAAACAAATTGCTGGATAACCTTTTCCCACGTATTGGAAACAAAAATTAATAAAAGCAACACTATTTCCATTGAAAACTAAATTACGTGGATTTGTAAAGAGCAGTCAGAGATGAGAATGATCCACTGTCGTTAAATGGAACAGCATACAACAGCAATGTATGAGTTTTTCGAATGACTCACCAGCTGCACACCGGCTTTCAAATATAGCACTGCAATCTGCCAATTAAAACACCTCCAAATCTCATCCCTAGTCAAAAATGACTGCTGCCACCTCTATACACTGCAGGCATTAACGTTTCCACTCTCGAAGTAGTAGCTTGCTCTGGTGTCCTGTCAGTTATGTTCAATTACACTAGGTTCTCATTGGGGGAGTTGCCAATTTATGGCTCAGTTGCTGCGGGAGGGGGCAACCCGAGTATAATGCTCCTGCTGACGAACCTCTAGGAAGGAAACACAGACAAGGTTCAGTTATGCAGGTGTATCTTCTATTAGAGAACAGAGGCAGACTTACAAAAACTGTTTGGCAAAATGAAAGGCTTTTTCGAAAGCAGTGTTTTATCGAAGCGGCACGTGGGTTTTAAATAAGCGGTGGCTGTTCATGTCTACTCCTAAGTGTTCCTCTCTTCTCTATGCTCCTTCAACGTGGGTAGCACTGAAGCACCTCCTCAGTTCTGTTGCTACTGAGTCTGTATATTAGTGAGGTCGACAGTGGGGGCGAGATCTTTGGCTGGGGGAATGAGGGTTAACACTTGAGCAGCGTCCAGTTTCCAAGCCCCATCTACTACGTGCCATTTGTTGCATAGGTGCTAGCAGAGGGGCTGACCGGCTGCTCTCGGGGTGTTTTGAGTGTTATACAATGGGGTCCAAACACCAAAGTTAGACTCCACCTTGCTCCTCCCCCTGGGTGATGCAGACTAGAATCCTATCCAAGATACAGGGTGGAGGTTTGTCTGGTTCTGCTCACTGCTTAATCTGTGTTACTGAGGAAGGGTCTATCAGTACTGTATCCTGCCTAGCGCCTGGTTCTTATTTATTGTAGTGTAGATGGGGTCATAGACCTAGATTCTCAGAGATATTTAGGTGCCTAACCCCATTGAAATCAATGTGAGGTAGGGGCCTAAATACATTTGAGGGGGTGGGCCTTAGTTTCTCTCGCAGTGATGGGCCAATTGAAAGTGTGTGCTCTAGCAGGTTAGGCAGCATCCTCTGTGGTAGGAGACCCAAGTTCTAATTCTGATGAAGGCACTTATATGATCTTAACTAAATCGTTTTGCGCTCAGTATTGCTCTTGCACAAGGCTGGATCAGGAATAACTCCAGTTGAAATATGCTGGTATAAAATTAGCATTACTGAAATATCAGAATCAGGTCCTTTTTCTTTCAGAATCTCGGTTTCTCCATCTGTAATTATATTTATCTAAGTCACAGTGGTATTTGTGAGGTATCAATAAATGCAAAGTTGTATGAAAGCTAGTTTGTAGCAGAATTGGAAAGAGAATTCCGGACCTAATATCTCTCACTCCTGTGCTTGGTTCACTAGACCATGCTGTCTCCAGGGGACATTAACACACATTCGTCAAAACATGCTGCAGTTTTGCAAATATTAAAACAGGCAAATTTCAGCCCCAAACCTGCAAACATTTAAACACTCATCTGTTTAAGGTTAAGCACGGTGCTTGCAAGATGGGGGCCTTACTCATAAAATGTTTTTATCATGAATATTTTTGTCAGATCTAGTTTTTTTAAATATCCCTTACAGGGAAAATTTTGATAATGAAACAGATTTTCCTTTTAAAAATCAAAAATGACAAAAGAGAGACTGTAGCATGTGGTACACCCCGATTTCAAGTGGTATTTTTATGAAGGTTATCATCTTAATTGCTCCGCAGGTAAATGTCATTATTTTCAGTGTTATTTATTTGAAATTCCAATTTCACCACATGTGTGTCTCCGTCTTCTAGCCCTGTCATTTCCTGGAAGGGTTCACTAGCATGTTTCTATTGCATAGAGCAGTCATGTTAATTTTCTTTCCCTGAACATAACTATGCTTTGTCTAAGCACACAATAGTTTTTTAACAATGCTAGGTAGGGTTTATTTACAGTATTGAATGACTGATGACTTTAAGAATAACATTTCAGATTTCCATTTCCCTTAATTGGGTTACAGGAGAAGCACAAACCCGTGAAAATTTGCTGTGTAATTTCATTGCTACAGTGGCTTCTTTATTTTCAGGAAGGAACATACCATAAAACATCCTGACTTTTGAACGTGTTTCCTCTCCTTCAGAAATCTTGAACGGTTGCCATTAAAGTTTTTTGTTGGAAGAACGTGATTGGGGAGCAAATGATCAGCAGATTATTTGAATTCTGAATAATCCAGGTGTGTATATGTCTATGTGTAGTGTTAATAGGACTTGCAAGTAATGTCAAGGGGAGAAGATTCATCATGGAGATTTCTGTTTCAAACATTTCAAATGTTGTGTGTTAATTTTACAGCTTTAGAATAAGTTGCTAATGGTATTGTCTTGACTCAGGCCCAGTGGTTCAGATTCTTCCCCCTTCTCTCCTGGGTTGCCCCACTGGATAGACATTCTAGAGACTCTCTCAATGCATCTAAATCAGAGGTGGGAAACCTTTTGGTCTGAGGGCCACATTGGGGTATGGAAATTGTATGGTGGGCCATGAATGCTCCCGAAATTGGGAGTAGGAGTGTGGGAGGGGGTTAGGGCTCCGGCCTGGGGTGTGGGCTCTGGGATGGGGCCAGAAATGAGGAGGTATGGGTGTGGGAGGGGGCTCTGGGTTGTGGTGCGGGGAGGTGAGGGCTCTGGGTTGGGGCTGTGGATGAGGGGTTTGGGGTGCAGGAGAAGGCTCAAGACTGGGACCAATGGGTTCATAGGGTGGGAGGGGGATCAGGGATGGGGTAGGCTGTTGGAGCACCAGGGGGTGAGGGCTCTGGCTGGGAGTGCAGGCTCTGGGGTGGGGCTGGAGATGAGGAGTTCAGGGTGTGGGAGGGGGCTCCGGGTTGGGACTGAGGGGTTCAGAGGGAAGTACGGGGATCAGGGCTGGGGCAGGGGGTTGGGGTACGAGAGAGGGGTGTGAGGGCTCCGGCTGGGGATGTGGGCTCTGCGGTGGGGCTGGGGATGAGGGGCTTGGGGTACAAGAGAGGGCTCTGGGCTGTGATCGAGGGGTTCGGAGGGCGGGAGGGGGATCAGGGCTGTGGCAGGGGATTGGGGTGCGGGGGGGCTCAGGGGTGCAGGCTCCAGGTGATGCTTACCACAAGCAGCTCCTGAAAGCATGTCCTTCCTCCACCTCTGAGGCGTGGCCAGGCAGCTCTGCCAGGCGCCACCCCTGCAGCTCCCATTGGCCGGGAACCGTGACCAATGGGCAGCGGGGGCCAGGCCTGCAGACAGGGGCAGCGCCCAGAGCCGCCTGGCCACACCTCCACATATTACATAGCAGCTGGAGGGGGGTCATGCTGGGTGCTTCCTGGGAGCTGCGTGGAGCGGGGTAAGCCTCCAAACCTGCTCCCTGGCAGGAGCTGAGGGCCGGCTCAAAAGGTCCAACGGGCCGGATATGGCCCGCGGGCCATAGTTTGCCCACCCCCAATCTAAATCCTGATTTAGCAATACTTGCCAGTTCAGTATGGGGCTTGCCTTGGGAGTGGGCTGCAAATACCACCAAATTTTATGGGGCCAAATTCTGCAGTGCTCAGCTGAACATGACTCCCTTTGAAGAAATGGAGTGTACTCTCTCATGAGGCCACTAACCTCCATTTTAATGTCACCTAAATTAGAACTTGAAGATAGGCTGCATATGGTGAAAGATGAGTGTGCTGACCTACTGCATCACCTAACTCTCTGTGAATTCTTCTTTTATGAAATATTTTCCAGAAATCCAGATAAAACACCATTTATTCCTCCTTATCATAAGTTTCTTTAGTGGCAAAAGGGGACACCACACAGTAAAAGGGTGTAGTGTCATGAGCATTTATTCTCACTAAATGAAAAACAGGCATACTGAGATGTTCTTCATAGTGATATTATTATGATATGATTAGAGCATAATTATGATGCATTTTGTGCAAGACAAGTCATGTAAGGTGTCATTGGAAAAGTTATGATTTGCTGAATATGATTATCCTATTTGTAAGCATGTATCATTTTGGTATCTAAAGTTATGAATATTGACTCTGTATCTGTATTTCAAATGTAGTGACATCTGGGTGATGCCCACTAGGCAAGATGCCTTCAGTCTAGCTGGTGGGTGGGGAAGGGCCTATTTAGGGTAAATGAGCCATTAGGGAAAACAATAGGTCTTAGGAGAAGCTTATCCATCACCTGGTGAGCCTTCCTGAGAACATTCCAGACAGCCTGTAAGTAATGGCTGCTATGACACAGCAAGTTATGCAAGGGCCAGTGACCAGGCCACATGACTCTGGACTCCATCTTGGGATATCAGTATTTTTCCACAAACTGAGGTTTGAGACAAAGGGTTTCTGCCATATGCTAAAGCTATATAAGGCAGGGAATGACATCACTGCATGGAGGGATAGCTCAAGGGTTTGAGCATTGGCCTGCTAAACCCAGGGTTATGAATTCAATTCTTGAGGGGGCCATTTAGGGATCTGGGGCAAAAAAATTGTTCGGGATTGGTCCTGATTTAAGCAGGGGGTTGGACTAGATGATCTCCCGAGATCCCTTCCAACCCTGATATTCTATGATCATCTGTTTTTCTTCACTCCCCACACAAGAGGACACCCGAGGAACAAAGACTGAACTGGGGGAAGTGCTGGACTCAGGCTAAAGGGATTTCTAGCCTGGGGATTCCAAACTGCAATGCAAGTGTAGCTTGTGCCTTAAGAACCTGCAGCCTGCTTGTATCATCATTCAAATCCTGTCTTTCTAGTATGTTAAGCTTAGTATACATTTTTGTTTATTTACTAGGTAATCTGCTTTGAACTGTTTGCTATCACTTATAATCACTTACAATCTATCTTTTTGTAATTAATAAACTTTTTTTATGTTTGTATTCTAAACCAGTGAGTTTGAGTGAAATGGGAAATCATAGCTCAAGGGGAAAAGTCTGTTGTATATTCCTCTCCACATTGTGGGACGGGGACAAACTCTATGAGCTTTACGCTGTACAGTTCCCGGTGCAGTGCAAGACAGTATAATGTTGAGTTTATGCTCCAGAGTGGGTGCATGCCTGGGGAGCTGAGAGTTACCTTGTCTGTAGCCTTTCCATTATTGGTTCATGCAGTGGCTGATCAGAGAGCCTGCATGTAACTGCAGCTGGGTGTGTCCCTACCTGTGTGAATGCTGGTGGAAGTGTAGGAACAGGAGTGGGTCTGCAGCTTGCCACAGCAGCACAGTCAGAGAAGGAGCTCAGGCTAGTGGGTCAGAGGACTCAGTGGTACCCCAGTTTTAGGTGGCACCTCAGGGGGAACCTGCCACAACGGTGTCACCTACAGTAAAAAGATGTAATGTCACGAGCATTTATTCTCATCAAATGAAAAACAGGCGTACTCAGATACCGTTGTGTATCAACCCCCCTGTACATTTAGGTATAGAGAAAAGTATTGTGGAAAAGTTGGACCATGGACTTCGCTGTGTAGAAACAGTGAGGAGAGGAAGGGCACATAGACTGCAGAAGTCCATTGTAACTATCTATAAAAAAGAACTTTTTATTTAAGATCCCAAAAGAACACATTTCACTCACAAAGGACCTTGACAAATTGGAGAGGGTTCAGAGAGAAGCCATGAGAATGATTAAACGATTAGAAAACATTCCTTATCATGATAGACTCAAAGAGCTCAATATATTTAGCTTAACAAAGAGAAAGTTAAGGTGGTGACTTGATTACATTCTATAGCATCTACCTGGGGAACAAATCTTCAGTCTAGCAGAGAAGGGTATAACACGATCCATGGCTGGAAGTTTGAAGCTGGACAAATTCAGACTGGAAATAAGGCACACATTTTTAATGGTGAGCGCAATTAACCACTGGAACAATTTACCCAGGGTTGTGGTGGATTCTCCAGCATTGACTATTTTAAAATCAGGATTGGATGTTTTTCTAAAAGCTCTGCTCTAGGAATTATTTTGGGGGAAGTTCTGTGGCCTGTGCTAGACAGGAGGTCAGACTAGATGATCACAATTGTCTCTTCTGGCCTTGGCTGAAGTCCTGGTTTAGGTTAAGCTAGAGTGAACTCATAGGAGTGACACAAGCTATTGATATATGTCAAATTTCCAAGCTAGAGACCAGTTTTAAGGTTAGTCCCATGACTCCACCCTTTATTGGTCTTAGCTAATCAGCCCTATGCACATGCCCATGCAATTTCTTTCCCTTTTCTTTGTGTGTATTTTATTCTACCGATTAAAACACTTTCTAACTTTCTTCCTTCAGCCAGGAGAGGAGAAAGCAAGGGGCCACTGCCAACAAACCACCCATAAAAACCAAAGAACCCAGAATTAAAACAAGACCACCCCACTAATAAGTAGCAGTTTTCCATTCTCCAATGGGAAGCCAGCATTGCCTTCCTTGCAATATTGCATTCCTGACACCCGATGGCTGTGTAAAGATATAGATAGCCACACTTTTTTCACGTGACCCCAAATGGAGTCCAACAGTCAGCTGCAAACATTGAGTTTTCTGTTTCCAAACTCTGCCAAAAATATTCCCCAAGGTAAGAATGCCCAAGCGTCTATCCTTGTATGCCTAGGCCTTGGCTACACTCGGGACTTCACAGCGCTGCAAGTACTCCACCTCTCTGAGGGGAATAGCTTGCAGCGCTGCGAGCTAGCGTGCAGCGCTGCAGGCACTGATTACATTGGCGCTTTACAGCGCTGTACTCGCCTCGCTCAGGGGTGTGTTTTTTCACACCCTATAGTGCAGCAAGTTGCAGCGCTGTACAGCGTTAGTGTAGCCAAGGCCTAAGGAGGAGTAGAGGGGGGAAAGGAGATACTAGCTATGCAGTGTGCAGCCTGCAACTGGATCTCCCTTAAGACTTTACACTGAACTCACTCAGAGGTTTTAGTACAAATCAAATAACAAATGTTTTTGACTAACCCTTTCACAGAGTTGGCTCTCCACATTCTCTGTGGTGACTTGGTCAGTTGTACTGCAATAACATTATTCCCTGATATATGCAGGAAATAAAAATTGTGTATACAATGTTCCCTTCATAGAATACAAAGGACAAGTATTATGTTTCTGTCCTTCTTTATCCATGATGACTTTTTGAAAGGACTTTTTCTCCCCCCCCCCCAACCCCCGCAGTCCGAAAGTGTCCTGTCTTCTCTCTAATTAATGATACTGCTTTTCAGACATTGCAGATGTCTTCACATATGGCTCATTACCCTTAAGACAGAACCGATGTAAGAGTTAAAGGTTTATTTCACAGGGTTCTTTGGGCACCCATGAAGGATGAAGTCATTAAAAATACTTTTAACTAAAGTGAGAGTTGTCGTGCAGTCTTCTATTTTGCTGCTCTCACAATATTGTGTGGCAGTTATGGTGCCTAAATCAAGGTTTATTAGCTTTTGTTTATTGTAGAATTTGCCTGGAGCTGAAGAAAATTGAAAAAATAGTAATAAAACATGTACATATTGTCCAGGTACTAAGTAACTTACAATTTTTTTAGGCTTCAAAGCAATAAAGTGAATTCATTAGAAATGTGCTTACTTATTCTGTTGTATACTGATGAGAGCCCATATAAAATCTGGCAAATCTGGTATATTAAATTAATGAAGTACCTATGTAAATTGAAAGGAGGTGCAATGGTTAAGTCAATTGCATCATGGTAGTTGAGATACCGTAGTATTTCACTGTACGTGGACCAAGAAAGAATTGTGGTGTATCTGGGGTGGGGTTTGGTGGTTACTAGTAAATGTTGCCTTTTGAATTATTGATAGTGATACCAGCGTGACAATGAGATCTTTCAAAGCTTACACATAAACCAGGATTAATATGTGTACCTCCTGGAATATCTAACAGGGCTGGCTAGCTAGGATGTACTTTGCTACCCTCGCTGAATGCTCTCACAGCCCATGAAGCCATATGGTCCTGCTAAAGGACATGCTTTACTCTGAAAAGGGTCTCTGCGAAAAAGGCACCTTCTTACTCAGCAGATCTACTCCCAGTGTGTTTGCAGAGCTGTATCTGCTAACATTAGTCACTACAATATGGGTTTGTTTGGATTTTCTGCTGCTTTTTCATCCCTGTTGGCTCTGCAGGGCAAATCCAGCTAAGAGAGAGTGAGCTCGCTTCTACTCTACCTTGTGCAGCTGTTTGCCTAATTCCATTCAGGTCCATCTGTGCAAATGCACTGGAGACAATGAGGCTGCACAGTGCCACAAAGGGTCAAATTTGGCCTGCAGAGCTGCTGATGTATAAGAGGGAAAGAAATTGGCTTGACTCTCAGAGCCCGGGTTGAGTCTGCAGGTAGGCCATGAGAGAACAAAGAATTTTAAAATTGTAATTTGGCATGGTTGCTATGGAAATTGCTGATGGACAAGTGTAAACTGAGCCCACTGTGTTTTCAGAGGAGAACTATGCTTTAAGGTACAGTTTGTGTACTATGTGGAGTTAGTATTCAAGACTTTCTCAGTAGGCCACTTGTCAGAGCTGGCATTCTAGTCTTCTAACTAATACTGCTCGTAGTATGAAAACAAAACCACCAGTGAACAACTCACTCCTCTAAAATCAAGCCTATACGGGGTACATTGTGACTGACAGCTATGGGATTTTGGGGGAGTGTTTATCAACTGTACCCTTATTAAGCACCCAGCTCTTAGACATGGGAAGGGGGATTCTGTTATGAATGAATTAACTATATTTTCCTAAATGAGTGTCAAGTGTGAACCACCACCCCGCTAGAAGAACTGGAAAGGATGGTGGTCAGAGTAGGGCTAGAGAGCCCCGGCACCATTAGGAGAAACAACCAAAGAGTACTGGGCCAGCCAGGTGAGGCCCCAATGGTGCTAAAGGTAACTTTTTTCTTTTATTGGGTGTGACAGAACAAGGAGTAATGGTCTCAAATTGCAGTGGGGGAGGTCTAGGTTGGATATTAGGAAACACTATTTCACTAGGAGGGTGGTGAAGCACTGGAATGAGTTATCTAGGGAGGTGGTGGAATCTTCATTCTTAGAGGTTTTTAAGGCCCAGCTTGACAAAGCCCTGGCTGGGATGATTTAGTTGGGGTTGGTCCTGCTTTGAGCAGGGGGTTGGACTAGATGACCTCCTGAGCTCTCTTCCAACCCAAATCTTCTATGATTCGGTTCAGAGTCCCTGTGGGCAGAAGGTGGCATAAAGCCTCATGGGAAGCCCCGCCTTGCAGAAAGTCCACTGAGTGGTAGCAATGGTGAAAGCCACACGGTGCAACTTCATGTTTGACGTGAGGAGCCTAAGCGCGTCTATTGCAGCTCCTAAAGTGTGTGTGTGGTAGAGTGGCTGGCTATGGCCGTTAGGGATATGCTCACTTGGTGCAGCCTCCTCTAATTGGGAACCTCTGTTGCTTCCAGCCTGAGATTTAAGCTGCTCTCATCTGCTGAAATCTCTAAGGGGAAGGAGGAGTGGAAACACCCCTTGCCATGCAACAAGGGTGAATCCTTACTGAGCCAGGGGGTGTGAATTGAGCCTATTTTGCTTTGAATGGTGCATCCAACTCCTGATGCGAAGGGTTTATGGGAAGGGCCGCAGCATGTGCACACAGAAGCAGTTCAGCTCAGGGAGGGCTGAGGTTGTGATGGACTATAAGCAGGTGGCTATTCAGTGTGCAGCCACATGAGCTGTAAACTGGAAAAACAGATTGGGGTGGGATGGGAGGGAATGAGATGCATAAACTGAGATCTCTGCTCAGAAACAGAGCTAGCTTTGGAGACCTTTGGGGAGTCTGTGCTCGAAAGTAAACTCACAATGGGTTTATTTGTAATTGCTTGTTAAAATGGGATGCACTGTTCTAAGGAGAAGGTTAAGATGGAGAGACAGTCCCACTTCTAATGGGTATGTTGCAGTGGTGTTAATTAGGAGCTGTTGGCAATTTCTCTAACCATTAGTCTGTTGATAGGTTTTTATTCCCCCTGCTCCATCCCTTTTGAATATCAATAGAATTTTGGTTTATGATACAGTACTACTGGATCTCTGTTTTAACTGCATATTTGAAGAAGGACCATATTGGATCAGTAATACGGTGCATGGCTCACATACTACAGTTCCGTATAACCTCCTCCCCCCATTTTAATAGACCATTAAGAGCGCAGAGGTAAAGCACTCAAGTGAGAAAATGCCAAAGTTAAGGTTTCTCATGCAACTTTAACTTTGCTTCCCTGTGCACACTATGATATACCGAATCACAGTCCATCTGAATCAGGAGGCATATAAAGAAAGCAGTTACACCAATGAATACAAACAGGCTGCCACAGAGCTTGCACTCCAGCTTTGTCTCCTTTATTTACCAGGTACTAAACCCTACCTGGACCTTTGTACAGCACACAGAGGGATCTAGTAGCTGAATAATATACTGCAAGTAAAGTTATCATTGCAATATTTATCCATTATGATACAGAGCTGGATTGTGAATTGGGGTCTTGAGGGTCTTTAATTATGTGATCACAGACTATAGTTGAGTGGTCCCCAAACTTTGAGGCATGCCCTCCCCAGGGGGGCACAGAGGAATGTTTGGGGTGTGCATGGTGGGGACCCAGGATAGCTCCCATTGAGGGTGGGGCAGGAGTGCCACCTAGCTCCACTCTTGCCCCAGACCAGTTCTGACCCCCCCCCACAGGTCCACTCCAACCCCAGCTCCACCTTCAGCCCAAGCTCCTCTGCTGAGCCAACTGTGCAGTAATGGGTGGGGGGGCAACCGATTTGGTTATCGGTAAGGGGGGGTGCGACAGGAAAAGTTGGGGCACCGCTGTGACTGTCCCTGCAGGACCCCTGCGGCAGTCAGTAGACAGGCTGGATGACACAGAATGAAGAGGCATCTGAGCAATATTTTTATCTTCATTATTCAGTGCTTGACTCCTGCACTGCATCCCATCCAAAGTGCACATGAAAACACTGTCCCCCTCCCTCATTCACGGCACATGGTCTACTTGAATCCCTGTCTCTTTCACTAATTATTTTTTACTCCAATTTTCTCAAAATATTCACCCTCGGGAAGAAGCCAGACCTGGAACATTTCAGCCTCAGAGGTCAAAGTTTGCAAATGTTATAAGCAACTTAAATAAATTCTTGTGCCACTTTAGCTGTAGCTGGTGTAACATGCTCCAGGTATAATACAGAAAAAATAGCAGGCTGATTTCTCAAATTATATAAATCGGTATTGTTTTATTTACTGCAGCAGAGCTGCACCAGTTTACACCAGCAATGAATTTGGCCCATTGTATTTTGAAGAAAATAAAGCAAATCTAATGATATTCCAATGCCTGAACTGATATATGGGATAGAGAGTTCCAAATATCTGGGTGAACTTCATAACCGATTGCTTGAGTTTGGTAATTTTACAAAGCTAGTATGAGTTTCAGAAATATTTTTCTCTTAACCTAGGGGATTTTATTCCCCAAGGGCGAATGCAAAGCACTATGGGACTTCTTAATAATCATAAATGAACAACACCTTGGATTTTACATCCCTATATATCTAGGGTCTTATGTGGCTTTCCTCACTGCAATACCTCGGTGCATCCCCAAATAAATAACCCTCTGTCTCCATTCACCTCCTGCAAAACAGCGCTTGCCAAGCACAGTTCCCGGAGCCACTCTGCCGAACCACTGGCTCAGTTCTACACGAGAGAAGAGCCCCACTTGCTGAATCACCAGCACCGTATTTTGCTTAGCAAGAGGCACCGTTGTCCTAACTTGCAGCAGATTGATAGATCTCATTGCCATCCTGCTTTAGCTCTTGTTGGAGTGACCTTCATCCATGTAATCTGATATTACATTTTCTCAATGAATTGCTGTATCCCCACCTCACCTTCATCGCCAACTGCAAACCCGAGTGAGCTGATCAGCAGGGCCAGCTGTGGGGTCCAGTAGCTAGTATCTCTTCAGGAGGACAGCCTTGCAGTAGGGATATTTTTTTTTATATACCACTGACACCTGCTCCGTACAGTCAGATTCTTGTACAGGTGCCCAGACAGACGGTGACATTTACAACCTTTACACAATATTCACACTGGTTCATTGCCATTACTGCAGCCTAGAAAAAAAATAAATAAAAAAGGATACCATCTGCTGTGACAACTGCTTCACCAGCAAGACTTCACACAGGCCAGGCATGGTCACTTGCTTACTTTATTAAAGAGACATTGTATCTAGTTTTTGGTGTCCTGTGTGGTTTTCAGAGAATTGCACAAGAGGGTAGCACCTGCAGTTGGCTGGGTGCAGCTAAAGCAGTTTGGGAGCAGGAATTCTCCTCATCACATGGCTTTGCAATTCAACAGCATCTTCTTATTCCAGACTATATAGCAGCGTTGGCATTGGTGTGTTTTATTCTTATCACACTTAATGCCTAACCTAGCACTGTCTGTTGATGGCCAACTCCTCACCAGTCCCATACAAGTTATCTGATGTGATGGACACAGCCATCTTTTCTGTTACTACTGCTGATAAATTGCATAGTCAATCGCTTGACTATACTTTGGTTCATTATAAAATATACTTAAGAGACCAAATAACCAATGTCAGTCAGATTTATTGCTCTAAGCCAATAATAATATTGTACAGAGGAAAGGTTCTGTACGACCCTAGTCTCCAGGAAGCTGCTTCATGCAGGGATGTTCCATTCGCCTGATGAAGAAGGTGTGCTCCCAGAGTCCCACATGGCAGCTGGTATTATTTACATGATGATTTTACGCACTACTCATCTCTTCACACATCACTAAAATCCAACCCATCAGTTTGCCCCAGTTCCCTAATTTGTTGTTCTGCTCCTTCCTTTTCTTTGAAATGCTGGTATCTAAAGCAGGTACTGGTCCGTGAAGGTACTTCCCTCGCTTGTAGTAAGCCATAGATTGAATGGATCTTGATTTTGACATGTTTCCTATCTGCCTATGCCAAATGCTTATTTTAGCAAATGCAAGATGTTATGGGATACATAGCATAAGTGATCAGGATTATAGTGAACGTATAGACCAGTTTAGGCTATATAACTGTTATATTTGTGCTTAATGCACACTAATATATATGGTGCAGAGAACATACATTATTGATATGATATATAATATGCTAACTAGCATATATCGGTCAACACTACCAACGGAAGGATTGACACTATTTGATGAGTTGGGATTTAGCAAATGTAGGAAAATTTGAAGCCTCCATTCAGATGAGACAACTGCAGCCCCATCAATGCTGTTCTGTTTAGGTTCCTGTACTGTAATCATCACACTCTTTTTTTTCTTCCTCCCCCCCCCCAAGGTGATTCAGAACCACACTTAAGCATGTGCTTGTCTCATTGACTTAAAGCTAAGCAGATGCTTAAGTGCGCTTGTGAATAGGGATGCTATCCTATATCACGGCCTGAATGCCAGACAGCTTAGGTTGTGAGCTCTTCAGACCGGTGGATGCCAACTCTGCCCACATATCTACACCAGCAACACCATCACAGGACCTAACCAGATCAGCTACAACATCACCGGCTCATTCACCTGCACGTTCACCAATGTTATATATGCCATCATTTGCCAGCAATGCCCCTCTGCTATGTACATTGGCCAAACTGGACAGTCACTACGCAAGAGGATAAATGGACACAAGTCAGATATCAGGAATGGCAATATACAAAAACCTGTAGGAGAACACTTCAACCTCCCTGGCCACACAATAGCAGATGTAAAGGTAGCCATCTTACAGCAGAAAAACTTCAGGACCAGACTCCAAAGAGAAACTGCTGAGCTCCAGTTCATTTGCAAATTTGACACCATCAGATCAGGATTAAACAAAGACTGTGAATGGCTATCCAACTACAGAAGCAGTTTCTCCTCCCTTGGTGTTCACACCTCAACTGCTAGCAGAGCACCTCACCCTCCCTGATTGAACTAACCTCGTTATCTCCACACTGATATATACCTGCCTCTGGAGATTTCCATTACTTGCATCTGAAGAAGTGAGGTTCTTACCCACGAAAGCTTATGCTCCCAATACTTCTGTTAGTCTTAAAGGTGCCACAGGACCCTCTGTTGCTTTTTAAAAAAGCATTGGCATCCATACAACTGTAATATCAACAAACTGACTATAGGTGGATATTTTCTTATATGTCTCGCTGTCCACTGATGGTGTTTCTGTTCTATTCTACACCCATGATTCTGGTACCTGAGCTGAAACGCTTATTGATATTAATCATTGTGTCCAGGTGCAGTCTTTCATTGTATAGAAGACTTCTAGGGACTGTTTTTTAGCATCGTAGGCTTGATTATCATCTAATTTTCACCAGCTTTAATCCATTGACTCAAGTGGAGTTCTTGTATCTGGGCAGGGGGGTTAGACTAGATGACCCGTGTGGTCCCTTCTAACCCTATGATTCTGTGATTTTACTTCTGATTGGCCTCTGTGCAATCAGATACCCCTAATTATCCTAGGTGCATAGATCTGTCTGGTTTCACCTAACCCGTTCCCTATTCAACGCAGGACTCTTCCATAGGACATAGATGTGTCCAGTCTAGTTTAAAATGCAGGAAACAATGTAGTTTCTAGCCTCTCCCTTAGGAGTCTATTCTGCAGACTAACAGATCGTCCCACAGGAAGTTTTCCTTGATATATATATATTTAGCGTAAAACTTCCCTCTGAAGTGCCATCTTGTGTATATGGTACTTCAGCAAAATGTCCCTGCTTCGATATGAGTCAGCTGATACAAGCAGAGGGAGGTTTTGTAGGCATTGAATTCTAAGTCACTCACCTCTACATAGCATCTTCTCTAATCCCTCTCATGCTCTTCATAACAACAAAAGGTGATAGGATGTGTGAATTGCTTCCTGTAAACATCTCATTTGGCAAGTTCAGTAATGATTATGGGCTTTTACTAAGTGGTGCTGGAGATACATTAGCCTGCCTTGTGGTGTTAATCATCCCCTGTATCAGGAGATGTTTGAAGTTGACTTCCTGTGCTTGCATCCAGTGTGCTTGTTACCTGTTTTAGTCTCTGAGTTTGCCTTTCATTCCATTTCTCCTGTGTTCATCTTTACTGTAGTCAGCAAAAGAAGAATATACTGTGCCTCATGAAAAAGACTAAAGGAAATGTCACACATTGCAGTACAGTGCTAAACCAGGTAAACTATAAAACAATGGAAAGATAAAGCAGCAGTGAAGAGTAAATCAGCAGGTACTCTAAAGTAATTGATATAGAAACTTTTCCAAGAATTCCTTTAAACTGGCTAAACATGGTGGGCTAAATTCAGAAGGAGTGTGTCCTAATTTAGACTCTCTTGGGTTTATTTACATCTCCACTACCAATGTGTAACTTATGCTCTAAGGGACGTGCTGGCCGCCGCTTCCCACAGCTCCCATTGGCCGGGAACAGAGAACTGCATCCACTGGGAGCTGCAGAGGTCCAAACCTGCGGATGGTCAACGTCAGCAAAATGTCTCGCAGCCCGCAACCAGATTACCCTGCTGGGCCGTATGCGGCCTGCAGGTTGCCCACCACTGCTCTAGGGCAGGTCGACACTTACAATGCTGAATCAACACAACTGCACTGACATAACTGCGCCGCTGTAGTACTTGAGTAAAGGCGCTCTGTGCTGACGGGAGAGCTCTCCCACTGGTGTAGTTAATCCACCTCCCCGAGAGGCGATAGCTATGTCCATGGGTGAGGATTTTTCACAACCCCCGTAGTTATACCAATGTAAGTCTGTAGTATAGGCCAGATCTAAGGGAGTCTAACTGCCTTAACTTACACCTTCTTCCAACACTTTGGTATGCATATTTCACCAGCTGAGATTCCTTCACACATTACACAACATGTAGTAGCAGGAGAGCATTGTTGGAGGTGGACAGCCCTTTGTTTTGGATGTTAAACTACAGATGCTTTTGCCCACATGGTGTGGAAGTTAAAGGTCCATTGGCACTTAGAAATGGGGGGTCACATAGCAGTAGCCCAAGGTCCAGTGTCATGGTTCGTTCTCTCAGATAGCTTCTAATTAGCCATGGATCTGTGTGAGCTGTATGGCTGAACAGATGTCTGGCTAAATTTGCCTATGTACTCCTAATACTAGCAGCATCTACAATAACGTACCATTTTTAAGCCTCTTTGGGCACCCTGAATTTTTTGGGTTCACACTGGCTCCAGCATGAGCTGTGGGGTGAAATGGAATCACCCCAGTGAGAGCTCCAGAAATCACAGTGCCTCCTTGAGGATGCAGGTGAAGCATGCTGGAAGGAACATACCAGCCACTCCTGCCCTCAGGGCAAGCTCAGCGAATGCATAGGGCTGCCTGGGGTGGGGAAGGGGCAGTGTGCCCCAGACCCCCTATAGGAGAGCCCCTAAACTGAGAGGCATTGTGACCTGTCCCATGGGGTTGCAGCAGCACTCACTTAAATTTGGCCCATCTCCCCTTTGTCATGCCAGAGGGGGCAGCCAGGCCAAATTTGAGGGAGTGGCATTGTGCCCTGTGGTACAGGGGTCACAGCACCACTCAGTTTTTGGTTTCTGGTGATTTGGCCCTGAATGGCGCTTGTAGTAAGAGGAGGCCCTGAGATATAAACCTTGGTATCAGAGGCCCAGTATGAGGCCTAAAGCCTGAACTAAAGTAGGGTTACCATATTTCAGCAAGCAAAAAAGAGGACCGGAGGAGCCCCGCCCTAGCCCCGCCCCTCCCACTTCCTGCCCCCCCAGAACCCCCAACCCTCCCCCCGTTCCTTGTCCCCTGACTGCCCCCTCCTGGGACCCCTGCTCCTAACTGCCCTCCAGAACCCCACCCCCTACCTAAGACTCCCTGTTCCTTGTCCCCTAACTGCCCCCTCCTAAGACCCCCCCCAACTGCCCCCCAGGACCCTACCCCCTACCTGTACCCTGACTGCCCAAAACTTTCTCCACTCCCCCCAAAAAGCCCCCCCCCGTTTCTTGACTGCCCCCTCCAGAACCTCCCTGGCCCCCTTACCCTGCTGCTCAGAACAGGGTATTGGGCTCTGTGCGAGCCGAGCCGGACATGTGGCTGCGCTCCCCAGCACAACAAAACCCGGTCCCTGGCCCTGCACAGTGCTGCTGGACCGGGCTGCAGGGGAGAGCTGCCGGCTCAGAATGCAGGGCGGATCCGGCTCCTCTACAGCTGCTCCAGAGTCCAGCCCGGGACTTTCCTGCAGCCCTCCCAGCTGCTCGCTCTGCTCTGCCGGGGGAGGGGGGAATCCCGGACATTTTGAGTGTTTTACAAATTCCCCCCGGACGCTATTTTTAGAACAAAAAGGAGGACATGTCCGGGTAAATCCGGACGAATGGTAACCCTAACTAAAGTAATGGTCAAGACTTTGCTAACATAAAGCAAAGTTAAGCTGTGAGCCAGAGGCAGGCCCTGTTCACAGAAGCTGGCAAGGAAAGGGCTGATGCTGCAAAAAGAGACATACCTAAAAGGTACTGGACACCAGATATCAGAACATTCACATACTTGTACATTCCACACAAAACAAGGAACAGGCTGACCCATCCCAATGACAGGGCCAAAAGGGGAATATGATGGATAGAGTTGTTGTTTTGTTCGAACCAACATGTACAAGGTGCGAGGCGGCACCTTACTACGTAAAGGGGTTGTATCTTGCTGCGTAGAGGGGTTGCACCTCAATATGTCAGGAGTGATGTGTAACTTGTTTGTACCTGTGTATAAGAATGCACCCCTGAGTGGATATCTTTGTTCAGCCCAGGGGGCAGTGAAAAGTCCCACTGCTGACTGAGCTGAGTCCATTGTCAGGGAGCACATAAGTACTGGCTAGCCGCACCTTAGCAGCACCGTGGACTTTGTTTGCCGGGGAGCTGGAGACTGTGTTTCTCTTTGACAATAAACCTGGCCGACGTGCCTTTGTACCTTACTAGAGTCTGTGGTCATTGGGGGTTCTCTCGGGATCTGCTGTGTCAGCTATCTGCGCAGAGCTGGGGCAGCACATAGAGGGAACACACGCATGCACCCGATTGATATCAACATTGAACAGAGCAGAGCACCACACCGGTAGCGTCTGACAACAGCGCTGTGATCCTGTGCACCAAGTTGCGTCGCCATTGGTGGGGAGCTGGGCCTAGCCCCCTGGGATGGGACCCGTCGCTGATGCATGAGTATGGGCAGGCTCAGTGGTGGCTAGTCCTTCACTTCACAGCTAGTCCCACTGAAGACATTAAAACCACTTGTGAAGTAAAGTGCTGTCCAACAGGAGTCAGGATATCAGAATCTGGACCATTGAGCTTAGGTACTAAAGGTAATTTGAAAAATGCTTATTGTCTATGAGTCATACTGTGAAGCCCTTGTTCCCATTTGCACGAGTCAATGGTGCTGCTCGTGAATAATTATTCATCACTGGAAATCAGGGGGTTCCAATCCGGCCTTAAATGTTTGTCGTTTAGTCTTCAAACAAAAGGATCAAGAAGACATCAATGGTATAAACATTTGAACAAAAATTATAACGAGCAACGGAAGCCACAAGCTATGCCAGTCATTGGATCTGAGTTAGGGCTAAAAAAGACAAGCAATGATTCCGAACAATCCATTTGCTCTAAAGATAAATGTCTCTCTCCTGGCTCTGTCTCTATAGGGAGATTTTGTGCTTTGTCAGGAAAGCGAGGACTCCTGTAAAACTTTATGAGCTTGCAAGATCATTAAAGGGAAGTGGCAGAAAATGAAACTCAAATATGAAGAATAGACTTCAGAGAGCTTGACACAAGTTCATCCAGCTGTAAATTAAAATCAAATGCCACCAAATATGCGGGTTGTAAAAATGCCCCTGCTCTGGAAAGCAGTAAAACTTTAAAAGGTCTGTTCAATTAAAATGACTTAGCTGAGTAGGTCCAGGATATTTTTCTTCATTCAGAACTTGAGTTGTATTCAAGGCACATGGAAATGCCAGCCTGGGGATGCAATACTGCATTGGGCTGACGTTTATACCGAGATGGGTCAAGTTGTTCAGTAGTTTTAATTAGCTCTCAAGTGGGCACTGATCCTGAACCAATGAAGTCAATGGGAGTTTTGCCATTGGCTTCAGTGGGTGCAGAATCAGACTCATAGTATGCACCTACCTTTTGTACTTCTGATCTGATAACTTCCCATTTCCGTTGTTGGTGAGAGGCAGCTTGGTCTAGTGGGTTGAACAAGAAACTCCCTAATCCTAATCCCACTTCTGACTCTGATTCACTGTGTGACTTTGGGCAAGTCACACAACCTCCCTGAGTTTCTGGTTCTTCAGCTGTAAAATGGAGATTATAATCCTTACCTCACAGGGGTGGCCTAGGGATTAATTACTGTAGTTAGACTGTGTACAGTGCTTGCAAATATAAAGTACTAATTAAATGTCTAGCATTAAATACAAAAGGCTGCTCTAATGGAGATCAATATAGATGGTAATGCACACACCCCAGTCAGCCCAGCTGGGCTCTGAGAACGCTGTGGCCTAGGAGCCAGCAACTGCAAATGGACTGAATTTTTCAATGTGCTGAGCGCTCGTTGTCTTCAGTTGGAGCGATGGGTGCTCAATAGTTCTGCATGTCAAGTCACTTACACACAGGTGCCTACATTTGGATTTAAGGGCCTAACCTTTGGCACCTACCTTCAGAAACTTTGGTCTCTGTTTGTTTTTACTGCAGACTGCTCCAGATACTATTGTACCTATATTGGTCTCTTGCTGTATTTATGTTGGTCTTAAAATGTGTTTTGACACTCATTAATTTAGAGAAAATGCCAGCTTGTACATTGTGTAAATACTTAACTTTATTTGTCTCTACTGAAAAATTAAATGAAATTGAAGTGTGAGTGGAAAAGTCAAATGTAAAGATGCGTGTGAGTTCTTCAACGAGCAGGAAGGTAACTTTAGTCAAGAACAAGCACTGCTACCCTGAATTTTAGAGGAACCAAGAAGTTTTCACAGATATGTGATGTAAGTGGAGTTATCAGAATGGTTACCCATTTGCACGTGTCAAAATCATATAATCAACAGCTCTGGATTCCATCCTCCCCCAACTCTTTTAGTATAACTGTCATATTAAACAGTCAGAAAAAAGAAGATATCATAAGAGTAAATTTCAAATATTTATTTTCTGAAAATCTATACTAACTCTTTCCCAATAATTTTCTAGCCTTCTTTCTTTAATAGGGAGAGATGTGCTGCTTCTTTACAATACTGTCAAACAACAAATTTCATTGTTGTGGGAACACTTAGTATCTTTTCTGTTATTTGGTATGATGCTTGATGATATGGGGAAATCTGTCTGTACAACTTTTTTCAATTTGATGACTGGGGACTCTTTCTATATATATCTGTGTCAGACCGCAGACTTCATTTTGGATGTGAAGTTTTTATCTTCTCTGTTGCCTCTTTACCTCCATGATTGGACTGAAATTCCAAAGGTAACAGTACAGAGCTGACAATAGAGGATCATTACATCTGGGTATTCCTCTATTGAAATACAAACATCCTAGATAATAGACTGGGTTCTACCCTGCAGAATTGGTTTGTCAGGGGAAAGGTTGCTTGGCAATGAAGTCACCAGGTAGAATCCTGTGGGCACCTGAGGCTGACCAGGGAATCACCTGATAGAGGAGACTGGAGTGGCTTTAATCTGGTGGTCTTCAATTATTTCCCCCCAGTTTAAGATGAGGGAAGCTGCTGCATGAGTCAGGGGGACCCCTGTCTACCTGAACACAGATGGTCCCCTAAGGGAAGAGTAAGCTAGAGTGAGGGGCACTGCATTCAGAATGTTCGTTTGTTTTCCATATGACCTGTACCCTCTGTATATTTCTCATGCTTAAGTAAAGAGCAATAATGTGTTACACTTTGGTGCAAGGTGTCTCTGTGTGTTATACACTACAGCTACCATGTGGCCCCTGGAAGAGGTAAACCAGAAGGTTCATACCTTTGGTTGGAGTTATGGGAGAACATGTGTCTAAGCTACAGAGGAATCTATGGAGTCTGCACTGGGTCCAGGAGCTGGGCAGAAGGCACTATGTGGTCCAAGCTCTGAGGACGGGGCTCTAAATAGAAGATCTGCCTCCGGAGAGTGTGCCCAGGGCCCCCAAACAGGGATCGTGCTTGAGCTCTGTTCAGACTGGGAGGCTTAAAACACACACTGGTCCAGAGGCTGGATTCCCCCACAACAATCTGGTGAGCTGCCAGCAAGGGGAGCCTGACCTGATCTGTGAGAGAGGCAGAACCTTATTTTGAAATAGTAGGAAGTATTCCTGCAGAAGCTGTTTGGAAAGTAAATCAGAGAAAAGAGAAACATTGTTCATAAGAGCAAACTCTATGGTTCTACTTTCTCTTTGCGGCGCTTACTATTCATCCAAGCAAAAACAATCAGTTTTTGTCCAGTTAATTTCATTGTAATGTTATATACAGCCCCTAGGTACACTGGAAAATATTGCAGCACGTGATTAGGGTGTGTGGATGACAATTGCCCCGAGGGACAGAAAGGGAAGGGAGGATTCTTTAAATGCTGCGGAGGTGAAAATAGGATTTGGACACAATCAAATCTTATAACTTTTTGTGAGTCATTCATCTTCCAGTGTTTCCATACTAGAGAAATAGATTGTCTGCATAGGTGAGGTAGAGAACCAGATGCACTGCAAGTAGGGGAGTCGAACTGGTGAGGTTCCACTGTCTATTATTATTTTATTTGTATTGCTGGAGGGCCTGGGAACCCAGTCATAGACTAAGACTCCATTGTGCTAGGTGCTGTACAAACAGAATTAAAAAACAATCCCTGCCCCACAGTGTTTACAATCTCAATAGGTTTGTTTCACAGGGCGGTCTTGATTAACCTAATCATCTAGCTTTGGGGGGGAGGGATAGCTCAGTGGTTTGAGCATTGGCCTGCTAAACCCAGTGTTGTCAGTTCAATCCTTGAAGGGGCTATTTAGGGAACTGGGGTAAAAATCTGTCTGGAGATTGGTCCTGCTTTGAGCAGAGGGTTGGACTAGATGATCTCCTGAGGTCCCTTCCAACCCTGATAGTCTGTGATTCTGTGATCATAACTATCTAACACTGAGTTCACTATTTTACACAGGGCAGTTAGTATGGGATACCCAAAACTGCTCAAGACTGCTCCTATTGAAATTAATGGGGGGGTTCCCATTGATTTGATTGCAAGCAGTTCCAGGCTGAGCATTTTGAAAAATCCCACCCGTAAGCTCTTTCTTTGCTGTGGGTTCCCTTTTAAGACTCCTGTTGATGCTCCAGAAATAGTCAGACAATATACCTTTCACTATATCTTCCTTTCCTGCCCCACTCAGAGATGCTGACACAGAATTCTATTGTGTCTTTTCAAGCACTTTGTGCACTAGAATTGTATGTTGTGTTTTGCAAGGAAAACCTACCTGTAGTAGGTCCTAGCCGGGGCTCGACCCTTCTGGACAGGAGGGGAGCCACACCGACTCACTGCTGTGGGAACAAGTAGTCAGTTAGTCCCGGAACTCCGGCTCTTTAGTGCAGAGTCGGAGCAGCCACAGTTAAAGCTCAGGCCCTTGACTGCAGGGGCTGAGCGAGCAAAGAGTTCAAAGCCCAGGCCCTGGATCAGGGCGGGGCGAACACGGTTGGCTCAGGCCCGGGTTTGCAGGGGCTGAGCGAGGAAACAGTTCAAAGCCCCGGCCCTGGATCAGGGCGGGGCCAACACAGTTAAGCTCAGGCCCTTGTTGGCAGGGGCTGAGCGAGTAAACAGTTCAGAGGCCAGGCCCTGGATCAGGGCGGGCCAACACAGGTAAGCTCAGGCCCTTGTTTGCAGGGGCTGAGCGAGCAAATAGTTCAGAGGCCAGGCCCTGGATCAGGGCGGGCCAACACAGGTAAGCTCAGGCCCTTGTTTGCAGGGGCTGAGCGAGCAAATAGTTCAGAGGCCAGGCCCTGGATCAGGGCGGGCCAACACAGGTAAGCTCAGGCCCTTGTTTGCAGGGGCTGAGCGAGCAAATAGTTCAGAGGCCAGGCCCTGGATCAGGGCGGGCCAACACAGGTAAGCTCAGGCCCTTGTTTGCAGGGGCTGAGCGAGCAAATAGTTCAGAGGCCAGGCCCTGGATCAGGGCGGGGCCAACACAGTTAAGCTCAGGCCCTTGTTTGCAGGGGCTGAGCGAGCAAATAGTTCAGAGGCCAGGCCCTGGATCAGGGCGGGCCAACACAGGTAAGCTCAGGCCCTCGTTTGCAGGGGCTGAGCGAGCAAATAGTTCAAAGCCCACGCAAGGCACGCCTAGGCTTGCTGTAGCCGAGTGTCGGGTGAGGGGGATGCCTGCCACCCGTGAGTGGGGGTGGCAGGGGGGAACGCAGGCCCACCCACTCCACTGCGTTCCAGCCCGGGGCCCTAACAGCGGTTGCTGCCGCTGCTGGTCAGTGGGGTATCCAGACCGCAACACACTGACATAGGCTCACATTCAGTTGCAGCCGGACCGGGGTCGGCTATCCCCGGGCCACTTCCGTGATCCCCCTCAGATCCTACCTCGCTCGTCGCGCCGGGCTCAGGCCAATCCACCTGCATGGGCTCCTCTGGGCCGGGGCTCGGTGGCAGGTCCGGTAGCTCTGCCGGGAAGTCAGGCCAACGGTCCCCAGGCGGCTCCTCTGGGTAGCAGCAGGGGCGGAGGGGTTCGGGTCCAGTCTCACCCTCAGGGTTAGTGGGGTCCGGTTCCCAGGGGTTCTCCCAGTGGCGGGCGTGAGCGGGCTCCGGCGGCTCCTCTTCGTAGCGGGCCCGGGGTAGCTCAGGCCAGCCAGGGTCCAAGCCCCGGTCTTCAACGGTCTCCTGGGCAGGAGCTCCCGGCCGCACGTCTGCTCCCTGCGGTGGCTGGGCTCCAACTGAGCTCTGGCGGCCGGCCTTTATACTTCCTGTCCCGCCCCTTGACTTCCGGGGGGCGGGGACAGGCGGTGGTGGTCCCACCCACTCTGGTGCCGGCACGTGGGCTCCCTCTTCTGGACAGGAGGGGAGCCACACCGACTCACTACACACCCCCCCCCTTAAGACTGGCTCCCGCCTGTCGGGGCCAGGTCCTCCCATCTCCCCTATGCGGGATAGGAAGTCCGCATTCGTATGGTCCTTACCAGCTCGATGCTGGACCGTAAATGCGTAGGGTTGTAAAGCGAGGTACCACCGCATAATGCGGGCATTATTATCTTTCATCCGCATTAGCCACCGGAGGGGGGCGTGGTCTGTGACGAGGGTGAACGGGGCCCCGAGGAGGTAGAAGCGCAGGGCATCGCAGGCCCACTTCACCGCGAGGGCCTCTTTTTCCACCACGGCGTAATTCCTCTCACGGGGGAACAGCTTCCGGCTGAGATATACTACGGGGTGGTCCTTTCCCTCCACTTCTTGGGACAGGACTGCCCCTAATCCTACGCCAGAGGCGTCCGTCTGCAGGATGAATGGGCGTTTAAAGTCTGGGCTATAGAGAACCGGTTCCTGGCAGAGGCACTTCTGCAGTGTCCGGAAGGCCGCTTCACACTCGGGGGACCATCGTACCTGCCGGGGGCTGTCCTTCGTCAGAAGCCCAGTTAAGGGTGCTGCGATGGTCGCGAACTGGGGGATGAACCGTCTGTAATACCCGACGAGGCCCAGGAACTGCCGAACGTGCCGTTTGGTCGATGGGGTGGGACAGTCCAGGAGGGCCTGGACTTTCCCGACAAGGGGCTTGACCCGTCCGCCCCCGACGGTATAGCCGAGATAGTTGGTCTCTTGCCAGGCAATCCGGCACTTTTTGGGGTTGGCGGTCAGGCCCGCCTGTCTTAGGGACCTTAGGACCGCCGCAACCCGGGGCAGATGATCCTCCCAGCCGCGGCTATAGATGACCACGTCGTCTATGTACGCCGCCGCATAGTCCTGATGGGGCTGCAGAAGTTTGTCCATCAGCCGCTGGAAGGTGGCTGGGGCTCCATGGAGACCGAATGGCATCCGTGTGAATTGGTACAGCCCCGTTGGAGTGGCAAAGGCGGTCTTCTCTTTTGAGGTCTCCTCGAGGGGGATCTGCCAGTAGCCTTTGCTAAGATCCAAAGTGGTGATATACTGGGCCTCCCCCAGGCGGCCCAGTAACTCGTCTACACGGGGCATCGGGTAGGCGTCGAAGCGCGAGATGGCGTTTACCCTCCGAAAGTCAATGCAGAAGCGGCGGGTACCGTCCGGTTTGGGCACCAGGACCACCGGACTACGCCACTCGCTCTGCGACGGTTCGATGACGCCCAGAGCCAGCATGGCTCTTACTTCCTCCTCGACCGCACCCCGCATCCGATAGGGCAGGGGCCGGGTCGTTTCTCGAACCACCTTTCCCGGCTCGGTCTGGATGGAGTGTTTGACCAGGGACGTATGGCCCGGTACGGCCGTGAAGGTTCGCTTGAAGGTTTTCAGCAGGCAGTTAGTCTGTTTACATTGCTCTTCCGTGAGCGATTGTCCCAATTGGGGTGCCGGGGGGTCATCCGTCGAGGGTACCTGGGGTCCCAATTCCGGCTCGGGCGGGCATGGGTTGATTAAGAGGCCCTCCCGGTCCTGCCACCGTTTCAGCAAGTTGACGTGGTACCGCTGGGTTTCCTTCCGCTTGTCCGGTTGCCGCACCTCGTAGGTGACGGGACCGACCTTACGCACAACTTCGTAAGGTCCCTGCCACCGGGCTAACAATTTTGACTCACTAGACGGGAGGAGGAGTAGGACACGGTCTCCTGGTTGGAACTCCCGGACTTGGGCTCCCTGATCGTAGGTCCGTTTCTGCCGTTCCTGCGCTGTCTTTAAATTTTCGCGGGCCAGGGCTCCGGCCTGGGCAAGGTACTCCTGTAACTGGATGACATATTTCAGGAGGCCCTGGGCTGGGGACGCTGACTGTTCCCAGGTCTCCCTCATCAGGTCTAGGAGGCCCCGCGGTCTGCGTCCATACAGCAGCTCGAAAGGGGAGAATTTTGTTGAGGTCTGCGGGACTTCTCGGATGGCTAGCAATAAGGGTGGAAGGAATTGGTCCCAGTGGCGGAGGTCCTCTGCGGGGAATTTCCGCAACATGCTTTTCAAAGTGCGGTTAAACCGCTCCACCAACCCGTCCGTCTGCGGGTGGTACACGGACGTCCGGAGTTGTTTGATGCCTAAGAGGGCACATACCTGTCGCAACAATTGGGACGTGAAGTTCGTTCCTTGGTCGGTCAGTATTTCTCTAGGCAGTCCTACTCGGGCGAAGATTTTCAGCAATTCCCCCGCGATAGACCGGGCGGTAATGCTTCGTAGGGGGATAGCTTCGGGGAACCGAGAGGCATAGTCCACCAAGACCAGGATGTATTGAAACCCCGCGGCACTCTTCGGGAGGGGGCCCACGAGGTCCATGGCGACCCGTTCAAAGGGTGTCTCCATCACTGGCATGGGGACCAGGGGCGCCTTGGGGATCCCGGGCGGGGCGACCCTCTGACACTCTGGGCAGGAGGCGCAATATTCTTTCACCTCCTGAGAGATTCCTGGCCAAAAGAAGCGCGCCAGGATTCGAGCGAGGGTCTTCTCTCGCCCCAGGTGCCCGGCGGCTGGCACATCGTGGGCCAACTTCATTACCGCCCGCCGGTGACACAGGGGCACTAACAGTTGGGTTTGCGGCTCCTGGGTGCGGGGGTCACGGTCCAGGCGGTAGAGCCGGTCCCGGCGTAGCTCAAAATGGGGCCACAGGGTGGCCCGCTGGGGGTCCACAACACTCCCATCTACTGCCGCGAGCTGCTCGTAGAAGCGGCTAAGGGTGGGATCCTCTCGCTGGTCCCGACAGAAATCGGTATCGAAGCGGGGCTGAGGGGCCGGCTCTGGTGGCGGTCCCGCTGCGTCCGTGTCGTCTATCTCGGTCGCCGGACCCTGCTCGGGGTCCTCTGAGGAGGGCCCCAACCGATCAGCCCCCAGGACCGGCGTGGACCGTAGGACTTCCTCAAAGGCCGGCCAGTCCCGACCGAGGATCACAGGATATGCAAGATGGGGAGCTACCCCAACCACCAGGTGTCGGGTGATCCCCGCGATGGTTAGGGGGACCCGGGCGCTGGGGTATGGTCGGACATCCCCATGGATACATTGTAGATGAATAGATCCTAGGCGGGTCTCACCCGGTGGTACCAGGTCCTTACGGACCAACGTCTGACCACACCCTGAGTCGATCAAGGCCCGCGTCGTCCGTCCTCCGACGGCCGCCGGGATGGTCAGCTTGGGGTTCATGGCCGGCCTGGCTCGAGTGTGGCCCGCCCACACTTGCCCATAGCTGCAGTCCATCTCCGGACAGTCTCGCCGGAGGTGCCCCATCTTCCCACAACTGAAGCAGGGTCCGAGTTCCGGTCGTCTGCTCCGGGGGCCTTCTCGGCTTGGGCTCCGGGGGGGGCTTCGCCGAGCCCTTGGGGGCCCCTGGCCCGGGGCCACTGGTCCGGTCCGAGGCGCCGGGTCTGCGTGCCGGGTCCGGATCTCGCGGCGGGGGTCGGGCCTCGGTGCGGGGTGTCGTGGTCCGCTCGGGGTTTCCCCTTTCTTTTCGCCGCGGACTGGTTCGGGCCCGGGCCGGCGGAAGGTGGGCCCTACTGCATCTTCGGCGGCTAGGAAGTCCTCCATTAGTGACACTGCCTGGGCCAGCGTCGTCGGCCGGTGGCGAAGCACCCAGGCGCGCCCTCGGGAGGGTAGGGTGTGCACGAACTGTTCCAACACCACCTGCTCGGTTACCTCCTCCGCCGTCCGGGTGCCGGGCTGTAGCCACCGTCGGCAAGCTTCTTTCAGGGTTTGGGCCACCACCCGCGGTCGGGCCCCGGTGGGGTGAGTCTGGCCCCGAAACCTTTGTCGGAAAGTCTCGGGACTGACGTCGAGGGCGTCCAATATCGCGGCCTTCACCAGGTCGTAGTCCCGTGCTTCCTCAGCCGCCAATCCACGATAGGCCACCTGGGCCGCCCCCGTCAGGTAGGGGGCTAAGAGGGTAGCCCACTGGTCCCTGGGCCACCCGGCGACGAGGGCTACCCGCTCGAACGTGACCAGGAATGCCTCCGGGTCGTCGTCTGGGCTCATCTTTGTCAAGCGAAGGGGGGCAGCTAACCGTGGCATCTCCGCAGCCTCCCCCGCCGGCCCCGCCGCGGGGCGAGGGAGTGTGACCAGCAGCTGCTGCAGCTGGACTCCCAACTGCCGCACCAGCTGTTGCTGCTGCTCGAGCTGGGCTGTGTGCTGCTCCTGCTGCAACTGGAGTTGGGCGGCATCTCGCTGTTGTTGCTGTGCGAGCTGAGCGGCCTGCTGTTGCTGTTGCTGCTGCAGCTGGGCCGTCTGCTGCCGCTCCTGGCTCTCCGTGAGCAGCTGAAACAGCCGCTCCATATCCATTCCTTAGAACGGGGGGGGCAACTGCCACTCCCCCTCTAGCCCCTTCTCACAGGGGCAGGGGCTCGGGCCCCACGTTGGGCGCCAAATGTAGTAGGTCCTAGCCGGGGCTCGACCCTTCTGGACAGGAGGGGAGCCACACCGACTCACTGCTGTGGGAACAAGTAGTCAGTTAGTCCCGGAACTCCGGCTCTTTAGTGCAGAGTCGGAGCAGCCACAGTTAAAGCTCAGGCCCTTGACTGCAGGGGCTGAGCGAGCAAAGAGTTCAAAGCCCAGGCCCTGGATCAGGGCGGGGCGAACACGGTTGGCTCAGGCCCGGGTTTGCAGGGGCTGAGCGAGGAAACAGTTCAAAGCCCCGGCCCTGGATCAGGGCGGGGCCAACACAGTTAAGCTCAGGCCCTTGTTGGCAGGGGCTGAGCGAGTAAACAGTTCAGAGGCCAGGCCCTGGATCAGGGCGGGCCAACACAGGTAAGCTCAGGCCCTTGTTTGCAGGGGCTGAGCGAGCAAATAGTTCAGAGGCCAGGCCCTGGATCAGGGCGGGCCAACACAGGTAAGCTCAGGCCCTTGTTTGCAGGGGCTGAGCGAGCAAATAGTTCAGAGGCCAGGCCCTGGATCAGGGCGGGCCAACACAGGTAAGCTCAGGCCCTTGTTTGCAGGGGCTGAGCGAGCAAATAGTTCAGAGGCCAGGCCCTGGATCAGGGCGGGCCAACACAGGTAAGCTCAGGCCCTTGTTTGCAGGGGCTGAGCGAGCAAATAGTTCAGAGGCCAGGCCCTGGATCAGGGCGGGGCCAACACAGTTAAGCTCAGGCCCTTGTTTGCAGGGGCTGAGCGAGCAAATAGTTCAGAGGCCAGGCCCTGGATCAGGGCGGGCCAACACAGGTAAGCTCAGGCCCTCGTTTGCAGGGGCTGAGCGAGCAAATAGTTCAAAGCCCACGCAAGGCACGCCTAGGCTTGCTGTAGCCGAGTGTCGGGTGAGGGGGATGCCTGCCACCCGTGAGTGGGGGTGGCAGGGGGGAACGCAGGCCCACCCACTCCACTGCGTTCCAGCCCGGGGCCCTAACAGCGGTTGCTGCCGCTGCTGGTCAGTGGGGTATCCAGACCGCAACACACTGACATAGGCTCACATTCAGTTGCAGCCGGACCGGGGTCGGCTATCCCCGGGCCACTTCCGTGATCCCCCTCAGATCCTACCTCGCTCGTCGCGCCGGGCTCAGGCCAATCCACCTGCATGGGCTCCTCTGGGCCGGGGCTCGGTGGCAGGTCCGGTAGCTCTGCCGGGAAGTCAGGCCAACGGTCCCCAGGCGGCTCCTCTGGGTAGCAGCAGGGGCGGAGGGGTTCGGGTCCAGTCTCACCCTCAGGGTTAGTGGGGTCCGGTTCCCAGGGGTTCTCCCAGTGGCGGGCGTGAGCGGGCTCCGGCGGCTCCTCTTCGTAGCGGGCCCGGGGTAGCTCAGGCCAGCCAGGGTCCAAGCCCCGGTCTTCAACGGTCTCCTGGGCAGGAGCTCCCGGCCGCACGTCTGCTCCCTGCGGTGGCTGGGCTCCAACTGAGCTCTGGCGGCCGGCCTTTATACTTCCTGTCCCGCCCCTTGACTTCCGGGGGGCGGGGACAGGCGGTGGTGGTCCCACCCACTCTGGTGCCGGCACGTGGGCTCCCTCTTCTGGACAGGAGGGGAGCCACACCGACTCACTACACTACCATGTTTGTAAGGAACACACACAGCTTACAGAATGAAAGTACAGTATGTTCTATAGCACTACAAAAGTTTGCAAGATGCAACGATAATTTTAAAAGCCTACATGATCACAGAAGATGGAAATGAGAAACTGATTTTTTTCCCCCTTGCTTGGTGTGTGCTCATTGCTATTTCATGAGATGCCAGGTACAAATGACATGTGAGTGAACTCAAGCCATTCATCTTTTTCTCGCCAAACTATAGGGGATCCAATTTACACTCTGAAAGTGGGCATAGGGTAAAAGGTGCAAATGAGAAAACATGACCCATGTGCAATGATTAGCATACTGCTAATTGACAATTTCCACTCTACAAGCAACCATGAAGCCTGCCAGACCCAATTCCCAAAATACTAATTAAACTGCACACAATATCTTTGAAATCTTGGAGTACATAAACAAGTGAAAAGTAAAACATCAATATTTAGTCAAATTAGCCACTAGAAAGAATTTTTCAAATACGTTTAGAATCAGCTTTCCCGTGCACTGTGCTGAAACCAGGAGAAATATGTAAATATTTAGGGCCCCATGCTTCTATTGCAAATAGATTGGAAGGGTATCATAGATCTGTTCAGATGTGTAAAGTTCTTTGAGGGGCCAGTTGGCTACATTGCTCCTTCAGTACACCTGGGGATAATAGTTGGGTGCAGCATTAGGGGGACTTTTCTGGTGAACATGCAGGCTGAAATACCAGCCAACAGCCCACAGATCTTATGCTATATATAGGGCTCCTCTCTGATTCTGCACCCCTAAGGCCCAGTGGCAGATTAGCCAATGGGCGAATGGGGCTGTGCCCGGGAGCCCCCAGAAAAATGGGCACCTCCCTGACCCATTCTGCCTGCCCGACACTCCTGTCGGGGAGCGGGTGCTTGCCCTGCTCTACCCACCCAGCGCTTATGGTTGGCAACTTTCTAATCACACAAAACCAAACACTCTTGCCTCGCCTCCTGCCCCATACCTTCCCTGAGACCCTGCCTTGCCCAGTCCCTTCTCCAAGGCCCCACCCCCACTTACTCCATCCCCCTCCCTCTGTCGCTTGCTTACTCCCACCCTCACTCACTTGCTCATTTTCATCAGGCTGGGGCAAGGGGTTGCGGAGCAGGAGGGGGTCAGGGCTCTGGCAGGGGGTGCGGGCTCCAGAGTAGGGCTGGGGATGAGGGGTTTGAGGTGCAGGAGGGGGCTCCGGGCTGGGGGGGGTGGAGCCAAGGGCTTTGGAGTGTGGGAGGAGCTCTGGGCTGGGTCAGGGACTTGGGGTGCAGGGGAGGTGAGGACTCTGGCTGGGGGTGCACATTCTGGGGTGAGGCCAAGGATGAGGGTTTTAGGGTGCAGAAGGGGGCTCTGGGCTGGGGCTGAGGGATTCAGAGTGTAGGGCGGGTGCAGGCTCTGGGAGGGTGTTTGGGTGTGGGAGGGGGCTCAGGGCTGGGGGTTGGGGTGCGGGCTCTGGGAGGTTGTTTGGGTGTGGGAGGGGGCTCAGGGCTGGGGGTTGGGGTGCAGGCTCTGGGAGGGTGTTTGGGTGTGGGAGGGGGCTTGGCTCGGGGTGCGGGCTCTGGTAGGGTGTTTAGGTGTGGGTGCCACCCCCGCAGCTCCATTGACTGTGGTTTCTGGCCAATGGGCGCTGAGGAGCCAGCACTCGGGGCAGGGACAGTGCCTGGAGCCCCCTGGCTGCCTCTGCACCTAGGAGCCAGAGGGGGGACATGTTGGCTCCTTCCCGGAGCCACATGGAGCCAGATAGGGAGCCTGCCAACCCTGCAAACCACCAACTTTTAATAGCCCGGTCAGCGGTGCTGACCAGAGCCATCAGGGTCCTTTTTTGACTGGGTGTTCTGATTGAAAACTGGACACCTGGAAACCCACCCGGTGCCCCTGTCAGGGAGCGGAGCAGGGCAAGCCCCTGTGCCCCAACCTTGCTCCCTGGCAGGAGTGCTGAGTGGGCAGGGGAAGCCCCTGCATCCCGGGGCCTCACTCCCTAGCAGGAGTGCCAGATGGGGGCGTGGGGCGGGGCAAGCCCCCATGTCCTGACCCCATTTCCTTGGCAGGAGCACCAAGGAGGAGCAGTGGGGGACGGGACTGCAGGTGGAAGGGGTGGGGAAGGGATCCCACTTGCTCTGGCCCAGGGCCCCACAAACCCCTATCCGCATCTGCTCAGGCCACCCTTGCCAGCAATGGCAGCACAGCTCACACAGGTACCATGCTGTAGCCTGGCCTCTGTCACACCCCTTTGCAGTTGGTATAAATGTTGCAGAGGGAATCAGTCCTGCTCCTGGCAGTAGAAATTCACAGCATGCTCTGCTGTCGTGAGAGAACATTGCTGTAGGGTCTAGGAATAGGGTATTAGCCCTTTGAATAGCTGTGAGCCCTCTAGTGACGCTCACTCTGGTTAATATTTCAAAGCCACCAGAAACCAGTCAAAGCAACAGTATATAGCCAGGCCTCAGATGTTTGTGTATGGTTAGTAAACACGGTTGCTAGGGCCCCACTGTGGTTTTATTATTTGTGTTGTAGTGTAAAGAGTAAAAGACCAACACTTGCAATGAGTGATATGTCATCACCACAACTCTGCCTTGGTTGTGTCTGCTCAGCTACACAAAGCAAAGCTTCCATGTTATCCCCTGTGGGTGGGAGGGAGGAAGCTACCCTACAAAGGACTGGGGTAGCAAAGAAAATACCACACGGTCACCTTTTCGTTCAGGACAGCTCTACCCTAACCCTTCCGCTAGGATTCAGGTTCTTCTCTCCCCGACGCACTGTTCAAGTGGAGAGAGGAGCATGTAGTCCTTTAATGAAGAGACTGAAATACCCCAGTATCCCCAGCTAATTCACTGATAGAATCAGCAAAGCTTTAGCCCCTCACATGGAGAATACGGGACTTAACAACATGGAAGTCATGCAAAGAGCGGCTCAGGAGAGGCAGGGATAGTGATGGGAATGTTTGGGAATGATTCAGAGCATGCATAACTGGCTGGGTGGTTATGACAGATATTTCTTCCCTCTGTGGTAGCCTTTCTGTGAGCTGCCAGTGACAGTAACAAGGGCTGGATTCAATCTGTCTAGGATTCCCTTTTTTTTTTTTTTAAATAAAACTATAGCTTGAGCCCTCTCCCAGAGCCAGATTCCTACTTCAGGCCCTGGGAAACCAAATTAAAGCCTCCCTGTGACATTTGCAGGTGTCTCTTACCCACTCGCCAGCACTCAAAGTGCTGCATGAGATTCCTGCATGGAATCTCAAGTACCTTTTCATTTGGTGCAAAGGGACAAGGCAAAAGAAGCATAACTCTCTCTGTGTATTTATATACAGGAAAAGGAGTCGCCCAGATCAGTGTGCAAGAGTTTGGTCATCCCCACAGTTCCATAAAATGGACAATTATTATTTGGAAGTCTAGAACTCATGGTCCACCACAACCCTACCTGCTTAAAACCCACTTACAGTTCCAGCTGGACTCAACAGTAGTCAAGGGGTGGCTCTCCTCTGACAGCCTGCTCCAGTCCAGAGAGGATTGCTCTGCCAGGCCCTGTTCCAATATGGTCTAGTTTTGCAATACCAGCTCTGCCCCCACTGGCCTAGGAGTGTGTGGTGCAGACAAGTCAGCTTTGCACTGCCTCCACCACAGCTCATGGTCCTGCCTAGCCTCACTGTAAAGTCAGCTCTGCCCTGCTGCTGCTCCAGTCCTGTGAATTCACTCCACACAGGGCCCCCAGATGGGGATTGCTTCAGGACTTCCTCTATTGTTCTTGGATTTTGTTACCAAAACAAAGTCCCTACCTGTAAGGTCAGGGCAACCCTTTCACTCCAGGGCATATCCTACACAATCCTATCTCCTTTCACAACTACAGTAAAAATGCTTATACAGTCAAACCAAACAAATTCTAACTAAAGCAACAAAATACAGTAGGTGGAATTATGGGTCCAAAATGTTATAATTGATGTAAATGAAACTGGCCAGCACTGTTTTTCCCCTTCTCCCCTATAGAGGAAGCAAAGTTCAGTACCCTAAGACTTTTGGCCCTGGGGCTGACACTATATTCTAGGGGGCTATTGTAATCAACATGGCTCCTGGGTGTGGTGCTAAATCCCATCTAGTAGCACTGAGCAGGGCCGGCTCCAGCCACCAGCCCACCAAGCTTGTGCTTGGGGCGGCACCTGGAGGGGGGCGGCGCGGTGCGGTGCTCTGGCTCTGGCCGCCGGGGAGAGCGGAGCCCTGGCGGGGGCTCGCCGCCCTCCCCCCGGTGCTCTGGCCACCGGGGAGAGCGGAGCCCCGGCCCGGGCTCGCCGCCCTCCCCCCGGCGCTCTGGCCGCCGGGGAGAGCGGAGCCCTGGCCCGGGCTCGCCGCCGGGGAGAGCGGAGCCCCGGCCCGGGCTCGCCGCCCTCCCCCCGGGGCTCCGGCCGCCCTCCCCTGCTGTGCAGGGGGGGCAGGCGGCCGGAGGCTTTTTTGCCTGGGGCGGCAAAAAAGCCAGAGCCGGCCCTGGCACTGAGACTAGTTAGACAGAGATTAATGAGTCTCCTACATCTGTAGTTAAGAGGCATGTGGCTTTTAGTTCATGCAGTAGAGGCTCATGCATCTAGTTCCAGAAGCCCCAGGTTCAATCCTGCCAGCCGGTGACTGGGATCTGTCGGTGTTACACTATGGATCTATGAGCAATAGGAGAGAGTACTGCAAATTCTGCCTTATGTCTGTGATCACTGAAACAGTATTTCTCACCTGAGATGAGTTAAATGGTTGTATTTACTGATTCACAACAATAAAAGTAAAGTTTTAGAGAAAGATTGCACAACCATCCTCTTAAATGTTCAGTTTCCCTGTGGTGTAATGTACCCAGCACACTATAGAAATGAAGTACCAAATGTGCTTTTAAAAGTGATAAAATGCCAATTTAAATATAATTAAATCTAAAACAGTAACTTCCACACCTTAAAAACAATTCCTAGAGGGTTTCAGGCAATGTCTATGTATGCAAAATTGAAGGCAAACTCTTAAGCACTCAGTCTGAGGCAATAATGATTACACTGTTTTCTCACTGTATCAGAATTGCACACCTTTTAGTACAGTCCACTTTTACGCCTACTGGCGCAATCATCTGCATGTGTGTTGAAGGTGCTTGGATAGCACGATAGGTGGTATCGCTCTTCTCTCTATTTCTATTCTTATACAGCATTGGGCCGGAGAAGGCATTTGATTAACATGGGTTGGTTTTGTGGGCCTTAGGAAGAAATAAGTCTTCCTAGGCCTAGCCCAGTGCCCATTAACCTCACTTGCAATTGGAGCAGGTCCTACAGGAGTAGTATGAGAAGGGTCTGACAGACTTAGGATTGAGAGCTCATTCCATGCACGTGGGGAAGCACGACTCCTCTCTGTTGAAAATGTCGTCACAATCAATATCTTTGCGAAACACTTCGGTCTCAATGAAACAACATTTGCCGACAAAAAACATTTAGTCAAAAGGGTTCTGATGAACTCTAATCTTGGGGTGATATTTTCAAAAGCATCTAAATGACTTAGGGCTTGTCTGTATGACCAGTGAGTATGCAAGAAGCTGGAGTGAAATCTACCTTGCTCTATCCTGCTGCACATTACCTAGCCCTGTGAACCCTGGTGCTGCTGCACACTGAACATTTCCCTACTGCACTTCAATCTACTCCGCTTTGAAACAGGAGTAGACCAAAGTGCACTAGGGAACTTCCAATGCGTGGCGGTAGGATCCATGCAGTCAGTTAGAGCGCATCAGGCTAGTACAAGGTAGATTTACACCTCAGCTTGCTGCGCACTAACTGATCGTATAGACGAGTCCTAAGTCCTGTTGGCTTTCAGGCAGGTAAGTCTCGTTACGTCACCTTTAAAAATAGGACTTCATCTCTGAAGTCATTAAGGTGCTTTTGAAAATGTGACACCTGAGTCAGATCTTCTTAATATTTTTGAATATTTTGTGGTTTTGAGATTTAATCAAGTGTTCCCCCCCACAAGCTGTTCCCCTTTTAGCCCCTCCCCAGTAACGTATTGGAAATACCAAAGTTGTATATGGGAAAATAGCGGATAAATATTTGATTGATAGGTATTAGTGTTGGTGGGTCTGTTCTCTGACTTGGAGGCTGGAGTTCTTGACCTGGCAGGCATAACGGCATCAATGGCATTGCAGCTGCTTCTGAGCCACACAAGCTGGATGGCTACTTTTCTGGAACATCACTGCAGCCCCTTGCAACACTGTAAAGTTTCCCAGGCATCCCAGGTATCTCTCCCACAGACATGGTGAGATTTCCCCTTTGCCCGCTTCCATTGCACTTTCTCATGGCTCAAGAATCTACTTATGCATCAGCAGGCAGCATTAACCATGCTAATTAGCACAGGATGAACCATTAGAAAGGTGACTATGCAAAGTCTCCTTCGCTAATCTGAACTTCCCCTACTAATCAGATCCACTAATATTCAGGACTCCAGGTGCGCTAGGACATAGGGAACCTATGGAATATAAAGTATTTACAGCAGTATGCTATGGTACTGGACATCCATCTTTCCCTTGGGAGAGGGCTAGGGAAAGGAAAGGACAGTTTCCACTGGGGATGAGAAGGCTCATTTGGCTCTAACGGTGTTAAAGTTTTATACTGACCCCCATCACCATAGTGCCTGAGCACCGTCCACATAAGAGCAATCGCAAACTCCCTAGTGGGTTCATGGAGTCCCCAGCTTTCTTCCTACTAACCCATTTGAACACTGGATTCAAAATCTCAACTTGAATGTGAATATTATCGGGTGCATTGGAGAGAGTGAACAAGATGGCAGAGAGAAAATCAAATGAGAAACAGGGCAAGCAAAGAAGCAGAGAGTGGATGGAGTGAAAACAAATGGAGATGGTGAAAAAAGGAACAGAGTAAATACATCTATATCAGGGTGTGGGGGGGAGACATCCATTTGTTCCATGCTAGCTTTTCAAGGGGGAAGGTCCCTTTCCCCAAAGTGGAAATAAATGTATCCCCAGGTGATACTATGAGTGACACTACTATACATCACAGGTTCCCCTTTGTTAAGGAAAACATTGTTATTCTTTTTTTTTTTACAAAAGCAATTACACTTGGAAAAAATACATTTAAATTCTAGAAATACTTGAACTACTTTTGTAATCCCAAAAAATTAAGTCCAGAGGTTCAGAAAAGCTCAAACTCCATGATATGCAATGATCCCTAATTTAAAATGCCAGTGAATAGAATGTGTCCCGTCTGTTCTCCTTTTCTTTTTCCATGTCTGTCCGTTTTGACAAGAACGAATGTGAGTGGATGAGTGAGAGCAAATGCTTGTTTGTGCCTCTTTAGTGTTTTCCACCTACAGCCCCATTCTTCATGTCCTTCAGAATAGAAGGCTGCATATTTATGTGTAGCACTTAATGAGCAAATATATCCTTGCATATGATATGCTGTGCTTCCTGTTATGTACTCGTTACTCTCTGAGTTTACTAGAGTTCTATGGTTTATAGATTCATGATTAATTTATTCTCAATCTATAAGAAAGCCCTTTTAATTCCAAGAAGTGGGGTGGATGAATTACTAGACACTGATAATGTACGGGGATGATTTGCAATTATCATCTCTTTTCTAAGCCCCACAAACCTCATTGCCTTAAAGAATGGACTTAGTGAGAGAGATGGCCTTGTGGCTTTTGGGATCTTGAACAGGAGTGGAGTCCCAACCTTATAAAAAGGCTCCAGGGGGAATCAGGAAATAAGTTGCTGGCAGTCTCTGGTGTTGGTCTCGGTATTAGTAGGGCAGAGGCAAACTAGAGAAGAGATGGCTCTCACTTCTGCCCTGCTAACAGAGTGGGAGACTGGGCCAGTCTGAGAGAGACAAGTCTGTGTCAGGCACCAAGGCATGGAGTCCTAAGCAGTCTCTTACATAGCTCAGAGCTATGGCCAGCCCGACTTGGAAATAGGCGAGATATGTTTTGTTACCCTTTTTTACCCCAGCAATTACCAAAATTTGTAACCCTGCAGGTTGCCTCCATTAGGAGGAGAAATTGATAATGGAATCAGGTATCTTTGATGCAGTCCTGTTTATTTAAAAAGAACATACAAAGTCCTGTTTCCCTGAACACAGGAGGAATTGAACAACAGGAGAGAGTTTCTTTGCTCGCAGCTCCAAGCTCCTTTCAGCACTTGGCCCCAAAACTCTCTTTCTGGGCCTTGCTAAGGGCAGATTCTCAGTGAGAAGGCTGTGCCTGGTGCTTTTTACTGCCTTCTCTGTCTGTTTCTGAGGTGTTTCTTCTGTCTCTCTCTCACACACACACACCTTTACTCAAACAATACCCAGCAAACCCCCTTCACCCATAGGGGCCTATATTCTGAGTGCTGACATGTGCCTGCGTTTTACGGGGAGGCCGCTGTTGTTTCATTAAAAACTGTTTCTATCATCAACTATCTTTTAGAGGCACAGGTGTGAAGACTAGATATATCCAATACAGTGCTACCTAGTTGTTGGTAGAAAATATACCTAGTCAACCTACATGCTTCTAAAATCAGTCCTGTGGTCTGAAGGAGAAAAGGCACCGTAGTTGCCTTAGAAGGATGCTGAAATGCATAGCTGAATGACAGGGCCAGCTCTGGCTTTTTGTCTGCTCCCCGTCTCACCCCCCAAAAAATGGGGCGGCCAGAACGGCAAAGCAAAAAAAAAAAAACCCTGTGGCGTGGCCGGAGCCAGGGTGCAGGGGGACTCCCTGCGCTGCAGACGTGCCCTGGCTAGCGGGGGGAAGGAGTGGGGGGGAGAGAGAGAAGGGGGGCGGCCAGGGCTTCAGCGGGGCACTACCATGTGGCCCTGACTGCTGCGCCGCCTGCCGGGAGACTCCGCGCCGCTCCGGTTGGCTGGGAGGGAAGGACGTGGACTGCCCTACAGGGCGGCCGGAGCAGCACAACAAACAAAACAAAAAAAAAGCGGCATTGCCGCCCTAGCATTGGGCGGAATGCCGCCTCAAACAATCTGCCGCCCCAAGCACCAGCTTGCTCTGTTGGTGCCTGGAGCCGGTCCTGCTGAATGAGCATAAAGACGAAGAATGATGTGACATATGCTTAGGAGCATGTTTCATTGGACAAACCACCAGTTCAGGGAACTTTTCATTCCAAATAGAATTTTTAGGTCACAAAATGTCACAGATGCATTAGAAATTCATAGATGGATGGAGAGAGAATAACTGCCTCTAGAATTTGTAATACCTTAAATAATAAACAATATTTTATTCATTCATCTCCATGAAAATAGAAACAACCCTGCCTTTTCTGCCTGGAGATAAATTGCCAGTGTAGTTAAACTAATGCATGTGAGAACCAGAGAGTACTAAGAACAGGTGTAAAACTTTAAATACTGAGAAAACCATTTACTGATCATTCTTGTATGCATGAAGCAGGTGTAACTTATAAGCAGGATAGGAAGGAACAGCTGTATGTTGGATAAAGGCTCATTGGCTATACAAAGATAAATAGCTAACAGCTGGTTTTCCACAAGGGGCACCCTTGCTATAATGCCCCTGTTTCTGCTCCCTTGCTTAAATGAATCTTCTCTCAGGCTAAAGGGGAAGACACATTTATACATCACAGAGACACATACTGTCATCCTTAAAGATGATGATTTGTCCTGGTTGGAGAAAATTAGCTCTAACTGGTCACGATGGGAGTGGACACAGATGTTTTGTATTATGGTGCGCAAAGTCATACCAATTATTAGGATAGTAATACAGCATGGCTTTTCCAGACACAGGAGAAACTGCAAATAGGTAACATGCTCCTTCATGCATTCAGATCCTGGGATTTTATTGTACCCTAACTTATGGAAAGTCACAAGATTTTCAGAGAGTGAGAGCTTCACTGGAGAGCTTACCAGCCCTTCTAATTTTGCAACTGATATCCTAACTGCCCTAGGTTGATACACTATTAATCACAGTACAGTGGTAATTGCAACACAGCTGTTATTCTAGCTAAACAGAAAGGATGGCCTTGTAGTTGAGGCACTAGATGGGAACTCAGAAAACCTGAGTTATGTTCCTAGGGCTGTGTGAACTTGAGTTCCATGCCTCAGTTTGTCCACATGGAAAATGAGGATCATAATGATGATCTACCTCAGAGAATAAATGTTGTGAGGGGTAAATTCATTAAGCGGTACTCTGGTGATGGGCCAAGTGGAAGAACCTAGGTACTAGTAGCTAAATGTTTTGCCTTCTGTTTGTTTGCATAAAAAAAAGCTCTCAACCCTTCATGACAGGTGTTCAGCACCTTTCGGCATCAGACCCTGTGAGCCTGATTCCCCATTGCTTTTCACCTTGAATGGTCAGTTTCACGTGGGCAAAGTCAGTGCAAGGCAATGGAGAACAGGGCCCTCTATGTACAAATACAGCCTTTGTAGTTCACCAGCTGTGATTTTCCTGCTTTGCCTTTGCTTGTTTTGGATGATTGTATCTGAAGGTCATAGCCCCCAAAGTAACTGGAGCATTAAACAGAGCTTTTGCAACTTTCTTTTCAAGAAATCAAGGGGAGAACAACCTCTTTATTAAAAGTTTAAATCATATTTGATTATGTTAATTAAATCTTATCACATTTGTGTGCACTTTCTAATTAACAATTAGCCAAGTTTTCTTTTTAATAAATGAGAAATCTTTTAGGAACAAGGGAATGGGTAAAACTGTGCAGCAGCCTAATGAGTCTGTATTTAATCTCTCCAGAGCTGGAGTTAAATTTGGCTATGGCGACAGGTGCACGACAGGGTCCTGGTCCAGGCCACGGGTTCTGAGACACTGCAATTCAACTAATAGGTTTAAAAATTAAGAGATGGCAATTATTTTATTAAACCAGCCACCTACAAAAGTGACAAGATCCAAAGTGAACTGTTCACCATGAAGGTTGAATACCCCAAAGTGGTATTTAACACCCGGTATATTACCAGACTAAAAACCTTTAGGTGACATTAAGAGTATGTCAGTAACTTATGGGCTAAGCATATTTACATGGCAGCGAGCAAAAAAACCCCGACCCTTCAGAAGCCAGGTTAAATGTACAAGAAACCAAAAGGTTTGAAAATATGAAGAGTCACAGTTAAAGTATCTATACAGCACTGGCTCTGCCCACTATATGACACATCTTCGTTAGGAAATGAGGTGTTATCGTACCACTGTTAGCTAACATATGATAACCCAAGAAAAATCCCGGTGAACATGAGGCAGTTTGTAGTTTTCACAGGAGTTAGCAGGTTGAGGTAAAGACTGTGGGGTTTACCTTGAACCTGCTAATTTGGTGTGCAGACTGCAAACTACCTTGACTTCACTAGGATTTTGCCATGCATTAGCTACCATGAGTTAAGGATACTACATTTTAATCAGTGAAACCAAGGCCTTAGTGATCCCAAACTCTCATCCTCCCTATTATTTATTCCTTTAATGACTGCTTTGTAAGATGTGTTATTTTTGGACCAAGGACTCTTTCTTATGGCTTTAGAAGGTCTGCAGCCTAGGACTCAAATTCTGAACAGTCTCTGTAGTGGAGCTAGCAGATGGTGTATGAAAAATGTATATGGCAGTGCATTTTTTAATAATACCTAGCTCTTATCTAGCACTTTTTTGGCACTAGATCTCAAAGCATTTTACAAAGGAGGTCAGTATCATTACCCCTGTTTTACAGATGGGAAAACTGAGGCAGCCCGTCTTTTCCTCTGCCTGGTTCTCTTAGTCACATGCTTCCACTGTCCACTTTCCTCACTCAGCAGTCTCCCCTCAGAATTCTTTGGTCCTGCTTCTATCTGCAAGTCTGAGCTTTTTCCTTCAGCCTCCTCATGTCTTTGCTGCATCATCTGCTCGAACCCCCTTCTAAACTCAACCAGAGTTTCCACCTGCATCTCCAATCCTCAGATCTTTTCTTCCATCAGCTCTATCAGGCGGCACTTCATGCAGATGAAACTCTTTTCAGATACCCCCTCCAGGATCATGTACATGCCGCAGCTTCCACATCCAGTCATCCTCATTGTGTCTTCCACTGCTGCCTCTGTATCGGTCAGAGCCTTCCCACCTAAAACTCGTTAGTCCGGGAAACACAAACCAAACCACCACCACCCATTGCAACTACTTTGGAGGACAGGGTCATAATTCAAAATGATCTGGACAAATTGGAGAAATGGGCTGAGTTAATCAGGATGAAGTTTAACAAAGACAAATGCAAAGTGCTCCACTTAGGAAGGAAAAATCAATTTCACACATACAGAATGGGAAAAGACTGTCTAGGAAGGAGTACGGCAGAAAGGGATCTAGGGGTTATAGTGGACCACAAGCTAAATATGAGTCAACAGTGTGATGCTGTTGCAAAAAAAGCAAACATGATTCTGGGATGCATTAACAGGTGTGTTGTGAGCAAGACACGAGAAGTCATTCTTCCGCTCTACTCTGCTCTGGTTAGGCCTCAGCTGGAGTATTGTGTCCAGTTCTGGGCGCCGCATTTTAAAAAAGATGTGGAGAAATTGGAAAGGGTCCAAAGAAGAGCAACAAGAATGATTAAAGGTCTTGAGAACATGACCTATGAAGGAAGGCTGAAAGAACTGGGTTTGTTTAGTTTGGAAAAGAGAAGATGGAGAGGGGACATGATAGCAGTTTTCAGGTATCTAAAAGGGTGTCATAAGGAGGAGGGAGAGAACTTGTTCACCTTAGCCTCTAAGGATAGAACCAGAAACAATGGGTTTAAACTGCAGCAAGGGAGGTCTAGGTTGGACATTAGGAAAAAGTTCCTAACTGTCAGGGTGGTTAAACACTGGAACAAATTGCCTAGGGAGGTTGTGGAATCTCCGTCTCTGGAGATATTTAAGAGTAGGTTAGATAAATGTCTATCAGGGATGGTCTAGACAGTATTTGGTCCTGCCATGCGGGCAGGGGACTGGACTCGATGACCTCTCGAGGTCCCTTCCAGTCCTATAATCTATGAATCTATGAATCTATGAAAAACAAACCCCCAATGGGCACCAAAACACCAGCAGAACACCACCCACTCCCTTCACTAGCCTGTCTATTCCTCTGCCTAGATCTCTTAGTCTCCCACACAAACTCCCCTTGCAAACACCCACTGAAACTTCCCTATTGATAGTTCTGTTTGCTGGGTCCTGTGCCGCTGCAGCTGTCTATGCCGCTGCCTGACTGGCTGGCTACCTTTGTAGGTAGCTTCATCATGGGCTAGATTGTGACTTGGGCCACACAAGTGACTAGGAGAAGTAGGAAGCTCCTGCACAGGCTGTCTGGATCTTGGGTCTCGGCATTTAGGAGTAGGAAGGTACTGTGTGCTAGCTCACTCTCACCCCACAGCAGTTGACTGGGGGTGGGGGGTGGAAGGGAGAAGGGGCGGAGCCTTGGCTCCACCTCCACTCCTCTTTGCCCAGAACAGCAGATGTGGTGTGGGAGATGGTCATAATTTGCTGCTGGTATAAGCCATCAACAAATTATTACTCCCAGTGCAAGGGGGAAGTGAGGAGGGATTGTGACTCAGAGGTACCCTCACCACTGAACTATTGGCTATTTTGGGGTGGGTGGGTGTCTTTCTCGTGTTTTTTTTTTTTTTTTGCAAAAAAAAAAAAAAATCAAAGGGTCTCATTTTTGTTTTAATGAAGAACAAAACCAAATTTTGCAAAACTGGGAAATGTTTTGTGAAATAGAATTATTGTTTTTCATCCAGCCAATGCCTGATGTTACCCAGCTGTTTAATGGGGATCCTAATATTTACCTGCCCCAATGTGCTTACAGTTTAAAAATAAAGGAAATGGATGAGAAACAAGCAAGCCAAGATATGGGGTAGGAGAGACAGGGTAACAATATTTGGATTTGTGCAATCCTTAGTCGGGAGCAGTTATCACAACTTTCCAGGTGCCTAGCCATTATTAGATTATAATTGCCCGTAAGTCTCAGGGCAGAGATGAGTTTTGAGCTGTGACTTGAAGGAGGATAAGATACCTTATGAATTTTCAATTCTAATACGGTTTTCAGCAGTTTATCAACAGGTTGTACTGCCCTAGCAGTGTGCTGTATCCACCTGTTTTCTGTTGTCTTATATGTGGATTTGCTTTTGGTGAGTAGTGAGGACCTCATAGAAGAAATGGTTGTAGGGGACAACCTTGGTTTGAGTGATCATGAGCTAATTCAGTTCAAACTAGATGGAAGGATAAACAAAAATAGATCCGGGACTAGGGTTTTTGATTTTAAAAGGGCTAACTTTAAAGAATTAAGGAAATTAGTTAGGGAAGTGGATTGGACTGAAGAACTTGTGGATCTAAAGGCAGAGGAGGCCTGGAATTATTTCAAGTCAAAGTTGCAGAAACTATCAGAAGCCTGCATCCCAAGAAAGGGGGAAAAATTCATAGCCAGGAGTTGTAGACCAAGCTGGATGAGCAAGCATCTCAGAGAGGTGATTAAGAAAAAGCAGAAAGCCTACAAGGAGTGGAAGATAGGAGGGATTAGCAAGGAAAGCTACCTTATTGAGGTCAGAACATGTAGGGATAAAGTGAGAAAGGCCAAAAGCCATGTAGAGTTGGACCTTGCAAAGGGAATTAAAACCAATAGTAAAAGGTTCTATAGCCATATAAATAAGAAGAAAACAAAGAAAGAAGAGGTGGGACTGCTAAACACTGAGGATGGAGTGGAGGTTAAGGATAATCTAGGCATGGCCCAATGTCTAAACAAATACTTTGCCTCAGTCTTTAATGAGGCTAATGAGGAGCTTAGGGATAATGGTAGGATGACAAATGGGAATGAGGATATGGAGGTAGATATTACCACATCCGAGGTAGAAGCCAAACTCGATCAGCTTAATGGGACTAAATCGGGGGGCCCAGATAATCTTCATCCAAGAATATTAAAGGAACTGGCACATGAAATTGCAAGCCCATTAGCAAGAATTTTTAATGAATCAGTAAACTCAGGGGTAGTACTGTACGACTGGAGAATTGCTAACATAGTACCTATTTTTAAGAAAGAAAAAAAAATGATCCGAGTAACTATAGGCCTGTTAGTTTGATATCTGTAGTATGCAAGGTCTTGGAAAAAAATTTGAAGGAGAAAGTAGTTAAGGACATTGAGGTCAATGGTAATTGAGACAAAATACAACATGGTTTTACAAAAGGTAGATCGTGCCAAACCAACCCGATCTCCTCCTTTGAGAAGGTAACAGATTTTTTAGACAAAGGAAACGCAGTGGATCTAATTTACCTCGATTTCAGTAAGGCATCTGATACGGTTCCACATGGGAAATTATTAGCTAAATTGGAAAAGATGGGGATCAATATGAAAATTGAAAGGTGGATAAGGAACTGATTAAAGGGGAGACTACAATGGGTCGTACTGAAAGGTGAACTATCAGGCTGGAAGGAGGTTACTAGTGGAGTTCCTCAGGGATCGGTTTTGGGACCAATCTTATTTAATCTTTTTATTACTGACCTTGGCACAAAAAGTGGGAATGTGCTAATGAAGTTTGAGGATGACACAAAGCTGGGAGGTATTGCTAATACAGAGAAGGACCGGGATATCATACAGGAAGATCTGGATGACCTTGTAAACTGGAGTAATAGTAATAGGATGAAATTTAATAGTGAAAAGTGCAAGGTCATGCATTTAGGGATTAATAAGAAGAATTTTGGTTATAAATTGGGGGCACATCAGTTGGAAGTAACAGAGGAGGAGAAGGACCTTGGAGTATTGGTTGATCACAGGATGACTATGAGCTGCCAATGTGATATGGCCATTAAAAAAGCGAATGCGGTCTTGGGATGCATCAGGCGAGGTATTTCCAGGAAACATAAGGAGGCGTTAGTACCGTTATACAAGGCACTGGTGAGACCTCATCTGGAATATTGTGTGCAGTTCTGGTCTCCCATGTTTAAGAAGGATGAATTCAAACTGGAACAGGTACAGAGAAGGGCTACTAGGATGATCCGAGGAATAGAAAACCTGTCTTATGAAAGGGGACTCAAAGAGCTTGGCTTGTTTAGCCTAACCAAAGGACGGCTGAGGGGAGATATGATTGCTTTTTATAAATATATTAGAGGGATAAATATCAGGGAGGGAGAGGAATTATTTAAGCATAGTACCAATGTGGACACAAGAACAAATGGATATAAACTGGACATTAGAAGGTTTATACTTGAAATTAGATGAAGGTTTCTAACCATTAGAGGAGTGAAGTTCTGGAACAGCTTCCAAGGGGAGTAGTGGGGGCAAAAGACATATCTGACTTCAAGACTAAGCTTGATAAGTTTATGGAGGGGCTGGTATGATGGGATAGCCTAATTTTGGCAATTAATTGATCTTTGATTATTAGCAGGTAAATATGCCCAGTGGTCTGTGATGGGATGTTAGATGGGGTGGGATCTGAGTTACTACAGAGAATTCTTTCCTGGGTGCTGGCTGGTGAGTCTTGCCCACATGCTCAGGGTTTAGCTGATCACCATATTTGGAGTCGGGAAGGAATTTTCCTCCAGGACAGATTGGCAGAGGCCATGGAGGTTTTTCGTCTTCCTCTGCAGTGTGGGGCATGGGTCACTTGCTGGAGGATTCTCAGAACCTTGAGGTCTTTAAACCATGATTTGAGGACTTCAATAACTCAGGCATAGGTTAGGGGTTTGTTACAGGAGTGGGTGGGTGAGATTCTGTGGCCTGCATTGTGCAGGAGGTCAGACTAGATGATCATAATGGTCCCTTCTGACCTTAAAGTCTATGAGTCTATGAGTTGTAAAACACCTGAAGAATGGCAGAGACTAGGCAAAAAGCTGTAAGGACAAAAGTGGTAGGTGGGCCATGTAACCCTGCTAGTGTTGCTTTTACCAATTTGCTCTTTATTTTGCTATATTCGCTGTATAGAGAAGCAAAACTGATCTTTCCTTGACGCACTGTAAGTTTGCAGGTTTGTTTTCTCCACGTGAAAATGCCAGTCTTTTACCCTGACTGCCATTCTGTAGGGAATCTTCATTTGTAACAATATATACCATCCATCAGCAACATGAAGGAGATGTCAAGAAAGCAAGACCAATATCTCTCACTCTTTTATAGAACCAGTCAGTAACCATGGCCTTGGAAAGCTAGGAGAGTGCTAACATAGATCTGTTTTCTTGCTTAAGCAAAAATGATCACTTTCGTTTCAGCACCACCAGTGTAATATTTCTCTCTTAAAGACACTTTTGCTTTGAGCTATAAGAAACATTTTTATTTTTTACTTAGTGGAAATACCTTTTTGCAAAGAGAGAAACATTCCAGGCCCTTCCATTAGGCAAACCTGACAAAACCATGCATCTTTGTGAAAGAAAACGACAGAGGGAAAGTTAATTTTAGTTGTCTTAAAGTGATGTTCTAGCAAACAAACTTTGCTTTATGAAGAATGGTGTTTTTGAGTTAGGTGGTGCAGAAATTTTTTGAAACACTAAAGGCCCAATTCATTCTTGGCACAAATATAACTTCCACTAACTTCAGTTAGAATTGCTTTCATTGATCCAAAGACTGAATCTGTTGTCCAGAGTGTCCCATGGACCATCAGTTTGAAGCGTTGGTCTGGTGGACTGAGCATGGACATGAAATTTTGATGTTCTAGTTCAGGCTTCCCCACTTGCTTGCTTTGTGGAGGTCTTGGACTAGTTAGTTGGGAGGAAATTCTCTGTATCTTAGCCTTGAATGAATCTCTCATCATCCCATCTGTAAATGGAGGTCATTATTGGACCTGGCTGAAATATTTCAAAATATCTGCAAAAATTCCACATCCAAATTTCCATAGGAAGAAAAAGGGGGAGGGGGAATTAGAATGAACAGTTCCTCCTCCCCTCCTCATTTTTCAACCAGATATCATTGTGATATTTATTTTATCAACATCACAGTGTTGTTCTGAGGAAATGTCAGGCATTCTCTGAGTGCCACATATAATTATATTGTGGGACACTATTTATCAATCTCTATTTGATTATTGCCAGATATTTTCCCCTCTGCTGGCCCCAACTCTACTGCGGCCCACACCTGCTGTGGCCAGGGCAGGGCAGGGCAGCTTGGATCCAGACACGGATGCACTGGCCTGACCCGGCCCCAGGCACGGCTGGAGCAGCCCGGCCCAGTCCCAGCCATGGCCGGGGCAGTGCAGACCAAGGCACGGACAGAATGGCCCAGTCCAGACCCAGGAGCAGCCAGGGCACCCCTCCCCCAGCCTGAACCCAGCCCTGGCCTGGTCCTGCCAGAGCTGGGAAAGGGGCACCTATCCTGCAGCCCCAGCCCCAGAGCTGCTGCGGCGGGGAGAGGCACCTCTCCCCACAGCCCAGGTGCTGCTGTGGGGAGAGAGAGCTGAGGGGAGTCCTTTCTCCCCACCATAGCCCTGGAGCACCCTCCTGCACCCCAAACCCCTCATCCCTTGCCCTACCGAAGAGCCTGCACCCCCAGACGGAGCCCTCACCTCCACACACACCTTAACCCTCTGCCCCAGCCCTGAACCTCTCATCCCCGGCCCCACCCAAGAGCCCACACCCCAGCCAGAGCCCTCACACCCCTGCACCCCAACCCTCTGCCCCAGCCCTGAGCCCCCTCCCACACGCCCAATCTCTCGGCCCCTTCCCCATCACACGAATTTTGTTTTGTGTACCAATATGAAGGTGATGTGCCACACATCACCTCCATATTGGTGCACATAACAAAATTCATTCTGCGCATGGGTAGGAAAAATTAGAGGGAACACTGGTTACAACCCTACCTAGGGAGCTTTAACTCAAGCTCTAGTAATTCATGCTTTTAGGCTATGAGTTCCTCAGTTCAGTCCCAGCATGCTGGCCAAGGGTATGGCCATCATGTATGCATCACTTAATTGTTCCTAACGCTGGTGTATAAAGCTTGCACTGGCCTTCTGCTCAGGGGTGAATATTGTTCTCAGTGAATTATTACTTTCTGTACTTTGGTAGCAGCTGGGAGCCCCCATCAGAGATCAATGCCCCGTTGCGCTAAGTGCTGTACAGCATGTAACAAAAGGACAGTCCATGCCCAGAAGAATTTAAGTATAAGGTGACAGACAACAGTTGGCCACAACAGATGGTGGAAGCGCAAGGTAACAATGAAAATAACTATGAATAGCCTAATGGGCAGCGGCCATGGCACACAACTGCATAGCCATTGTAGACATCGCAGTAGAGGAGAGTTTTAAGGAGGGACTTGAAGGAGGACAATGAAAAGAGTTAGGAGATGTTTACTGGATGCACATTCCATGCAAGGGGGTCACGCTGTTTTAATAAATACAACAATGAAGTGACACATGTTTTCATTATATTTAAAACAATGCACTTTCAATATATTTACTCTTTTTCTTCCTTCAACAAATGGATCTTTTTTTGGTACTGAAAAGTAGAAGAAAATGTGATTTTTTTTACATTAGGCTATTGATAGTAACTGGGGGAGATGTATAAATCTTTCATATAATATACTTGTGCTCGAGATTTCTGCCATCACCTATAATTTAAAGCAAGGAACTCATGGATTTAGAAAGGTTCACCCAACATTCAACATTTAACTAGCTCCAGAAGCAACATACAAAAGGCCCATTTTACCCGGAAGGTGTTGGGAAGGTACTCTGATGCTTTGGTGGTGTGAAAAGATGTGAGAATGTTTATGGAAATATGGAAAATCATTGGATCTATCAGTTGTGGGAAGACAGCCTGAGACTATCCTCTTCTGCCAGAAACTGTGAACCTCAGCAGAGTGCTCAATGGAGAGTAAAATTTAATTAGAAGTGAATCTTGCCAAGGTCTCCTGCTTTCATTCTAAAGACGATAAGACTTGACAGCACCTCTGTCCACTCAGGGTGAAATTTATTGTGTGCTAGACTTTGCTATCATATATCAACTTTGTGGGATTAAATGCAGTCAGGTAAAATGCATTCAAATCCTAGTGAAAAAAGCATCTAATAATTCGGGTTTAAAAATGTCAGCCTTCAATTCTTACATCTTTTGCCAGCTGCATGCTTTTGTAAAGCAGTTGAGAGTTATCTAAGCAATTGCAGCCTTGTACTGTGATAAAAAAAGGGTCTTATTCTTAAATCATTTATTGTTAGTTAATAAAATCTTTTTTTGTTTTTAAATTAGAACAGTGAATGACCAGGTTATGAGACAAATTTCTTTAATTAGCGCTTTGTAGCTTTTATTTGCTTTCCTGTCTAGATTTAAATGAAGAGCTGAGAAGTGGAACTGGGGAAGATAATGCTTTACATAAATGGACTTGCAAGTATAATCTCCTGTCTGAGTAAAAATTAGAGACTCTTTCTGATTTAAAAAGCCCGAGCACATTTCTAGAGATAGATTGAGGGTCTGATTAGCATTAAGCATATTTAAGTATATTGAGAAAATGGGATTTTAGAAGGCCATAATCAGAGGAATGAAATGTGCAATTTAGAGGTCTTATGTTCCTGGGGAGAAAAAGAGGTTTAAAAAATTTAATTTAAAAAGTCATTTAAAAATGAAGCTTGATTTCCTGGCCAGAAAAGGGGCAACTTGATTATCTATAAACCATAAGAGTGGAACGTTTTGTAAGATTTTCCTGAAAATTGATTATTGCCAGATATTTTCCATTCAGTGTATTGTGAGGAAGTGGGATGCAGTTGGTAGACTGCTGGACTAAAACCCAGGACACTTGGATTCTATTCCCAGCTCTGCCTCTGACCTGCTGTATGACCCTGAACAGGTCACTTCACCCCTTGTGCTTCTATTTCCTTTCCCACCCTGTGTCCATCTTCTCTACTGAGATTGTAAATTCTTTGAGGTAGAGACTGCTTCATACTTCGTGTTCGTATAATGCCCAGCATAATGGGGCCCTGATCTCAGTTGGGTCTTCAAGGAGCATACTGATGTAATAATAGTAGGGCTGTCAAACAATTAAAAAAATTAATCGTGATGTGGCCCATAGGGCTAGCTTGCCTTTATTATATTCACTGCTTTGCATTATATTCTGCCTTTATTATATTCATCAGTAATGCAAGGACCTACAGGTCTATATACCTGTAAGATATTAGCTTCAGCAAGTTAGCATAAGGCTTGAGGCCTGTGAACTTTGGCACAGATAAACGACCCAACGGAAAACCCCAAGTATTGGGGAGCTGAAAATAGACTGTTTAAGAGGAATTTCCAACCACAGGAACATGAGTCCAACCACAAGATTGTCATGGCAACGAATTGAAGTACATAACAATAACAGGTACATGAGTTACATCTGCAGATACATCACCACAAGAGGGCCATGGCAATGAATTGACGTATATGATAATAAGTTGAGATCATTGATATACTAACCTATAGCAGAAGGACACTCCAACATTAGTATGGTGGGGAAATACAAATAAGGAAGAGGTGTGAAACCCCTACATCATGCATCAGCGTAACATATTATAAAAGTGGCATCCCAGACTACAGGCAATAGGAGAGAGAGATGTAGCCCTGGGGAGGTGTCAGAATGATGGCCACTGGTGATGAAGGGGAAGATGATAGTTATGAGGAAGATGATGGCTAACATATCAAGTTGTTCTGCAAGGGATGATGTGAGTATATGGATGTGCAGATGTACATTCTGTATTCTCTCGATCTACCTTGCTGGGTTAGAGTGTGACTGTGCTAAATGTATTAATAAACTATTTGTAAATATAGAAGAGCTCCTATAGTGCAAGTGTTGCAATTGTGCACATCAGGGTTCCCAACTATATAATAATTTGAATAATACTGGGCCTGATCTTGGGACAAGAACCGGACAACCTTCAAAGTGATAAATGGGAATTCTTAAGTAATCAATATAATTAATACATAATCTACAGATCAGGATACAGCAATTAATTGTGAGACTAAAAAAATAGTTGCAATTTTAATTGCACTGTTAAACAATAATGGAATACCTTTTATTTAAATCTTTTGGAGGTTTTTTACATTTTCAAATATATTGATTTCAATTACAACACAGAATACAAAGTGTAAGTGCTTATATTCTTATCTTTGATTACGAATATTTGCACTGTAAAAAGATAAACAAAAGAAATAGTATTAAATAGTCATTTAAATGGGTATTCTATTATTGTTTAACAGTGCGATTAAAACCGCAATTAATCACGACTATTTTTTAATCTAGTTAATTTGGTTTTCATTTATCGCTTGAGTTAACTGCCCTAAATAATAGTTTTGATGACATTTAGGATGATGGTACCCATTTCCATTATGACCTTCCCAAACTATGATGTTCTGAACATGTGCTTTGCAAGGGACAGGAAAATATAGCAAATCCAGTACTACAAAAAACATTAGGGGCTTGATTCACTCCACAGGCAAAAGCTAGGTTGCAGGCCCCAGTAGAATCATAGAAAATTAGGGTTGGAAGAGACCTCAGGAGGTCATCTAGTCCAACCCCTGCTCAAAGCAGGACCAACCCCAACTAAATCATCCCAGCCAGGGCTTTGTCAAGCCAGGCCTTAAATTGGACCCAGTAGTGCAAATTGCCCACAAGCCTCACTGCTAGGGGGGCTTGAAATTGGCAGACTCATTCCAATAGTCGGTGTGTTGGGGGTGATGTGCAGGCCAGCTGTGTTAATTCAGCACCTCCTCTAGTCATTCTCAGTAAGGGCCCCAGTGGGAGATAGTCGGAATTTAAAGTTGTAGTCGCATAGCAGGACTACAATGATACCTGCTCACCATCTGCCTGCAGGAGGAGTAACAGTGGTCCCAGAATTAGATTGCCCTTCTCCATGAGTGCAAATGGGGGAGGTGAAAATGGGAATTTGACCCTAGGTCTGATCCAGCACTGCCTGAAGAGTGCAGTGACAGATGGGCATCGATGGCGTAAGGTTTTGCATTTGCTATAAGAACTACACATTATGGAACCATCAAAGTTCTTGGTCTTGCTGCCCCAAACCAGCACGTCCTTCCCTGCGATCTGCGGAGCCATTTCAGATTTGTATGACTTGCTGATCCAGGTAGGTTTGTTGTAACTGGAGCTGAAAGTCCACATGTTGATGAGATTCAGCTGCTTTTCTTCTTGAAATAACATGTCTTTTTCAGTTCCAGAGTCAAATGTAATGCAGGAACCGGGCGGGGAAGTGAAGGGATTAATGGAAGGTGTATGTGGAACTCATCTTCTGTGTTACTCAGGCTGTGGATTTCACTGCCTGCACATTTGGCTCAGGGCTGTGCCTAAAGGCACAATCTAACCCATTGCAACTGAAGGGCTCTACTCACTTGAGTATGGCATTACCCAATGTGAGTAAGGGAGGCAGAATTTGGCCTTGTGTCAAGTGTAAATCCAGACAATGACATTTTTGCCTGGATTAAAATCCCTGGAAAACAGTGATATATAGTGGAATTTGTGATAGAGCCTGAACTTCAGAGGCATCAACAGACACCCCTAGGGCTCCCATATATATGTTATGGGCTTGAGGAATTCTTTGCACCTCAGCACAGTCCTTCAGAAAACAAAAAAGCGGTAGAAGCCAGCTCAGGAAAAAAGCACAAGTCCCAAGTATAAGTACATACCTGGAGGTATGCGAGTCGAACAACCTCGCTGACAGAAATTGATTTGGCAATAACAGCAAAGTAGGTAGCAAAGCAATAGGGTGGATTATCCTGTCATCTGTGTAACATGAATGAAATAAAGCAGGTGAGCGTCAGGCAGTTTTTGTAAGGTGAGGACTGAATCTTCTGTTAAAAGCAGAACCCTTGAAAAGGAAATTAAACCACAATAATAAGCAGTGGATTAGCATCAGGATCTATTTTAACACATCCTGGAAGCAGGTTTTATTAAGTTACTCATTTCCTGTGGCTGTTTATGGAAATCGTTGCAGGTCCCTTCCAGTTCTAGGAGATAGGATATCTCCATTAATTTAATTTAAATTTCTATCTTTCCTACACAGTGGGATAGTCTGCTCTTGTGCCTTTAATAATGTCTCTTTGAAAAACTGCCAACTGTCTTCAATTGTTTTTCCCCTTAGACCTGCTTCACATGGGATTTTACCTATCAATTCCCTGAGTCTGCCTTCTTGAAATCCATTGTCTTCATTGTGCTGTTCTCCCTCCTACCATTCCTTAGAATCATGAACTCTATCATTTCATGATCACTTTCACCCAAGTAACTAAGTACCTAAGTCACCATATGAGTACCTAAGATAGATCACTGTAGTTTAACTCTTATTTTCCGAAAGATTTGGCTGCATTCTGCATATTATCATTTCTGTGACAGATTTGGAGCTATTCTGTAATGTGTGAATACTGTATGTTGGCTTCGTCTTTAATATTGGGGTGTTTTCTTTAGGAGTGTAACTAACTCAACAAGAATCTATCCGGAAAACAGGCGGGAGAATGGCTCAAGGTAAGCCACTTCTTGGCAAATATCTAAGAATTGTTAAGGGATGCTGCCAGGACTGTTAGCTTTAATTTTGCCTCTTCTAAGTTCATCTACAAAAGTGGTTTGGATCAGACAGGAAAAGACCCAGGAATGCAGGAAATTGAAAGATTGCTCTCAGGTTTTGTTTAAAGAAGAACACTCTCTGAGAGGTGGGTAGTTTTTCAGAGGAACCAGACTAAGGCACTGGCACTCTGTCTGGAGAAGCTAGGCCTGCCTAGGTCACCATCAAAGGATGCAAGGGCTTTAGGTGTGATAGAAATGCAGGTAAACTCTTTATTATTTAAAATCCTCTTTTTCCCTTAAAGATTTAATCGTACTGCTAAAATAACCAATGCCTTTTAAGAAGGCTGTCTGTCCACCTGTCGGAGACTTCCAAAGGGAAAAACCACTAGTGAACAAATTCAGTTGCAGAAATAATTGATACAGAAAATACGATAGTCCAGGCCCTTGTCTGAGAATCCGAGAACTGTGCGATTCCACCCTGAGAATGTTAAAGGCGTGTGCAGGTGCACTCAGAGAGACCACAGATGGGACGGAGGTGCAGCTAGTCCTGTAGCCATGAGCTTCACTTCTCCTATGGCTTTTCTAACAGATGTGGTCTAATTCAAGCATAAATTAATTCAAGAAAGTCCTATGGCCTGTGCTATGATTAGGGAGCTGGAGCACATAACTTATGAGGAGAGGCAGAGGGAACTGGGATTGTTTAGTCTACAGAAGAGAAGAATGAGGGGGGATTTGATAGCTGCTTTTAACTACCTGAAAGGGGGTCCAAAGAGGATGGATCTAGACTGTCCTCGGTGGTACCAGATGACAGAACAAGGAGTAATAGTCTCAAGTTGCAGTGGGAGAGGTTTAGGTTGGATATTGGCCATTGGCCATTATCTTTGAAAACTCATGGCGATCGGGGGAGGTCCCGGGTGACTGGAAAAAGGCTAATGTAGTGCCCATCTTTTAAAAAGGGAAAAAGGAGGATCCAGGGAACTACAAGCCAATCAGCCTCACCTCAGTCCCTGGAAAAATCATGGAGCAGGTCCTCAAGGAATCAATTCTGAAGCACTTCGAGGAGAGGAAAGTGATCAGGAACAGTCAGCATGAATTCACCAAGGGCAAATCATGCCTGACCAACCTAATTGCCTTCTATGATAAGATAACTGGCTCTGTGGATGAGGGCAAAACAGTGGACGTGTTATTCCTTGACTTTTTAGCAAAGCTTTTGATACGGTCTCCCACAGTATTCTTGCCAGCAAGTTAAAGAAGTATGGGCTGGATGAATGGACTATAAGGTGGATAGAAAGCTGACTGTATCATTGGGCTCAACGGGTAGTGATCAATGGCTCCATGTCTAGTTGGCAGCTGGTATCAAGCGGAGTGCCCCAAGGGTTGGTCCTGGGGCCGGTTTTGTTCAATATCTTCATTAATGATCTGGAGGATGGCGTGGACTGCACCCTCAGCAAGTTTGCAGATGACACTAAACTGGGAGGAGTGGTAGATACGCTGGAAGGTAGGGATAGGATACAGAGGGTCCTAGACAAATTAGAGGATTGGGCCAAAAGAGTGCATAGTCCTGCACTTAGGATGGAAGAATCCCATGCACTGCTACAGACTAGGGACCGAATGGCTAGGCAGCAGTTCTGCAGAAAAGGACCTAGAGGTTACAGTGGACGAGAAGCTGAATATGAGTCAATGGTGTGCCCTTGTTGCCAACAAGGCTAACGGCATTTTGGGCTGTATAAGTAGGGACACTGCCAGCAGATCGAGAGACATGGTCATTCCCCTCTATTCGACATTGGAGAGGCCTCATCTGGAGTACTGTGTCCAGTTTTGGGTCCCACACTACAAGAAGGATGTGGAAAAATTGAAAAATGTCCAGCAGAGGGCAACAAAAATGATTAGGGGGCTAGAGCACATGACTTATGAGGAGAAGCTGAGGGAAGTGGGATTGTTTAGTCTGTAGAAGAGAAGAATGAGGGGGGATTTGATAGCTGCTTTCAACTACCTGAAAGGGGGTTCCAATGAGGGTGAATTTAGACTGTTCTCAGTGGTAGCAGATGATAGAACAAAGAGTAATGGTCTCAAGTTGCAGTGGGGGAGGTTTAGGTTGAATATTAGGAAAAACTTTTTCACTAGGAGGGTGGTGGAGCATTGGAACAGATTACCTAGGGAAGTGGTGGATTCTCCTTCCTTAGAAGTTTTTAAGGTCAGGCTTGACAAAGCCCTGGCTGGGATGATTTAGTTGGGGATTGGTCCTGCTTTGAGCAGGGGGTTGGACTAGATGCCCTCCTGAGGTCCCTTCCAACCCTGATATTCTATGATTCTATGATTCTATGCAAGAGGTCAGACTAGATGATTACAATGGTCCCTTTTGGCCTTATAATCTATACATTTTATACAGACCTCAAACATTGTTCTCAGCGAATCAACACATTGGTGTAGCTAAGGGTCCCCTATTTCCACAGACAGTGGAAAAGCCCTGAGAGCATATCACTATCGTTAAGACTCTGATAAGAATGCCATGGGAGGGAACAACACTGCCATTCCAGATGATACCACAAGCAAGAACCCGTCTTATTTTATTTTTGTTAGACTCAACCCTTTGCTCCCCTGTATAGAGTACACATGGCCATATTTGCACGGTTACACTGCTATTAATGTGAAAGCTGAATTGGTAGATTTGTATGAATCAAATGTAGAAAGTGGTCCTGAAACCAGTAATCCAACTTTTCTTCGGGAATAGTTTACAATTGTTGCCAGTTCTTCTCCAGTGGAAATTTATTCAAAGAAAATAAACATTTATCATTAGTGGGCTTTGGCTTCCTTTTCATTCTGTTAATGAATCGCTTCTACAAGGATTAGATGTTGATTAGATATAATGGCTGCTAATGATCTTATCTACTAAATTAAGGCAGATGTTAAGGGATTTATACTTAAAAATACCTCATGTGGTAAATCTCAGGAGTATGTGAAAGGAGGGCAATTCTGTCTGCATTCACCATGCTAATAAATTAACCATGACCTGAAGAGGTTAGGCAATGTGTATATTATTCGGTTTTAAAAGGTACCACTGAAATTACCAGTCCCAAATGAGCACTTTTGGAAACTAAATAATGAAAAATGTTCTGGAAAAGCTTCCCAACTTCAGAAGATTTTTTTTTTCAAGACTTAATCTCTAACAGGGTAAAAATGCCTCCTGACTAAGAAGAACTGATTCTACATTAGTCTCTGGTGGTAGGATCCTGACAGATCTCGCGAGTTTATCCTGGTTGATGTAGGACAATATTTTGTGAATAAACCTAGCAGGAACATCTGAGTATGACAGGAAATACCCTGTCTTGGTGGTACAGAAGGTGGTGCTCTTTTCTCAGAAGAGTCAGTACTGAACCAATGGTGCTAGAGGCAATGTATTATAGATGTGCCATCTTTTGGGTGACACATTTGAGTGTTTGGTGTTAGAGATTCCTTTTTTTATTCAATTTATATAGCTGTTAACTCTGATGTCCTGGTCAAGTTCCAGAAATGTTTTTACCATCAAAATTACTCAGGCCAGTTCTGCATAACTTCTGTTACTTCCAGTGGATGCACATGTATCTGTGGAAATAATTTTGCCTCTAAAATAGTTTAAATTGAATATCATAGTTATGTTGATCGCCTCTCCTAAATTATTGTGTAGTGCCTGGTGTGTGCCGTTAAACCGTTACCATGTGCAGCCCCAGAAGTTCCTGCATTTCACTGATCCCTTACAATAGTGTAAAACCAGGAGCTCCAAAAGATGTTTGGGGTCGGGAAGGAATTTTCCTCCAGGGTAGATTGGCAGAGGCCCTGGAGGTTTTTCGCCTTCCTCCGCAGCATGGGGCAGGGGTCACTAGCTGGAGGATTCTCTGCTAATTGAAGTCTCTAAACCACAGGATTTGGGGACTTCAACAGCAGAGTCAAGGGTAAGGGTAGGGACGGCTTTGTGGCCTGCATCATGCAGGAGATCAGACCAGATGATCATAATGGTCCCTTCTGACCTTAAAGTCTATGAGTCTATGAGTCTATGTGGTCTAGTTCAAGCATAAATTAATTCAAGAAAGTCCTATGGCTTGTGCTATGCTATTGGTGAAAAGAAAAAACTGATGCCATAGAAAGCTTCATTTGCCTAGGCTATACCTGCCCACAATTCCTGTAGTGACACTTGGGGAGTCACCATAACTATACATGAACATAGATTGTGGGGGGCAGTGAGCTCAGATGTGGGGGGGAAGGGGAGGGGGGAAGCTCTTACCTTATCACAAACAGCTCATTTCCAAGCAGCCAAGATTCTGCTCAATGGTCTAAAGTGCTCTTGGCTCCCCTCCTGTGAGGACAATACGAGATGATGCAGAGGACTGCAACAGAGCTGAGCAGATTCTGAGGTCCCCCCCACGCAACACCTTAATAAAGCTGAATCATTAATGTGGGTCAGGCAGTGGCAACCCTTAGCAAGACAGACAAGCAGCTCCTTTGGGACTGCAGAGAGACACCTGGACACTTCTACTCCTTGATCCAACCTGTAAGTGGGGTTTGGAGGGGTGAGGTGATGTGGTCAAGGGACTGTTGCCTGTGGAACGTCCTCACCCATGGGTGGGCAGGGAGTTGGGCAGACTTCTGCTAATGGTTTCTACACAGTTCTGGAGTGCAGGCAAATGGAGAAGTTCTGCCTCTTAAGGGAATCTAACGAGGGTGCATTTAGTATTCCCACATTTTAGGGTGAGGGCGAAAGCCAATTTAGTGATTTGCAAACCATACCCTAATATATCAAACCCAGCCCTTTTTGCTGCCATTAACCACCTGAAAAATAGGCTACAATACTTTGTGCATCAGTTTGTCAAGGGCTATTGAGCTCCTGTAGAAAGCTGTATAAGTGTGAAGTAATATTACAGCAGGGCGCACTGTTGTGTTCAGTCAGAAACTGGTGCTCAGTTACTATGTTTCTGCCTATATGTGTGGTTGTGGGAGTAGTGAGAGTAGGGTTTGCCGACACCACAGTACAGCAGGGTGAACTGGCCTCTTGCAGGAGGGCTGCACAGGGCCTAAGTGAGACTTAAACGTGTATCAGTCTTGTGATGGGCCTCTGCAGAAGGATGGCTTTATCTCCAGGAAACCAGCAGATTTTATTTTGGTGAAAAGGGATAGCTTTCACTGCCCAGGCCTTCCTTTATCAGCCACTATAGCTAAGGCTACATTTATGTCACAGAGGTCATGGAAGTCACAGAATCCATGACTTCCAGAGACCTCCGTTTCATTCTCCACTTCAGCCCCAGGGGCTGCGGGACTCTGGAGTAGGGTTGCCAACTTTCTAGTCGCAGAAAACCGAGCATCCTGGCCCCGCCCCTTCCCTGAGGCACCACCCCCCACTCACTATATTCCCCCTCCCTCAATGGCTTGCTCTCCCCCACCCTCACTCACTTTCAGGTGTCAAAAACCGGACACCTGGTCACCCTACTCTGGAGCTGGCAGCCAGCGGAGCCCTGGCAAGGTTCCAGAGACAGGCGACAGCAGCAACAGGTGACAGGTGACACCCTGCAACATTTCAGTGACAGGTGACAGACTCCTGAAGGGGCCCTTCACAGGGTTCTAGCGATGGGCAACAGCCTTGCGTGGGGAGAGGGGAACTCCTCGGGCGAGAAGCTGGGGATGTCCCATTTTCTCTTTGGGAAATATGGTCACTATGCAGCTCCCAGCTGCTGTGGGCAGAGCGGGCCGCCCAGCTACGAAGGGCAGAGGGGGAACCTCACAGTTCCCAGCCACCATGGAGGTGGGGGAAACCATGGAGCCACAGCAGGAAAAGTCACAGACAGGTCATGGCTTCCGTGAATTTTTGTTTATTGCCTGTGACATGTCTGTAATTTTTACTGAAAATAACCATGACAAAATCTTAACCTTAACTATAGCTAAGGATTCAGAGGAAGAACTTAAGCTAAGATTTTCAAAAGTGACTTGTGATTTTGAATGCTTGGATTTTTTGGATGCCTAACCTGAGGCACCTTCAGGGGACTTGATTTTCTGGAAGTGCTCTCAAAATAACTAGTCATTTTTGAAAATCTTGCCCTTAAATCTTGGGCCTTGTATATTAGATTCTTTGGGCACCCTACTGAAAAGAAAAGGATTTCCTTAGTGCCAACAACATGCTCAGTACTGTATCTCAGGGTTTCTCCATTTTTATTATAGCGCTTCTTGAGACAGATTGTCTCCAAACTCCCTGATCCCAGTCACAATCTCATACCAGCCTGGTGACATCTCAGTCCTTAGAGAATTTTTTGGAGTCCAGCTATTAAACTCAAAATTGGTGTCCTTTCCCAAACATGTATCCCACTCTCGCCTTCTTGCTTCATTTCATCTCCATTCACCTTTTTGATAAAGGGTAACATTTTCAAAAGCATCTAAGCGATTTAGAATCTTAAGTCCCATTGACTTTTGAAAAGGTTACCAACACTAAAGAGCTTGAAGTCTAGGTCTCTTATAAAGTGTCCTTCAGGGCTTGAATCATTCTTGTGGGTGCTATGTGTATCATTGATATGAACATTTGTTTAGCTATTTGTATTCCAGCAGTGCTCACAGTATGCCAAGCATTGTCTAGTACAGGAAGATAACATTTTGGGGATCACCAAGACAAGTAAGGGGTTCTTTCACTGCTTGCCCTGTAACTTAGAGGTACCCTGCAACTATGGTTCAGATCCCTGGCACCAGTATCCTATCCACAAGCACAAGGTCTCACCCTGGCTTCCACCTGCCTAGTTACTCCTTGCAGGTTGACACCAACAATCCTTCTAGTCCCACGTCTCCCCAAATTTGTCCTCCCCAAGTTCTTAACTATCAGACACTAGTACCATTCCTCTCTGGTGCAGCACACTGGAAAATATTAAACCAGCCCCTCCCCCTGGTTATCAGTTCACTTTGGTGCACACACTCCACACATTTTGCACATCAGAGACCTGGTTGGGGTAAAAATAAACAAAATAGAAATAACACAGATTCAAAGAGGAAATAGTGAGGAAAGCAAACAGATACAAGTTACAGAGTAAATAAACGTAAAGCCACAACATCAGGCTTCACATTTCCACATTAGATAAAATCCCTTTTCTAATACAAGTTACCTACTCAGGGCCTACTTTTGTGGGCCCGGCGCCAAACAAATGGGACATGGCATGGTGGTGGCGGCCCCGCTCGGCCCAGCCCAGTGCGAGGGCACTGTTTACAAACCAACAGACACTGGCGTTCCTGGCCCTGTGCTGCCAGCATGCCCCTGCCCCTCGGGGGTGGGCTCATGCTACACCATGCAGCTCCCCCCAGCCCAACACACCCCGACTGGACCTGCTATGCCCAGTGCCACTGCCCAGACCCCACCACCACAAATGCACAGTGCCCTGCACACCACCATCCCTGCCCAGCGCCCCCCCTGCCCACAGCCCCACCACAACTGCCCAGCATCCCACACAGAACCCCCACTCCCTAACACCACAACACACACAGATCTCACCCACCCACCCACCACTGCCCAGTGTCCTTCCCCACAGCCCCACCACGCCAACTACACAGTGCCCCACACAGACCCCCCACTGCCCAGCACCCCAACACACACAGACCTCCCCCCCTCCCCAGAGCCTCTGCAACAGACCTCCCCACTGCCTCGCACTCCAAAACACACAAACCTCCCGCACTGCCCAGCGCCCCCACCCCCTCACAGCCCAGCACCTCTCCACAGGTGCACTCCCCCATGTGCCAGCTTAGGTCTGGTCTATACTACCCGCCTGAATCGGCGGGTAGAAATCGACCTCTCGGGGATCGATTTATCGCATCCCATTGGGACGCGACAATCGATCCCCAAATCGGCGCTCTAACTCCACCAGCGGAGGTGGTAGTAAGCGCCGCCGACAAAAAGCCACAGAAGTCGATTTTGCCGCCATCCTCACAACGGGGTAAGTCGGCTGCAATACGTCGAATTCAGCTACGCTATTCACGTAGCTGAATTTGCGTATCTTAAATTGACTCCCCGCTGTAGTGTAGATGTACCCTTAGAGCAGGGATCCCCCTCCCAGCACAGTGCTTGGGAGCAGGACCACTGAAGCTCGGGAACATAGAGCGACCCCGGGGCCCCACCCAGCCCTGCCCGCCTGGTGCTGTTGCCTACGGTGGAGGAGGCAACTTCCCCAGCCTGCTGCTTCTGCAGAGCAGCAGGGTGAGGCGGGCTCTGCCCCGGGGAGCCCGAAGTGTACAGTCACCAGCCCGGAGCAGCAGTGCCTGAGGGCTCCTTTCTGGCAGTGACAGGGGTGGAGAGGAGCACTCAGCCGGTCGGCCGGCCACTGGCCAAGAGGAGTGAGCAGTGGGGGGGGGGGGGGCAGGAGTAGGGGGTGGGGAGGAGCCAGCAGGCAGGGACGGGGGTGAAGAAAAGCCCTGGGCCAGCCGGACATCCGAGAGGAGCGAGCAGTGAGGGAGAGAAGCCAGCAGCTCGGGGCACAGCGGAAGTGAAGTGGGCCAGGCAGGGGCCCCTTTTGATTGTGGGCATGCCACTATGGCACCACTGGCGCCATTGTCAACCCGGTACTGTACCTACTGCCTTTGAACAGTTTCCCAGAATATCCCCCAGTTATAGGGATGTGGGGGGACTCCAGAGTTTGACAGACAGCTTTCCACCTAGAGGCTGTCCCTCATGGCAAGTCTACATTACAAAATTAAGTCGACTTAAGTTACGTGGACATTGCAGCAATTAAATTGGATTTTCATATCCACACTATGCTCCTTCTGTCGGCGGTGCGCATCCTCACCTAGAGCGCTTCCACGGATTTAACAGTCAGTGTGGGGCATTGTGTGGCACTGCATTGACCAAAGTGCTACCCCTCTTGCAGAGGTGGAGTTATTAAGTCAGTATAGTGGGTGATTTACATCGGTGGGAGCTATATTTTAGTGTAGACACTTACAGAGAGAGTTACATCAATGTAGCTAACTCTGTAATGTAGACCAGGCCTCAGTTTCTGGATGCCTTTCACTTCAAACTCCTTCCATTTAAAAAGGGTTTGCAGTTTTTGTTCTCTTCTGTCACTATAGATATTCAAAGTGTGGAAATTCCCAGTTGTCTCAATGTCTTTCCATTAACACTAATGGCCCATCATTGTCTTTTCCTGGGTTGTACAATGGATTGCTACTTGAGTGGGGTGTTGTGTTTTTTTTTTTAAAGGCAGGTCCCAAATGAAGGGAATCCCATTATTAATTATGTAGCATTATAATAAGGATTCTCTTTCAGAAGAGTAGTAATAATGATTTATTGTTTACAATTTTCACTATTGTGAATACACAGGTTTAAAAGCAAACTATTAAGACAAACTAGTAGATTTACAGTCAAAGCAAGCTAAATCAAATGCAGTGTTACTTTTAGAAGTAGCACCAAGCTTTTAAAAGAGACACTTGAGGTTGTGTTCATAAGCTAAAACTGATTAGAGTGGTTTCTGACCTCTACTCCAAAATAGATAGAGATATTAAAGTTGTTAGATCATTGACTCTCTCCATTTGCTTGGGCATGCTATAGACTTCAGAGAGAGGGTGTATCAGTATTAAACCACTCTTGATTGTATCTTCCTTGTCTAAAGGTAAAAAAGTACAAAGGGTCTGGTCTAGGAGGTAATGATCACCCTCAACTTCCTTCCACTGAAATTAGTGTGTCACAAAACTGATCCCCAACTAAACAAAAGTATCTTCTGCTACAGTACAAAATAGGGATATACTTTGGACACTAATACTGCATTAAGTAAAAACTAGTGTAGAGTATCAGAGGGGTAGCCATGTTAGTCTATTCACCCAAGAAAGCTTATGTTCCAATATGTCTGTTAGTCTATAATGTGCCACAGGACTCTTTGTAGCTAGTGTAGAGTTATTTTCCTTTATATCTGTAAGGGAAATGACAGCTGTGTTAGTTGTGGGCCCTGTATATCCAAGCCCCTACTCTCATTAACAAGAATTTGGTGGAAGGCAAATAGTGGAATATTTAAGATTTTTACTTTCTTTGACTCTATGCTTTCTTTCAAATATAGTGTCACCCCCACCCCCACCAGCATGTTGCACCCTAGTATTACTCTGTCCCATTGATTATCCTCATTCCATCCAGTTTACGTGATCCCTATTATATCAATATCCTTATTTAATGCCAGGCACTCTAGTTCACCTATCTTAGTATTTAGACTTCTAGCATTTGTATATAAGCACTTGTACATTTTGTCAATATTCAGTTGCTTTCCTTCATGTGTTTATTTAAATGGGACTCTTACGTTTGACTGTTCCTCACCAGCTCTTACCTGTACCAACTTCTTTCCTATCCTCTTTACTAGGATATAGAGTTCCTTTTTTAATAAATTCATCCCTAAGGTATGTCTCCAGCTGAACCACATGCTCCTCTGCACCTGTCAGCTTTCTCCCAACTCTTCATCCCCATTGAGTCATTGACCTCTCTTCTAAAACTGCATTATCAAGATGGTTGCTAATTAGTGCCAGCTGGGGTAGCAAAGTTTTTTTTTTATGGGCATATTTGTGAAGGATTGAGACCTTCAAAGACATTTCAAATACATCACTGAACAGTAAGAACTTCTGGTCACTAGAAACCAACCCCCAAGCCAGAGTTTTCTATGGTATAAACCTTTTCCTATAGCTATTGTTATTTATCTGGCTTTTGCCGTGATCTGCATCAGATTGAGACAGAATCTCAGTAAACTCAAAAAATGCCGATGCATAAACAAGTGCATTCTTTCACAATACAATAAAAACAATTCAATATCTAACAGATGGTTTTCAGTGGCAATTGCTGTGCTTCAGGAGTAAACACTGTAATAATATATAAAGACATTTCTTTTCCAGAGCCATCAGAAACATTATCAATTATCAGTTATCAAAATCATTAACAACTGTGCCAGTGCCAGTCAATAGAAATCGTTTTGAAAATCCCAGAGAGTTACTCACTGCCTTATCCAATATAATAGTACTTCTGTTGACAGTTCTGTGTGCGAGACATTTCAAGGTATTTCTGTTTTCCCTCCACTGTCAAGATACATAAATATGAAACTTAAACTGGGAAATAAGCATTATGGTTCGTAGAGCAGTAATGCTAGCAATTGACAGAAGGTAAAAGATGATATGTGAATTGTGGTGCACACTTCATTGTAATTATTTAAAATAAAACTGGCAGATTGACAAGGGAATGTGATTTACAGTGTGTGTGAGAAATATTGTCTGCACTGAAAGGAGCAATTTAATGTGTGTGGATTAATGCAGTGAAGATGTTACAAAGAGAGCTTAACTGTAGGTGATTAGTTTATATAAAAGAGCCTGATTTTGCTTATTAAGTTTTTTTTTTCTGTTCCATTGAATTCCAAAGCATGTACAACAAAGTAACCTATTTAGGCATGCTCTGTTATTAATTAACTACATTCCTATAAATAATCCCTTAGAAGGATCACATTCTCACAATGATCCTAAAAGGGAATAGGATTATATTCTCTCTTCAGCACATGTGCCAAACTCCATTAGGGCTCTACCTAGCAGAAAGTAGCCACACCTTTCTGAGTCCTGCGAAGCCAAAGAAGAAATGTAGGCCTCTTGCAGAAATGCCTACAGTCTTGCAGCCAAGAGATGCTGACCTTGCTGGGTAGAGGAGTTAAGATTCCAGTGTCTCACACTTGGGAACTGTCTTAACCTGTGCAAGTTTCTATAGATCCAGCACAAGAGCAAACTCACTTGCTGGAAGCTGAAATTTTCAGAAGTGGGTACTGTGATGCTCTCCTCAGGGTGTCCAGAACCATGAACCACTGTGTAACTTCTCTGCCTCAGCAAGGGAGAGCTCTGCTGGAGCTTAACCTGTGTCTCAGCTCCCTGCCACACTAGTTCTGTTGGCCTCACCAGCAAACTCCCTCAGACTCTGCCAGTTTTAGCCTTACAGGTAACATTCAGTGAACCTGAGTTCCCCAGAGATGTGTCACTGCAGTGTCCAGTCCCTCTTACTGGACACTCACAGAATTTGTTAAGTCTGCTGTCTCCAAAGAGACAAAATACACACCAGCTTGTTGGCCCACTGAGGACACATTCTTTACCTTAATACACAGCACTGAGATAGCTTTATAATAAAACAAGAATGAGTTTATTAATAAAGAACATAGAGTTAAGTGATATTAAGCAAGAGAAAAAGTCACAAATGAAACAAAAGTAAAAACACACTTTATAGTGTCTAAAACTTAACAGCTTGCAATCCTGGTCTCAGGCAATTTCTCACCTACAGTCAATTCTCAGTGAGTTCAACCCACACGGCTGAAGGATCCATGTTTTACAGGTTTACAGGTTTACTGACCTCTTTTGCCCCTTATCAGATGCATACCAAAGAGTTCCCTTTTTTCCCTGTTATAATTCAGCAAACCTTTGAAATGTATTCTGTGAAAAGTAAACTCAGATAAAGTTCCTCTCCCTGGCTGCTTGTTGTTTGGGCGTCAATCCCCCTTTATACTCTTGGGTCGATCTGCTTTCTTGATTACTTTGTTTACCATAAATGCAAATATATTTCCAGTGTCTCTGGCCTGATCTTGCTCAGTTTACATTGGAGACCCAGGCCAACAGGCCAAACAACATTCCTGTGTCTATGACGAACTCGTTTATCCTCTCTAGTCAGATTGCTTGGCCTGAACATGTTTTGGAACATATTTCCAGCACACATACACACAATTCTTTACACACTAACTGTATGTACATCACACAATAATATTAATGACTAGTGTGTCACTTTTTTTATATGATGCCTTACAAGATACTGTTTGGCTAAATATTCAGACAACAGTGTGTTGGGTGTGTCCTTTGCCAGCTGGCATAAAGGGGCTCTGAGGGTCACAGCTCCCAACATTTGGCACCCAACTTCAGACAATCAGGCTTGGTTTTACTTAGGTATTCAGTGACCACAGCTTCAGCTCGAGTTAACACGTGGTTGTTACTTTGCTACATGTTGTGACCACCTGAATCTTCACACCAACAATAGATGTAGAACAGCTTCTTCCACCTGAGAGCTATAGGAGAATTTCCATTATATTTTGCAGTATGGGGTTCATGGGACACAGCCAAACAGTTTTGTTTCTGTACTGGATAGACTCAATGGCATATGCTGAAAAGTTCATTACATTGTTATACCTGAATATAACGCTCAATCAGTCTGTGGAACTCTTTGCTAGAGGATGTTATGAAGGCCAGAGTATAACAGGGTTAAAAAAAGAACTAGATAAGTTCATGGAGTATAGGTCCATCAATGGCTATTAGCCAGGATGGGCAGGGATGGTGTCCCTAGCCTCTGTTTGCCAGAAGCTGGGAATGGGTGACAGGGGATGGATCACTTAATGATTACCTGTTCTATTCATTCCCTCTGGGGCACCTGGCATTGACCACTTTCAGAAGACAGAATACTGTGGTAGATGAACCTTTGGTCTGACCCAGAATGGCTGTTCTTAATCAAATTACCCATAGTCAAGAATTATTTCATTCACCAATGAAGTGCAGCTACCTTTGGAGTGCGTATCAGCCTGGTTTAAACAGAGCACAGAAACACAATCCAACCACTTAGAACAGGAAGAGAAAAATACCGTATTCAACTGGGCGAGTTTCAGTGAGGAAGGCAAAATGTAACTCCCCAAATATCACTTTGCACAAAAGGTTACTGAGAAAGTGGTGTTAGAGCAGCTCCACACACATCTCGCAGCTGTCCTTAACCACTTTCTGTCTGGGTTTGATACAGGAAAATGCATGTGGATAGCTAGCTTTAGATATAGATGATCTTTCTGCTCATGACAGATATGAATAAAAGATCTGACAAAATCAGCAGGCACCCATCAACAGGTTTTGATAGTATTGACCATAGGCTTTGTTGGTTTACCTCTGGAGTCTTGTGGCAGGGGATGGGTGTCTTTTCATGGGATTCGGCCTTCCTCTTGGAGAGGTATCAGAGGGGATAATGGGTATATTGGGTGTTCATGTGTGGCAGTCTGTGAGGTTCCTCCTCTTACCAGGTATCTGTGGCTGCTTAAGTGAGACATTGGGTCTTCATTGTCAAAAATGCATATGTGAAACTGTGACACATTGGGTTACAATTCAGACCAGTGCGGGGCTGAGTCACCCCTGCCCTGCAAGCATGGCTGCCTTACAGGGCCTTGTAGTAGCTCCCACCCGGGCCACTCATAAACAGCCTTCTAGCCACATCCAGAGGGTCTGCGTATAACTTCAGCTTACCAGTTACACTCTGGTTCTCACCAGTGTTGGTTACACTGCAGAGTGACCCTAATGCACCCCCAGTCCTGGATTTCCCCCAGAAATGTATGTCTTGTACTGCCTAGTCCTCTCCTGGACAGTACAAGTATTTTAAGTCCATTATTCCTTTAAGGGAATAATATACCAGCTTATTACCTTCAATGGAGTTACCCAGACACTTAACTGAAACACACTGGATTAGGTAAAACAAGTTTATTAACTGCTCAGAGAGATTTTTTAAGTGAGTACACATATAAAAGAAAAATAAAGATAAAATGCTTACTAGTACCTAACTTAACAAACTATATTAGAGTCAAGCAAAATTTCTCACCACATGCTTCTGGCAAGGTTATTGATCAAAATTTTCAGGTCAGGACCCCTCCCTCAAAGTCCAATGGCTGTTTTCTTTTGTCTTCTCAGGTGCAGTGAATGCAATGGGTAGGGAGAGGGGTGTCTTGGGATGTTTGCCCCTTCTTTCTATTGCTTCAGTCCCCCTCTTGAAAAACATTCCCAGCTGGGCACTAGGAGACAAAGAAAGAGTCAGTGTGGAAGGATGTTCCCTGCCATGTTTTTCCACCTGTTTGAACGTCCTTTGTTTTCTTTTCCTGCTTGATGACTCTGCCTTAAATCACATTTAAGCAGTAAACAAACACACATTCCTTCTTTTGTTTAGGGCAGACTTGGCTTTGGCCTGGACAGGGCTGTGAGTTTTGAAACATGTGTTAACATCATCATACAGAGAAATCTTATAATTTCACATACAGTGTTGCCACGCATATTTTGTCAGGGCTATGCTGACCCAGCACATCATGAGTTTCCAAATGATACCTTACCTTGTACAAAGATTATTACAATAGCATGTAGGGTGTAAATACAGGGATATAGCCCGTCACCAGAATATCAGTTGATCTAGTATTGGTGAATCTTATTTCTTAGACCTGGCTTTCCCAGTGCTTGATAGAGATGGATTGGTGGATGGGAACAAACCAATTTAAATTCACTCAGGGTCAGATGGGAGTGACGCTGGTAGAAAGGGAGAAACATTTGGATAAATGAGTGACAGTCAGAAGGGCTCCTTCAGTTGTGGATGTATGTCTAGTTAATATGGTTTGTACTGCTATGACTATAGGATCTATTGCAATTCTTGGATTTGCAGATGGGAGCTGTGACACAGTTTGCACAGAGGCTATAGCAATTCCTCTCTAACATGGACTGGCTATAGTGACCAATGTGCTCTTTTCAATGTCAGTGCTAGTTTACTGCAATGCTTCTCAATCTGATGTTAGCTTGGAAAAGGACTCTGATGCTTCACTAGTGCAGAATGGAGTGGCTCATCTCTTCAGGTATTGGCTCCTATCTTAGCACTCTCTATCTACATTCTTGTATGGCACCCATGGAGGTATCAGTGCACATCACAAAATGAATGTGCCCACATAAAAATGTTGTGTTTCTTTCTTGCTCTGCACTGGCTACGAGGTGATTTTGGGGTATTATTCAGTGTATTGGCTATGTTCTGTAAAGCCCTAAATGACCTGAGATTCAGTTTTCTAGGGGATCCCTTCCCGCATTGTGTCCCTTGATGGGAATCCTTATCCCATTCAACTGTCACATTCAGCTCCTGGAGTCACTGTCTCCATGGTCAGTGGTGGGGTATTCTCAGTACAGAGCCAATACATCTTTTTACCTGTTCACTTCAGAAGTCCAGAAGAGCCTGAGTTTGCTGAATTTCATGGCACAATGTGAGCTCTCCTTATCTAGTGAAGTGCTAGAAACATTGCTGGCTTGATTTCATATTGTGGGGTTAGCTCTGGCACAATGGAGCCATTTATGTTGAAAGGTTTGTATTTCTCTCAAAGAACTATTTTGTCTGATTGCAAGGCACTCAAGAACGGTCACCAGTGTAAATGTCTAACCGATCCAATGAAACACTCCTTCCTTTGTGAGAGAACAATGGTCTTTACTGAGATGTGCTCAGGACCTCATGGAATCCTCTACCAGTTATTTCAATCAACAGGGGCTTTGCTTGAGTATGTACTGTAGGATCAACCCATAAGAGGTGGTCACTAAACTGCTACGTGTAGGAATCTCTTAACATTTCAGGAGCAGTTCGAGGAGTTTTATTGGTATGATTCCTATTGATGATAATGGGAGTTGAGCAAATTAAACCCTCAGAGTCCTTAACATTTACCTCTTAGGATCCTGCATTTGTTATGCACCCCAAATTCATATTGAATTACATGCAGAAGGAACATGAGTTTGAATTCCTGGGGGTTAAATATCTTTGAAGCTCAATATGGCTATTTCTCATCTGTATATACTGTAGTCATTAAAGAGGGAAGAAGAGTTAAAGACCATACCATGATCAATAGAACAAGTGTTTGACAAGAAGGTTATGTTCTCAGGAAGCTACATCATTTACAGGGCTTAATCCGTTGTAAATATTTATTTTATTGATTTTTTTTTCTCTCTCCCTCCCCCAACACACACACACACTCTCTCTCTCTCTCTCTCTCTCTCAATATCTCTCTCTCTCTCTAATAAATGCTTATCAGAAAACTTCTTTAACAGCTATTTTTACTGGGAAAATGGAGTCATGACTGAAATGCAAAATAGCTGAAACATTATTGCTAATTAAAACCAATGTGCCATTTATTGTCCCATAATTAACCTGCAGTATAAATGCATTGAACTTTTTTCAGCCACACACGAGGTAAAAACTTTCTCGCAACTTATATTCATTTGGCTTCAAGTAGTAGGAGAACATAAATATGCTTAGCATAAATATACATGATGTGAAAATGTAATTGTGCATTGGATTTAACCTTAACTATTAGTCAAAGTATGGTTTACCTCAAATGAAATATGGGTCCGAGTGATCACAGCATCACTCTACTAGTAATGTAAAGTAATGGTGAATGAGGCCCGTATGTGTGTCTGTGAGTAAACACACATAAAACTAAGTTAAAATAACTTTTTCACTGTTTGACTTGGCAACCTTTATAATGTTCTTTACATTTAATATTTTTGTGTATAATTTTCTAGGTTTAAAAAAGAAGTAAACTGATAAAAATTGCATCATGTGGTTGTAAAGCTGTTTGGAGTGGCTCATGAGCGTGAGTACCAACCTCAGAGCAGACTGTGAAGAAGCGGGTCACAAAGCCCAAACAGGTTTTGAGTTCTATATTTAGATTTCACCAACCAAGTATCAAGTGTGAATTCCTCAAATGCTATAATAGCCTTAACATGGACTCAGGGACAGTCCCTTTGGATATTCCGGTCTATTTTGCTACACAGGCAAGCTTGCCTTTGTGATAGATGGTCACTTACATCAAAATCACAACAATATTTAGGTTATTCCCAGTCCCAAAGGACCAGACATTTACCTCAGGTCAGTTGCACATTAGATCCTACACCAAAAACACGTGTAGCCAGTGCTATAATAAATTAACTAAAGATGTATTAACTAAGAAAAAGAAATGAGAGTTACTTACAAGGTTAAAGTAGGTACACATACAAACACAAATGGGTTACAATCTTAAGTTTTAAAAGGGTAATAGAAGCTGCTGTAATATACAAGCTCTATATGTCCGTTAGGGCTAGCCCAGGCCAAACACTGGGGAACTCTTGCTTATGCCAAGAAATCTTTGCCCTTCAGAGTTCAAGCAGTATAAAGATAACACTTTCTTCTTGAAAAGGATTTTTGTTCCCTTCACCCAAGGTTCAAAATGTTGCCGGCAGAGAGCAGCTACACGGGAGACCTTACAGCGGCACAGCTGCAGTGGTACAGATATGCTGCTGTAAGGTCCGTCGTCTAGATGTAGCCTTAGTGTGGTATGTGAATAATTGCTTAAATCAGCATCTGTATGAGACGACGGGAGAATAGCTAATGTGATGCCAATTTTTTAAAAAGACTCCAGAAGCAATCCTGGCAATTACAGGCTAGTAGGCAAATTGAATGAAACTATAGTAAAGAACAGAATGATCAGAATTGGCAACAGAGTCATATTTAGTTTGTGATGTACTATAACCCCCAGATCCCTTTCTGCTGGACTCTTCCCTAGGCACTCATTTCCCATTTTGTATATCTATATAGTTATTTGATGTTTTATGTTGAAAGGTGTCATTGTCAGGTGAGTCTTTGATTCAAGGACAATCACAGACCTTAAAGTAAATGGGGATGCCAAGTCCTCCTTCAGACAAAGGAAGGAACAGTTAAGCTGCTTTGTGTAGTACACACAGCTACCAACAATAGAGGGACTGCCCAAGGACATGGCAGATCAGAACTAAGTTGCTTGGGCTGAGCGGTCTCCCGGATTGCAAACACGGAGACTAGGGTATTGAATTTGCGGCCTGTGTGTGTTTAGAAGGAAAAAGCCAGCAGAAAGCCTAGAGGAGCATTTCTAAGGCCTTGTCTACACTACTGGCTAAATTGGCACTGCTGTGATTGATGCAGCGGTCTCGATTTAGCGAGTCTGGTGAAGACACGCTAAATCGATGGGAGATTTATGTACTCCAACTCCCAGAGAAGAAAAAGGGAAGTCATCGGGAGAGCATCTCCCGTCGACACAGCATGGTGTAGCCACTATGGTGGATCTAGCTACTTTGACTTCAGTAACATTATTCATGTTCCTCAGTGTTTCCCCAACTTGGGATGCAGCTTGTGTAGGGAAAGCCCCTGGCGGGCCAGGCCGGTTTGTTTACCTGCCACGTCCGCAGGTCCGGCCGATCGCAGCTCCCACTGGCCGCGGTTTGCTGCTCCAGGCTAATGGGAGCTGCTGGAAGTGGCGGCCACTACGTCCCTCCGCCCGCGCTGCTTCCAGCAGTTCCCATTGGCCTGGAGCAGCGAACCTGCAGACGCAGCAGGTAAACAAACTGGCCCAACCCGGCCCGCCAGGGACTTGCCCTACACAAGCGGCGTCCCAAGTTTGGGAAACACTGGTGTAACTGAAGTAGCGTAACTTAGATCAATTTACCGCAGTAGTGTAGACCGGCCCTTAGTGTGATTCTGAGAGGCGGCAGAGAGTCAGAGTTTTATAAGAACACGGCTTGCTGGAGTGCCAGACTAGGGGATTTCTGAGGAAAGAAACTGCTTGCTGTCTGTTTCTACTGTGTTCTGACATGTTTTCTATAAGTAAACCAGATCACACCAAATGATATACCTGACTTGTATCATTGATTTCTCATCCATCCATTCAGGCCAAAAGGGTAACAAAATAATCTATCCATGTACATGTGGGTGAACATAAAATATATATGAAAAGATTTTCAAAAGCAAACAGTTATCCTGGGTGTCTCAGTGTTTGGTGCTCAACTTGAGACAGCTTACAGGGTGCCAATTAAAAAAAATGCCATGCACCACTCTTTAAATCTCAGTCCCTTTTATAGTGTCTCAGGTTGAGCATCCAAAAACACTAGTCACTCATGAAAATATTGGGCATGCCTCGTTCCTTGATTAAAAGTTCAAAGCTGCATTCTAGAGCTCAAAGAATTTTCCTATGTTGTGTTGGTTGCTGTAGTTATGTAGAAATAACATTTATCAAACATTTCCCTGACAAAATAAGGGTTTTTGATCAATACAATGCATGTCATATCTGCAATGCTAAACTTAGCCTGATTGATTTTGCACACTGTTCTTTCTTCCAGAATATAAATGTATTTTTTATGAGTTTATTGGGTTTTTTTTTTTCTGTTAACTTTTCTCTATTGTTTATTGGTTTAGTTTTCTCTCCTGTGTCAGGTGAGGTTATTTTTTTTTTGAGCATTTCCTATAAAGATTATTCTATTGTTGATTTACTAATGGCCACAGTAAAACCGTCTTATTATGGGCGCTACACATCTGAGGAAATCACTTACATTAGATAAATTAATTAGTTCTATTATAGAGTTTTTCTTTGTAAATTTCTAAAACTAGTAAATGGCAAAAAAGAAAAAAGAAACAAAACAACAATAATTCCAACAACCATACATTTGCTGTTTGGAGGAAAGATGGTCTAGAAGAGGCAGTTTAGCCTAGTAGTTAGGGCACTAGTTTACGGACCTGGATTTAAGTCCCTGCTCTGACACAGATTTCCTATGTGATCTTGGGCAAGTCACTGAGGATATGTTGTTAAGGGTGCACCCCATCCAACCATTTAGCTAGCTGTTAGCTCATTAAAATCGAACTGAAGCCTGCACAAGCTAGTATGTAGTGGTGGTTCAGAGGGGTCAGACAGGCTTATGCAGTCTGTTCCTCCCCACCGTCACTGCTGTTTTTAGCAAGGTAGCTAGAGTACAGCTAGCCTGAGAATATCTACACATAGATGCACCCTAAGTCTCTATTTGCATCAGTTCCCCATTCATAAAAAGGGGATATAGCACTTCCCTACCTCACAAGGTGTTGGAAAGATAAATATTTTAAACATTTGGTGGCAGTTATCCCTTGATGCGAGGATGATGTCTGCCAGGGGGAAAAGTCATTAATGACACTTAAGATGGCTGAGGAGACCAATCCATGCTCTACAGGTTTTTCCACACATGTGGCAGGTGGTTGCTTGGAGAAAACTCAACTGCTGGCCGGGATGCTGTCCTCCTCTGTGTTTTCTCAGCCTCTCAGCTGAGGCTTGATGTATGATGCAACACCATTGCAGTCAACTGCCAGCCAGCTCTTCCCAATTTGCGGGGTCAATGCCTCCCTTCTTAAGATATATTTTCAGGGCGTCCTTGTAGCATTTCTTCTGTTCCTGTGAGCCCTCTTACCATGACCAAATTGAGAAAAGAGGACTTGCTTTGGATGACGAGTATCAGTCATCTGCACACAATGGCCAGTTGATGTTTCATAATCTTCACGTCAACACTGGTGATGTTAGCTGCAGAGAGAATGCATTGGTGCAATGATCTGCCCATCTGGTACAGAGAATCTTCCTATGGCAGTGCTGTTGGTACCACTCCAGATGCTTAAGATGGCTTTGGTATGTCACCCATGTCTCGCACCCATAAAGAAGACTGGGGATGACTATTGCATTGTAGACCTGGATCTTCTCTACCTCACAAGGTATTGTTAGGATAAATAGTTTAAAGATTGTTAGGCGCTTAGATACTAATGAAATGGAGAGGTCATATAAGTATGTTAGATAGATCTGGAAATACCTTGTGGCATTGGCCATGCAGATATAGTTGAGGTCAGCAGAAGCCGGTTAGTCTGGATGAGAGGAGCCTGAGGGCTGGGTGTTTTCTGTAAGAACCCCAAAGCTTTGGAATCCACCTCCTTGCCCGGTCTGAAATAGCTCCTGTCTGATGAACTCCATGGTAAAGTGCATGACTAATCCTCTTACCCAGGCATTTGAAAGGGGGTGGGGGAAAACTGATGGATGGGAAGTTATTTGAGGGGGTGGAGGATTTGCATGTTTGTTTTGTGAATGAATGGTGAGGGGTTATTTTAAACTGTACCATTGCACTTAGGATGGATTTCAAAGTTATGTCTCTGGCATTTACAGTGTATGGAGAGGCAGCCTTTCTGTAAATCTAAATAAATAAGTTTTTATTTTTAATGGACTTGATAGGTGAAATCAAAGACATCCTGTCCCTATTTGTCAGTACCCAGAGATCAACTTGGTACAGCTATGACCTGCCACATCTGAAATGAATGGAGTGGATGTTAAATCCGATGGCGGTCGGCTTTTTCTACATCTGAACAATTGAAGCAAATATGCAAGCCCTGATTCAGCAAGGTGCTTAATCACATTCCTAACTTTTTGTGCATAGTAGTTCCATTGAAGTCAAGATATCTACCTTTAGCTAGTACTACTTGCTGAATTGAGGCCTTAGATTGTAAGCGTTTTTGGAGCAGAGACTGTATCTTAGGGCTTGTCTATACTTACGCGCTGGTTCGGCGGCAGGCAATCGAACTTCTGGGTTCGATTTATCGCGTCTTGTCTGGACGCAATAAATCGAACCCAGAAGTGCTCCCTGTCAACTCTGGTAATCCTGCTCGGCGCGAGGAGTACGCGGGGTCGACGGGAGAGCCTGCCTGCCGCGTCTGGACCGCGGTAAGTTCGAACTAAGGTACGTCGACTTCAGCTATGTTATTCACGTAGCTGAAGTTGCGTACCTTAGTTCGAATTGGGGGGTTAGTGTAGACCAGGCCTTACTATGTATATGTACAACACTTAGCAAGTTGGAGTATATATCCCTGACTGGGACCTCTAGGCATTACCATACTATAATTTTTCAGAGACTATGGGTCAGAGTCTCAGCTGCAGCCAGCTATGAGTCATAGGAATCGCCATAATGGATCAGATCCTTGGTCCATCTAATCCAGTATCCTGTCTCTGACGGTGGCTGGCACCAGATGCCACAGAGGAGAGGGTAAGAAACCCTGCAATGGGCACATGTAGGATAATAAAAAGCAACAAAGAGTCCTGTGGCACCTTATAGACTAACAGACATATTGGAGCATAAGCTTTCGTAGGTGAATACCCACTTCGTCATGCATCTGATGAAGTGGGTATTTACTCACGAAAGTTTATGCTCCAATACGTCTGTTAGTCTATAAGGTGCCACAGGACTCTTTGTTGCTTTTTACAGATCCAGACTAACATGGCTACCCCTCTGATACAGGTAGGATAATGCGTTCCTCCTGAAGGTTTCATCGTAATCCCTAATAGTTAGAGATTAGGTTAAACCCTGATGTGTGAGGTTTCAAGTCCTTTTCACCATTTTTGTTACCATTAAATATTACAACTCTGGATATTCGTCTTGTCTATATAAATACCCAATCTCTTTTTGACTCCTTCCAAGTTCTTTACCTCATTGACATCCAGTGTAATTACATGTTGTAGGGAAAAGTATTTCCTCTTATCAGTTTTGAATTTGACACATTTTCATTTCATAGGACACTTCCTTGTTTTTGTGTCTTGACTCCCTGATCCCGAGGCCAATTGTACACGAGGTTTGGCCCCAGCAGTAGAGAGGAGAGATTTCAGGGATATTACAGCTGTTTTTTGTTCCACTAGTGTCTCTGCCTAAGGGTGTAAATTTGGTCTCAAATTTTTAATAAATGTTTGCAAAAAACCAAGTCCTATTAAGGAATGAGGTGATTCAGAGCTGTGCTATGGTCATTGAAAACTGCTGCGACATCATTTAATTTAGTTCTAAAACAGCTTAATCATATTGCTATTGTGTATTCTATTCATTTAATTATGTTGTTCATTTTTCTTTAGTTGATCGTATTGATGTAATGTAGCTGATTTGGCATATATTGGCGAGGGTTGTTAATTTACTAAATGTATTACACTGGAATAGCTTAGAGAATCAATGGAGATATTATATTAGCATACCACTCTGTACTGACTCATCATATCATGGCTTAGAGTAATGCAGCATATTTTTGTGTGCATTAGGCTATTTTGTTTGGAGCTGACAATTTCCAGTATGATAAGACTCCCAAAGATGGGGGATAATGCTTATTGATGAGAGAAGCAAAACACAGCAACAATTTGTAAGCTTTATAAATGAGCGCTCCATCCAACCACTTATCCAACCGAAAGATCAAAGTTGGTTGCAAGAGATCCCATGACCACATCCATCAGCATTTATGGGACCTGCGAGATGCTTAGGCCAGCATTGAAAATCCCACCCTGAATCTTCTGTGGGCCCAATCCAACTCCTAATGAAGTCAATGGAAAGACTACCATTGACTTCAGTGGGAATAGGATCAAACCCTAAATCAGTGAAATATTTGATGAGTTTTATAGTCTAATAATAATATTTTAAAACTCCACACGTCTTCCGAGCCTTCTGTCTAAGGGACCCCAAAGTGCTCTTCTGAAATAAGCCTCCCCCCAAGCAGGTATTGTGCTCCTCTTAGAGATGGTTGAACAAATACAAGTGTAAAAGAAATGTCTAAGCTAACACAGTGAATCACTGGTATTGTGGCAGTCAGGAATTGAACCCAGTTTACTAATTCCCAACCCCCAACTCTATTCATTAAACCATACTCCCTAGCGGACTATAGTCCCTCTCTTATTGAAAACACATAGATTATTTGTGCTTGCAATTTTGTATACTGCCCAGCTTTCTGTCCCATGGCATTTTAAAGGAACTCAGGTGCATTTTTATCAAACAGATATGACTGATTTCTAGCATTAAACGATGCAAGGATATAATCAAATTGTAATCAGCGTGAGTAACATATTTCAGAATGTTGCTGACGACAATAACTACTGTTCAGAAAACAGAGATTGAAACATTCTGGCCAGTGGTTTAGGCACTGTAATACTTTGATTCATTGTCTACAGCCAAGCCCTAAGATACAACCACATTTGCTCCAGTCCCTCAAACAGAGTCAAACACCTACAAGATCTTTATCAAGCATTCTTAAAACTACAATACCCACCCGGGGATGTGAGGAAACAGATTGACAGAGCGAGACAGGTACCCAGAAGTCACCTACTACAGGACAGGCCCAACAAGGAAAATAACAGAACACCACTGGCCATCACATACCTCCCCAAGCTAAAAGCTCTCCAGCGTATCATCAACGATCTACAACCTATCCTGGAAAACAATCCCTCACTCTCACAGGCCTTGGGAGGCAGGCCAGTCTTTGCTTACAGACAGCCCCCCAGCCTGAAGCAAATACTCACCAGCAACTACACACACCACACCACAGAAACACCAACCCAGGAACCAATCCCTGTAGCAAACCTCGTTGCCTTCTCTGTCCCCATATCTATTCTAGTGACACCATCCTGGGACCCAACCACATCAGCAATACCATCAGGGGCTCATTCACTTACACATCTACTAATGTGATATATGCCATCATGTGCCAGCAATGTCCCTCTGCCATGTACATTGGCCAAATGGGACAGAATAAAGAATAAATGGACACAAATCAGACATCAGGAATGGTAACATACAAAAGGCAGCAGGAGACACTTCAATCTCCCTGGACATTCAATAACAGATTTAAAAGTAGCCATCCTTCAACAAAAAAACTTCAAAAACAGTCTTCAAAGAGAAACTGCAGGGCTACAATTCATTTGCAAATTTAACACCATTAACTTGGGCTTGAATAGGGACTGGGAATGGCTGGCTCACTACAAAAGCAACTTTCCCTCTCTTGGTATTGACAACTTCGCATCAATTATTGGGAGTGGACCACATCTACCCTGACTGAATTGGCCTTGTCAACACTGGTTCTCCACTTGTAAGGTAACTCCCTTCTCTTCATGTACCAGTATATTTTTGCCTGTGTGTGTAATGTTCACTCCATGCATCTGAAGAAGTGTTTTTTTTACCCACGAAAGCTTATGCCCAAATAAATCTGTTAGTCTTTAAGGTGCCACCGGACTCCTCGTCTTTTTTATTTAGACAGTCACATGCACATGTCTCCAAAGATCATATTATCTAGAGTAGGCTCTCCAAGGGCTGTTTCATTCTTTTGCCTTACAGATGAAGAAGAATAGACTAGTGTAGTAAGAACAAAATGCATCTTTAGCTTATACCTTAAATAACAGCTCTTATGTAATTATTCTACTTCCATTAGTTTTCTCTAAGAATTTGAGAGTGTAAATAATCTCGTTAATTACCTACTTGTATTTAAAAAAATCATCTTGATATATTATGGGGGATTCCGATCCAGTGTGTGTTTATTTTTATAGTATATAAGGTGCTCAGTATAAATGGCTACCTGGTTGGATAAATACAAAGCTACTTGAGGTCCTGCACTATATGCAAGCTCTGAAAAACACAGCCCCCCATCTCATTCTCTAGGGCCACAGTGGAAAAATTCTCAGTTCCCTCCCTCTCCAGCAATGTGGGTTCTGATTCTTGCTTAGAGCCCTGCAAATGCTAAATTGGTCCTGTGTCTGACATTAATTGCTTGTGCCAGTAGGCCAAAGCAGCAAATACTCACTGTTTTGTCTCAGTTTTAGAACTTTGCTGTAAGAGCATGAAGATCTTTTACTGTCCTCAATAGCACAAGGCCCACAAATGTCCTTAGGGTTGTCCACCTGTGTTGTTCCTTATTTTTAACTGTTTCAAAAACATTGGCGTGGGGAGAGGGGAGAATTTGGAGGATTTGTTGTTGATTTGTCTGAGACTAGATTCTATGAAGTTGAAGCCAAAGGACCAGTAGTCTATGCTGTGTATAAAATAGTGTTTTCTAAGGCCAAAAAGGACCATTAAATCATCCTGTGTAACACAGACCATAGAATTTAATCCAGTTGCTTCTGAATTGAGCCTAATGTCCTGTGTTTGGCTAAAGCATAAACGGTGTCTGGCAAAAGCTTAATGCCCAGAAAGGCATGTAGTCTTCATTAGAATATCTCAAGAGATGGAGATTCCACAAATTTCCAATTTGTTCCAATGGTTAATCACTCTCACTGTTAAAAATCTGTGCCTCTTGATGTGGAGGGATTGGATGGACAGAGGAATTATGCCTGTATCACAGCTAAGAGACAATGATACATTTAAACTATTTGTAGATCTTCAGCAACAATTTGGCTCCAGAGCATGGAAATATCTCCAGTTTAAGCATTTACTTACAAATGTATTTGGACTAAATGCATTGGGAACTCCCGAACTTTTATTATTTTGGAAGAAACTTCCAGGATTTACTTAGCCACTGGTATCTTTTTATGATTTTCTGGCCCAAAAATTTGAGAGCTGCTTGGGTTAGAGATTTGGGTACACAAATATCTCCAGTTCAATGGAATACAATGGTATCTAATGTTAAAAAGAAACTATAAACCTAAGGCTATGGCTTATTCAACAAAAAGATACTTTTTTGAATATACTGGTCCCCACATAGGCTAACAGTAATGGGCCTCATAAATGCTGACCACTGTTGGAAATGTAACTTTCTTGGTGCTACAGTAGCTCTTTTGTTTTCAGAGTTCCCTGTGTCAAGAATGTCTGATCTGAGGTGAGTCAAAGGACCAATTTGATGTTGGATGCTAAATTGGAGCCCTCCCCCTTAAATTTCATTCTTGGATATATTCCTGATACCTGGAGATAACCTGGTAACAAGGCAGCGTAGTTCCAACATGCAGCTATGGTCTCTAAAAAATTAATCCTGCAGAAATGCAACAGTCAATTATAGATGCCCGGATCAGTGACGTGGCTGACCTTGCAGCTAATGAACGATTGGGATTCCACAGAAAGGGATTGCCTAAAAAATTCAAAGCAATCTACGCTGACCTTTTAGAGGTCTATGATTAACGAAGACCCTGAAGATAGATATGTTGCTTCCCCTTCCCTCCACCTACCCTAGCCCTCTATTCCTATGTGTATTATGATGACTCTGGCATTTTGGTATATTTGTTTTATTTAGAAAAAAAATAAAAATGTTATATATAAAATGTGTCCATTTTCTAATGTGAATATGTATGGTTTCAGCTTCCACCTATTGTTTCTTGTTGTGCCTTTCTCTGCTAGATTATAACAAACTTTTTAGCACACGTTGTAATCAAGTCGCCTCTTGATCTTCTTTTTGGTTGGTTAAACACAGACCCATGGTGTTATCCTAGTAATATTTTACTCCAACATGCAAAACCTGAGATAAATACATTGATCTAAATCAACTTTCATAATCTCAATAAACAGATACATTTTCAGACGTGTATCAGAGACCATGCTAAAAATGAATAGAAAAGAAAAGGAGATTTTATAGATTATAGTAACTATCAGTTGAATATCTGATATATTGATATGCCTGATTCAGCACCATTAAAGTCAATAGGACTCTCATTAACTTGAGAGAAGGCAGGCCATATCTAAGGACTAAGTCCTATTCAACTCTAACATCTGATTATACAAAACTGTAAAGTTATTGTACATTTGAGGAAGCTTTGATCTTTTAAAAGATAAGCATAAAAACTGCTACTCTTATAATGGAAACAAAATTATCCAGAACTTCAGGAGGTTCAAGTCAGTTGTTATTGGACTATGTTTTGACTTCACTGCAGTTAAATGTGGACAAATGAAGGCAAAATGTGTAGTACGAAGGATATTCTGAAAATTAAATGAGCAACAAAATGTGAGAGAAGTCCTAAATGTGCACTTAATTTGCTTTTTCTGTTTGCTAGAACTTTATATCCTGCAGAAAACATTTAAGCTTTGGACGGTAACACGTTAGTCAATAAAGCAATACATCAACATGTGAAAAAGCAAGCCTTTAAAAAAAAAGTTGGTGGTATGCTTCTCAGCCAAGGTATTTAATTTGTCAGCAAACCTAATTAATGGACAAAGCAGATGTTGGAAATCATGGCAGTGCATTAATTTAACACATCTACATCTTTGATGTATAATGCATATCCTTGAGACCAAAGTAGACACAATTCACTGAGGCATTTCATATTCAAATACCAGAGCACTGAGCTTTTAAGCTAAAAAAAAAATGCATCTGCTCTTCTAAGTTTGTTGTAATAAACACATCTCTGAACAAGTCAAAGTGGACATGACCAGCATACAGCTAGACAGTTTTGCACATCTCCAGAGATGGAGTAACTACTGAGTACTAGGAAAATCTCAATCTCCATCAATGGGAGTACAAGTTGGAGAAGCACCCAACAGAATGGATGTATATACAACCTTATCGGAGACATCTTAAGCTTTTCTATCTTCAAAACTGGCCCGAGAATCCTGCTAGAATAGATTCTCTTGCATTATTGCATTAAATCCACTTCCAGTCCTGGCTGCAAACCAAGCAGTGCTGAAGATAGCAGAAATAAAAAATAATGTTCCCCCGTAGGCTGCGTGGATTGCTGAAATTCAGGGCCTTGTCACTTCTAGTGGCAACCATTACAATAATAAGAGAAAAAGTTAACCAAACCTTTTCAAACTTCAGAAAAGTTTGATTCAAGTTGTAGGTTTTTGTATTAACGTATCTGATCTATTTCAAATTACACCTGGTTATGTTACTTATGAATTGATTGTTTATAACTGGTAAACTTGCTTATCAACTCTGTCACAACTCTATGTTCATTTCTGCGTGTTGCTTCCTTGCTCATTACACTCCAGATACTTTTAAAATTTAAAAAATGCAGATTCACTAGAAATCTAGCAGATTAAAGTGACCATTTTCTAAACTTCACCAGAGTCTAGAAAATGAAACTGCCATAAATCTCTTTGGTGTCAAACTTGCTCACTTGACACATCATTTTTGATTAATTACTATGCAAGTACTGAGAATCTAGATTACTTATAAATGTCATAGATGGGATAGATGGTGCTAGGAATAACATTTTCAGAGAAAAGAAGACTATCCAAGTTACTGAAGTTTGTCCACTTACCGTGTGAATGTTTCAATCCTGTAATGTTTCCTCTTAGTGCTTCTAAATGCCGTTTTAAAACCAACTTGAGTAAGTTAAATGGTGAAAGATACACACTCTGGTCAGATGTGGGTGCTGGGCATTTTATTGCACTCAATCTCCACTTGAACAAAGCTGAGGTTTTCTGTTGTGTTTTAGACTGCATTGTGTTCATTTTAAGGAGTGCTATACAAATGGTAGCATATGGGTGCACACATAGTTTTAAAAGGGATTTCTTATACATACAATGGAAATATAAATAGAATTGGTAAAAATTGCTTTATGCAGACCCATTATGTGTGTGTGTGTGTGTGTGTGTCTACACACACACACACACACACACACACACACACACACACACACACACACACATTTTCAGAGAAAAGAAGACTATCCAAGACTATCCATGTATATAAAGCATATGTATATATTAGCATAACTTTTAGCAGAGCCAGCAACTCAATGTTTATGCTGGTTTACATCAACACCTCGCTGTCTGATGTTAAGTCATACAACCTGAGAAAATGCACACATCCCACTGAAAAGCTTGACTATGAGGTGATGTATGTATCTTTCCCAGGATCACACAATTAATGCCAGTCAAGAACACAACGTGGGCTCCTGATTCCTGGTAGCCCTCATCTACTTTAACCATTAGACACATTCCTTAAAGTCAGTAAGTACACGGAGACAAAATAAAGAGGGTGGCTGGGTTGTGAGTGAGGGCTGAACAGTTCCTGGATAGAGCTACATCGTGTCATAGTCCCGTGAGTGTCCATTAGCCCTGTTTGTGTTTATTAATAAGACAAAGGGCTGGATTCACCCACTGGCAGCAAGGTGCGTGACATCTCTTTTCCCCTGTATTGCAGAACAGTCACCTCTGGAGGAAGGTCCACTCTGATCTCCTTAGGAGCTTGAAGAAGCTGGTATTAGTATCTGCTAGGGCCTACACCAGCAGAAGCTGCTGTGAACCGACACATTCATAGGTGCTGGAACTAGGGGTGCTGGGGGTGCTACCGCACTCCTTGGTTTGAAGTGGTTTCCATCATATACAGGGTTTACAGTTTGGGTCAATAGCTCTCGGCACCCCCACTATACAAATTGTTCCAGCATTCCTGGACACATCCCATGGCTCCCTTCCCTGGTTTTATCTGCTTCTTGGCCAGCACCATCCACTGTTTACATCGAGCTGCCCATACAGATGTTTGTGCGGGCATACAGATGTTTGTGGCCATCTTGCAGGGCTGCAACTACTCATACTAGAAAGTCCATCTGGGTTGGGAGAGTGCTCTGCCCTGGTTAATGCTGGGAGAAACTGGAGGTGAATGTAGCTCAAAGACTCTGGGTGGTAGAAAACATACAACCAAATACCTCACCTGGGTCATTAAAACTACAGTGTGACATTTGCTAGTGGTTCTTACTCAGGGAGAATACTTTGCGCTGACACAGATAATTTTGAGTGCACAAGTCACTGAATATTTGAAAGATACTTAACATTTCACATGCTAACTAAGAAATTATTTTTCTGAGGCAGAGCGTAATGACATCCCGAAAGCTGGTGGCACTTTCCAGATTATTCAAGGGGAATGACCTTGAAATAGATCAAAGTCCAACGAGTTATTAAAAATTGAGCAGAAATTGGTTGAGGCAGGAGAAAATATGATTTGTTCTCATGGTACCTGAATTATAAATGCATCTTATTGACTGCATCCAATTCCCAAAAGAATATCAGATTACTAAGAATGTGCCCCTTTGGAAAGAAGGCAGTAGAGATTCTAAAATTGTACATCCATATCGAAATGTTCACGTTTCAAAAACTGCAGCCGGTGAGCTCATTTCTCAGCTGTGTCAAGTTTGCTTTTCCAGTTTTCTGCTCCCCCAGTCCTATGCATGGGTTGTGCAAGAGGTGCATTTTCACTTTCCCAGGCACACCAGTACAACAGTCAAGGACAACCTGGGCCAGAAATGAGCTGTTGGACCATCTTCTGCTTCCATCAGTCTGTTCAGGCATTGATGGTAACTAGGCAAACATTTGGGTGTTTCTTTCTTTGAAAGGGCGGAATTAGTTAAAAAACAACAATAAAAAAAAACAAAAACAAAAAACCCTGAATGCATATAACTCTGCTGCAAGGTTCTCTATGCTCCGTTGAATCTCTTATTCACTTCTATATTCCTGTTCACCGTTGATTTGTGTCTGTGATTGTGCTTCACCTTGGTTGCAATTTTGTAGAAGTGGTGATACAAGAAAAAAGTATCCAATAATTTAGATGCATTCCGTAATCTGGAAATCTCACAGAAACTGTTTTTCACAAAAGTTAGCCCATACCCTCTGATTTCAGCCTCTTGAAATACTTTGAGAATAATTTGGCTCGCATCAGTTCAATGTGTTTGCTTCCTGCCCCCTTTCCGAAGGAGAAGAAGATGGATGTGAAATTAATTCAAAATAAAAATAAGTTTGCCTGACCTTTTTAAATGTCAAGAAAGTCTCAGGCTAGTTGTTTTTGTTTTGGCTTTTTTGAACTTTGAACAAAGATTCAACCCTGTTCCTGTTTCATCTAAACTGGGTCACTTACCTCTTAGAAATAAGTGTTCAGTGTTTGCTAAATCATGCAAGGTGCGGTTTTCAGAAGTATAAAGCTTATACAGGGTAAACTCATAAATTGTTCGCCCTCTATAACACTGATAGAGAGATAGGCACAGCTGTTTGCTCCCCCAGATATTAATACTTGCTCTGGGTTAATTAATAAGTAAAAAGTGATTTTATTAAATATAAAAAGTAGGATTTAAGTGGTTCCAAGTAATAACAGACAGAACAAAGTAAATTATCAAGCAAAATAAAACAAAAACACGCAAATCTAAGCCTAATAGAGTAGGAAACTAAGTGCAGGTAAATCTTACCCTCAGAGATGTTCCAATAAGCTTCTTTGACAGAGTAGACTCCTTCCTAGTCTGGGTCCAGCAATCACTCACACCCCCATAGTTACTGTCCTTTGTTCCAGTTTCTTTCAGGCATCTCTTTGGGGGTGGAGAGATTATCTCTTGAGCCAGCTGAAGACAAAATGGAGGGTTTCCAGGGGCTTATATAGTCTTTCTCTTGTGGGTGGAAACCCCTCTCTCCTTCTGTGTAAAATCCCCTCCACAAGATGGAGTTTTGCAGTCACATGGGCAAGTCACATGTCCATGCATGACTCAGTTCTTTACAGGCCCACACCACTGTTTATATGTTAGTTTGACATTCCCAGGAAAGCTCAGATGTGGATTGGCATCTCTCAAGGTCCATTGCTAGTTAAGCATTCCCAATTACTTGAATAACCCCTTCACACTATGTTTACCAAATCTGCCTCATGTGCTTCCTACAGCAAACACTTAAAATACAAGCATAGAGCCAATGCTCATAACTTCAGATATAAAAATATATGCATAAGAATAGGATGAATACATTCAGTAGAACATAACCTTTGCAAAGATAAGTTACATGGCATATCTAGCATAAAACATATTCCAGTTATGTCATATTTACACTCATAAGCATATTTCTATAAAGAATTATGGGGTGCAATGTCACACACACCACATGGTGTGAGACCTGGACAACCTACAGACAACATCTCAAGTGACTGGAGTGGTTCCAACAGCACAGCCTCAGAAGGATTCTCAGGATCTGGTGGGAAGACCGACACATTAACACCAGCGTTCTCTCTGCAGCCAACATCAGCAGTGTAGAAGCGCAGGTCATGAAACACCAACTCCGCTGGGCTGGCCACTGTGTACGTATGCCTGACACTCGCCTCTTCTCTCAGTTAAGTCAAGGAAGAAGGGCTTGCGGAGGGCAGCAGAAGCACTTCAAAGACATACTGAAAGTACGCCTTAAAAAGGGAGGCATCAACCTAACAAACTGGGAGGACTCGGTGCGGAGCAGAACACAGTAGTGCCACACCATACACCAAGCCACAGCTCACTTTGAGGAGAACAGACGTGCTCATGAGACAGAGAAGCGACAAAGGAGGAAAGAAAGGGCACAACACTCCAGCCAACCACTATGTCTCCTCCAAGATTACACCTTTCACTTCTGTGGGAAAATCTGCAGGGCACAAATTGGGCTCCTCAGCCACTTAAAAACCCACCATTAAACCCCTTAGCCAGACATCATCCTCGTATCGAGGGATAGCCAAAGAAGAAGACACCACATGGGTCTTTGCACGGCAGGGAGCTGGGCTGCTATATGAATTTTTTCCCAAGTGAATTGTGGGAGAACTTTTCTGTCCCTTCTAAGCACCTGGGACAAATTGTGGGAGGCACTGGAGAACTCAAGGGGCATGAGGTGTGCTCGATCTGCTCATCAGCTGCCAGCCAACTTGCATTTAAAGCACCACCACAGTCAAGTTAAGGGCTTTGTGTGTGGACAGTTAGGGGCAACACTTGAGTTATTACTCAAGCTAACTTTTCAGTTAAGACAAGTCCTTTAAGAAAGCTCTGTGAAGCTGTGGTGCCACAAAAACATTCGTAAGGTGCTAAGGATCTAGTCCATTTAGTTACCCTAAGGCAAAATTGGTCAGAGTTTAAGCAGGATCACTCCACATTGAAGACAACTAGATGACATTGAAGACAACTATGCTCAGTTGGCAAGAGCAAATAGGACAAATGCCCAGTTTGGCCATAAAAGTCAGGACGGCTGGGACAGGGCTTAAAAAAGGGACAGTCCTGGCCAAAACGGGACATATGGTCACCCTATGCAGGTGGCTTGTTTCTTCCCCCCAAAATTTGCTAATAAGCAGCATGCTGTGCTAACATCTGAATCCCATTAACTTTGTGTAGTAAAGAGAGCCTTATTAGCAACCTCTTGGATTCCAACTGGATTTTTGTAATGCAGTGAATGAATTGGTGTTTACACAGTGATCCAATTTGTCCTGATTCAGAGTAACAGCCGTGTTAGTCTGTATCCGCAAAAAGAAGAACAGGAGTACTTGTGGCACCTTAGAGACTAACAAATTTATTAGAGCATAAGCTTTCGTGGACTACAGCCCACTTCTTCGGATGTGGGCTGTAGTCCACGAAAGCTTATGCTCTAATAAATTTGTTAGTCTCTAAGGTGCCACAATTTGTCCTGAGGTTCTCTCTGTATAAGTGTACAGTTGCGTTCACCACACACACACAGAGTTCTGAGGGAATTTACTATTGTTGTGCAGCATAAGTCATTTTAAAATATTATTAGCACCTGATTCATCACTGTATTGCACTAGCATAAAACTGGAACAATGCCATAGTGGAGTAAGCCCTTAGTTGGGTTTAACAGAGCTCTATGATAAATTTTTAAAGTGTGCACAAATTAATTATTTAAGCTCTATATTAAGGAGAGCTGGTCAAAAATGTTCCAGTGGAACAGTTTTCTGTTGGAAAATGTGATTTCAGTAAATTGAAACATTTCTAGAAGTGTTCAACCTTGTCTGAATACCAGGCTTAGATTTTTCTGCAACAAAAATTCTTGGAAATTTCCTTCCAGAGGAAGTTTTGAAGCTTCAACTTTTTGTTCTTATCTGGGATAAAACAAAATTTCAAAGGGACAGAATTTCCCCCGTAATGGAAATTCCATGTTTTGAACAGCTCTAATATTGAGATATTGAGGTTCTCTTGATCCTCCAGTACAAGAGGGATAGCTCAGTGGTTTGAGCATTGGCCTGCTAAACCTAGGGTTGTGAGTTTAATCCTTGAGGGGACTACCCAGGGATCTGGGGCAAAATTGGTAGTTGGTCCTTCTAGTTGAAGCAGGGGGCTGGACTCAATTACCTTTCAGGGTCCCTTCCAGTTCTAGGAGATAGGTATATCTCCATTTATTATTAACTGCTAATTTTCCAAGGCATTATGCACTTTTAGGTACCAGGACAGAATCAATTATTACCATTATTATTTAAATATTTATATTATGTTATCATCCCAATGGTCCCATCATTAAGACCCTATTATGCTAGGCACTGTACAAAAGTAGACACAGTCCCTATCAAAGATTTTATGGTCTGATTGATCTTGTTACTAGGACTACATGCTTGAAATGCCTTCCCCCTTTCCCCTCCATCCCGATATTTCTTGCATGGACTTCCTGGACCTCAGACTGGGCACACAAGAATAAGAAGGTCTATGTTTATTTCTTTTCCAGAGGAGGTGGATGGAGAGTAGGCGGAGCCTTGGTTCCATGTATCCTCGCTCATTGCAGTCAGTCACACACTTGCTGGCCACACTTAGCTTACCAGGGGCAAGATTGGAACAGGGAAGAAATTGTGATTTCCTGATCCACATCAGTTCCTTATCAAGGATACTCTGTGTTGCCTGCTGTTGAAGCCAAGAATTTAAAGAAATTCAAAAAGGAATTTGATCTTTTTATGGATATCAAAATTACCCAGAGTTGTTATAATCGGTGACAACAAATGTTCGATAGGATGTTAAATCTTGTGCTTCAGGGCTTAAGCCAATCACTGACTACCAGAGACCAGAGATCTAATGGGGACAGATTATCCCACTGTGATCAATTAGGGAATCTCTCTGTGCAATTGATAAATTGTAGTTGATGCTATGAAGGTGTCTCATAAAATTGCTGTGTTTTTGAATACCTTTGTGTGGATGTGGAATACACTCCTTGCCGATGAGCTGTGTCCTCTCCCTCTCACACCAGGTACCATGGTGGGCTGTTAGAACATACTGGCCATCTATTCAGGTGGAAGCACCTTGGGGGAATGGATTAACTGCCTAGGAGAACCAGTTTTCTTCTACCGTCTTTGCAGGGGCTGGTGTTTGGAGAGTGGAAAATCCACAAATGCAGAATAAAGACACCAAGGTGTTGATGCCTTAAAACCACAGCGGGTGGATGAATCAGAGGAAGGCTGTTATGGACCAGGATATATGTTGTCTGGCCTAGCAGTAAGAGCAGGAGTCAGGTCTAGTGGGCAGAGCAGGCGTCCAGGTTGGGGAACAAAGCCAAGGGTTGGCATCAGAGTCAACTGACAGTTACCAGAGCCAGGGATCAAGCCAGGTCAGAACCAGGGATCGAAGCTGAGGGTCAGAGCTGAGGTCAGATACCAAATGTCATGTACCAAGCCATAGTCAGGGCCAGAAGTTGGAAGCTGGGGTCAGAGCCAGAACTGGTAAGTGAGGATTGGAGGCGAGGTGTAAGGGCAGGAACCTGAGGAGAGGCAAGGGTCAAGCACAGAGCAGGAGCACAGTGGGAACAGGAGTAAAGGCAGGAGTGAGGCAGGAGCCAGGAGCAGAGGAGGACTCAGGAACGGGGTTGGGGGAATGAGGCAGGCACAAGCAGGGTCCAGTGCAGACACAAAAGAAATCACCTTGTTGCTCAGACAAACTTCCTGTGCCTCCTGTCTTAAATAGCATAGTTGCACCAACTGGTGCAGCTGGGCGATCATCCAGTCAGGGCTCCTGTGGATGGTGCCTTGGCTGAGGCTATAGTCCTGCTGGCTTCTCAGCCTAGCAGGTTTCAGCAGACATTGGGTGGAGGCCAGGATGAAATGGCTGTCTGGGGACTCCCAGGCCTAGGTTGAAGACCTGGGATAGCACAAAGGCTCCACTCTGAACCATACAGGCTGCTTTGGGCTGGGGAGGCAGGGGAGTTTGGTTTAACTGCATACCAGTCAGAGAAGGCTCTGTGATTTGGAGGAGAAGGCATGCAGCTGCAGGGGAAGTATCGTGGGCACACCAGAGGATGCAGCTCAAGCCCAAAGAACTTTCCAGAGTGGTGGAAAACCTGAGGTAGGGAAATACATATAGGTCTGTTTATTATTTTGTCTAGATCTGTGTCTCTCTTGTGCTGTTAGGTAAAGAGTGATGGTATTTTATTAACTTGCACAAAGTCTGTCATTGTCTGTTGGCTTTCATGCCCCTGACTGTAAACCAACGTGCCCACATGGCTCGACGTCTGGGAGAAGGTGTATCTAAGCTACAGGGAGGACAGAGGGGTCAGCCCTGGTCCCTGGGACTAGACACTTTGATTGCCAGGTCTCAACTCTCAGAAGAGAGTGCTAGAGAGAGGATGAGAAGGAGAATGGAAAACCTGCCTTATGAGAGGAGACTCAAAGAGCCTGTTTAGCTTAGCCAAAAGAAGGCCAAGGGGAGATATGATTGCTCTCTATGAATACATCAGAGGAATAAATATCCAGGAGGGAGAGGAGTTATTTAAGTTAAGTACCAATGTTGAAACGAGAACAAATGGATATAAACTGCCCATCAACAAGTTTAAACTAGAAATTAGAAGGTTTCTAACCATCAGAAGAGTGAAGTTCTGGGACAGCCTTCCAATGGGAGCAGTGAGGGGGGAAATAACCTAACCGGCTTCATGACTGAGATTGATCAGTTTGTGGAGGGGATGGGCTGATGAGGCTGCCTACAATGGCATGTAGCCAATCTGCAACTGCTAGTAGCAAATATCCCCAAAGGCCAGTGAGTTAGAGGGCGCTGAGTTACTACACAGAATTCTTTCCGAGGTGTCTGGCTGCTGGGTCTTGCCAACATGCTCAAGGTCTAACTGATTGCCATAGTTGGGATCAGGAAGGAACTTTCCCCGTGGTCAGATTGTCAGAGACCCTGCATTTTTTTTTTTTTTTGCCTTCCTCCGCAGCCTGGGGCACAGTCATTTGCAGGTTTAAACGAATGTAAATGGTGGATTCTCTGTAATTGAAGTCTTTAAACCATGATTTGAGGACTTCAGTAACTCAGCCAGAGGTTAGGGCTCTATTACAGGAGTGGGTGAGCAAGATTCTGTGGCCTGTGATGTGGTCCCACTACATGATCATCATGGTTCCTTCTGGCCTTAAAGTCTATGAGTCTAGAGAGAGTTTCTGCACCATGAAAATTCACCTAGAGACCCCAAGCCAGGGACAGTGCCAGGACTCAGCTAAGACTCTGCAGGCTCAAAGCACAGGAGGTCAGTGAGTTTTATCCCCTCACAGAAGTCTGGGGAGTGTCCAGTGGGGCTCAACTTGTTCTGTGATACACACATCAATGGCTGTGAGTTTCTCGCACCCTACTCTGAAGCATCTGCTTCTGGCCACTCTCAGAGGCAGGATGCTGGGTGTGATCCAGGATGGAAATTCCTATGATGTTATGGGCTGTATACATGTGGCACCAGATAGCCCTAAAACAGGCTAAAGCATTTTCAGACAATGAGTCGAGTTTTCCTTGTTTGATTTAAAAGGTGTGTTTTTCCCACAACCTTGTGAATTAGGATGATTATTCTGAAAAAATCCATTAATCCCACAAGGACAGGGTTCTGTCACCTAGTTGTTTCAGTAGAATATATTTAATACTAACAGTAATATCTGGAATCCCTAACAGTTGCTCTGCAAAGTCAGTTTAAATCCGTTTAATCTCTGTCATCGATGCTAGTGTCCTTGCGATTAAAGAAGAAGAAGTTAAAGGAGGAGAATTATAGAGAAAATTCTCTTCAGATTTAGTTGTAAGATAATCAGCTTCTCATCAGTTCTGGTGAGAAATAATTTCCTTGGTATTTTAAAAGTGCCACTAATATATTTTAAAAACATAAATGTGCAACCCTGCAAAGCTTTGCTCATGCCAGTGTTCCTTACTCATGCGGTAAGCCCAATGCCTTCTACTAGAGCGAAGCAAATTTTTTCAATGAATAGAAACTTTGGTGAAAAAAGCTCTGAAATTGTTTGCGAATTGAGGTCAAAGTTGATGAACAATTTCAACCTGGAAAAAAATCCTGATTAAAAAAATTATTTTGAAAAGTTTTATTTTCAGTTACTTTGAAAATGTGTTTCAACTTTTCATTTAGAAATGGCATTTTGTTTTCAAAGTCAACAAATTAAAAAAAAACACACAAAAAAATAAAAATATCATAAACCACCCAAATAAAAAAAATTGGGGAAAATCTCTCTTTTGAGTTGACCCAAAAGGTTTTAGTCAATTTGAAACTAAATTTTTTCAAGTTTTTTGATTCAACCAATATTTTTGAAGAAAAAAAAGAGAAGATTTTTTTCTAATTTTTTAAATCTCTTTCTACAAGATTTACTGCTGTTTTAAAGGTTTCCAGGCTTGGGTCCTAGACCCCTATATAACAGAGCAGTTAAGCATATGCATAACTTTCAGCGTGTGGGTGGTCTCACTGAATTAATGGAAATATGAATGGTCTTAAAGTTATGCACATGTTTAAATGCTGTGCTGAAGAGGGATGGGATTACTCATGTGATTAAAGTTAGACAGATGCATAAATACCTTGCTCATCTGGGGCAATAATGCACATTGGTGAGCATGTCAGGGTTGGAGGGAAATTAGTATGACTGCAGCCTCATGTTTTCCAGTATAATTTTAGCAATGGTTATTTTATTGTGCAAATAATGGGAGAGTCCAGCTTCTATCCCGGCAACATAGGAATTTATGGGATCTTTTTAGGTACTGCTTTTTGCTCTATGCCTGTAAATGGGCCCAGGAACCAGTTCTAATTAAATTTCAAACTTCCATCTGATGCATTTACTATCTTGCTGTTTTGATTCTAGTTTGAGTGGAGATACTGCAATAAAAAAGGCTCTTTTACCGTATTCTACTCTTTTGCTGCCGGACTCAGCCAGAACTCACAATTGCAGAAAGTCTCAAAAATAAAAGTTCAGCAGACATTTGAGAACTTACAAAAAAGTTTGTGTCGCAAATGGATAAAGATTTTTTTTCTTCCCCTTGAATCAGTTTGATTACCCATATTATTTATGCCTTTCAGAGCATAAAGCAGCATAAAGCTGCATTACTTTAATCCATTCCCAAACATGAATAAATCAGCTGTAAATGGAAGCTAATAAAGGCTGTGATTTCTTCATTTAATAGTTTATTTTGGTGGAAATGATAGTCACCCTTTAACAGTAATTTCCTTTGGAGATGTTTTTTTAATTTGGTGGGTTATTGATTTGGTAGTTCTGGTCCTACATTGCCCTGTAATTTGATGAGGCACTTCACTACTTTGTGTGTGTGTATGAATGTATGTAGTGCAGTTTAATGAAAGGTGTATGCTTATATATAGGCTATATAACAATTTAAATAATTTCAATTTTGAAAGCTGTGGGTAGCATAATTCAGCAATGGTTTCCAGCGTTTCAGTGCTGCTGTTAGGTATTTTTCATCCAGTGCTACTTATGTATCCCACGTTGAAAGTAAGAGGGCTGAGAAGAATTCAAAGTCAATGACCTGTCATTAGGGACCAGGGATGGATTTTTCAAAAGTGCCTACCTGACTTAGAAAGTCAATGGAACATGTGCTCCAATGTCACTTTTAGCATTCTTTAAAAATTCTCACCCCAGAATGGCAAGGCCTGTTGGCAGTTAGAAGTCTCTAAGGGTGAGTCTACACAGCTATCAGCAGGCTGCAGTAGCGTCAGACCTCAGGGCTTGCGATACAGCACGAAAAATAGTTGTCTCTGAAGCCCATCCCTGCCTCCCTAAGCTTGACAGCCTGAGCCTAAACGCCTACTGCTATTTTCAGTGCCATTGCATGAGCCTGAGTCTGTAGACTGGGCTGCTCACTGTATAGATGTACCCTACAACACCATTAGCTTTATGAGCAATTTGTGATACTCCTACGAGTGCCAAGCCACAGTTAGATTTTGATAGGATGAAATGGTGGAATAAAGTGCCACTTAGCATGAGTGGGGAATCACGGTCTGGCCCTTAGTGTTAGTTTTTTATTTATTTTGATTACTAACGGTTACGTTGTGCCTATAGGCACAGCCCTGAACAGGGGGCGATGTATAAACTGCACAAGCCCAGGGGGCACCATGACTTGGAGGCAATGTTCAGTGGCATAATTCCTACTTTTCTTCCTCCTCGCTCATGAGTGAAGGAAGAAGCCACAGTTCCTCCCACTCCCCTTCCCACCACTTGCTTCCAGTGAGGAGTACTGGGCAAGGAGTGACAAGGGGACCATGAACATTTCCTTTAATCCCTGTGTGGATGAGGAAGGGCTGTGACAATCTAGGCCCTACCCTTATCATTCATGTGGCCTATGGAATAAAATGAATCCACTGGAGATGTTCCAGCATAATTTGAATGATGCATGAATTTGAGAATTTTGTCATATGTTTGCTGACCCATGAAAAATGCATAATTCATTGGCTAAACAGTCAAGGGTTGTTTGGAGGGTGTAAATATGAAGGAGGCAGAAGGGCTATGTAGAGTTGTACACAGTGTGTAACTTGGTGCAGTGGGATGAAATCAATAGAGAGGAAATATCAAACTTCATATGAAAAAAACTGCCTTGACAATGGTGTGATCCACTGCCCACTGAAGTCAATGGGTGTTGGACCAGGACCAGTGCAATTTATAATAGGTCAGAGTTTCTCAATGTATGGCGGGTGGGGGGAGGGTGACCTGCAATTCCAATATTGCTAAATGGAGGAGGAAGGTCTTGGCAAGGTGGGTTCCTTGGGTGAAGGATCCTGGTATGGAAAAGGAGGTCAAAGTAGTTTAAGCACTGGGTGCAATTGTTTGAGAACTCTTTGTCAGTTAACATTTTAAATACGCCAACAGATGGTTTTTCCTGAATCTGCACAGCTGATGATTCCAAAGAAAGTAGTGTTGGGAGATTTCTTGGGGATGGTTGGGGATAGGAAAGACAGCTGTCACCGTATATCTTAATTACAGCATTTACAAAGTTCTAATTAATGTAATGTTGTTTTTATGACTATATTAATGTTTCATCCATTAGTGTGTTGCTGGTCCTGCATGGAGTTAAATCAATACATATTTTAAGAATATAGAAGCAACAGTTTGATCTAAATTGTCAGTGTTATGGGAAAGAAGCACATTAGAAACTCAATTTATAACCTGAACACATAAAAATTACGTTTTTACAATCACATATAAAGTAGGATATCTTTGCTGATGAATGATTATGCCTGTGTGATTTTGAGTTTCAGTGTAGGAATATTTTAATAAGTCCTTTATTATATAACTGTGTATACTATCACTACATCAAAATTTGGTGACATTTGAGATCAGACATTATACAACTCTTTATACTTCTGATAGCAAGATTGTGACATTTCAGATCTGAAATGTCATAAGTCTTTTTTCAGTTAGATATTTCCTGTTTTTAAAAAAATGGATATATAGATAGTTGCTTTATGTATGTTGACAGGAGACCTATACATATCTACATCCACACTATGTATTGTAACTTAATATTTTAGACAAGTTTAAAGCCAAAAATCTTAGATCTAAACACTTACATCCAAATTTTGGAATAGATCACATGGATATTCATCTAGAGCGCTCTCGCTCTCTCTCTCTCTTTGGTGGCCATCATTGTGTATCTAATCACAACTCTAAATGATATCCTGGTAACATTCTCTCTTGTTTTCTGTCTTTATATTTCACATTTATACAATCAAATATCAATAGCAGAACAAAGTGTTAATAAACAATTGTTAAAAAGATAACTTTTAGTTGAACTCATCTAATGAACCTAAACTTCCCCCTCATGCTCAGATTCCAAGATGACTCCCATCTCTGCCCTTATGAGTAAATATTGAAGATCCCTGTCTCCAAATACTTGCTTCAATAGTAATCTCTTACATTCCTTCAAAAATATATTCACTGCAGCAGAATTACTAGTGAAGATGAAATTGGGAGCCGAGTCTTCAGTATTTCCTTATAAGAGCAAAGATAGGCATCCTCTAGAACAGTGTTTCTCAATGACTGGTGTGTGGACCACCACCGGTCCCTGAGACGTCTTGGAGACCATTTAGGAAGGCAGAAAGTCGGTTCCTGGTATCAAAAAGGTTGAGAAACACTGCTCTAGAAGGTGATGAATGTATGGACCAACATGGCAGATGTGTATCTGATTGGCTGGGCTGAATTCTTCTAGGCTGCTGCAGAAAAACATACACATTTTTTGCTATTTGGGCACCTGACAGTTATGAGGCATCAAAATGGACCCCAAGTCTACAAACTGACATAATAGTCTGAGGGCTGACGCCATCAATAGAAGAGGAGGTTATGAAGGAAGTGATTTCTTCAAAGCACTTTCCTCTTCCTGCAAGAATCACTTTAGGCTTGCTGGGGGTCACCTTTTACCAGCTGCTATTTGTCCAGGTACAGATTTTGGCTAGGCCAGGGGTTCTCAAACTTCATTACACTGTGACCCCCTTCTGACAATAAAGTTACTACATGACCCCGGAGCGGGGGGGCTCAGCCCAAGTCCCGCTGCCCCAGGTGTGGGGGAGAGGGAGCCACAGTCTGAGCCCCGCCACCCCAGGTGGGGATGCAGTTCAGGCTACAGCTTCAGTCCTGGGTCCCAGCAAGTCTAATGATTTAATGGGCGACCCCTTTAAAATGGGGTTACGACCCACTTTGGCATCCTGAAACCACAGTTTGAGAACCGCTGGGCTAGGCCATGGAAAAGCTGAGAGATGGTGCTTTTTCTTACACGGCTTGTTGTCTTTGTCCTTTAGGACTTACAATGTAATGTACTGCACAGTTCTGCAAACATGTAGCTACTGGTTGTGATACTTAATAATAGTGTGAGCAGTCCGATTAAAGTCATGGTAGTGAACATCACCCTGGGTAGAAAATGTTTCCAGGACTGGGCCCTAAATGACCACATCACAAAAATAGCTACAGGCCATCATAGCAAAGGGCAGGGAAGAGAGATGGGGGAAAGACAGCAGAATATACAAGGAGGGGGCACCTGTGCTTTCAGGAAGTCAGTTACTTTTGTGGACAGTAGATTGTTGAGTTGATGGGACAAGAGGGAAGATCCTCTCTGGGATTGGTAACTGGTTAAAAGATAGGAAACAAAGGGTAGGAATCAGTGGTGTCCCCCAGGGGCCTGTACTGGGACTAGTCCTATTCAACATATTCAATGATCTGGAAAAGGGGGTTGTTAGAATATAGATATAAAGGCCTATATTTTAAGAACTTAGGTGTATTTTTATCACTTAGCTAGTGACAGGGGTATAAAAACAAAGAATCAAAATCACAGTCTGCCGGTGTCTGGGCCGTCTCTCACTAGGATAATCTTAGGCCTTGTTCTTAGGCTCAGGCCTTTGGCTAAGCAGCAGGGGCAGCCATAAACTGGGAAGCGAACGGTCACATCCTCACATCCCAAACCAGTCACACTGAAATAAGGTGCTATTGGGCTGTTAGGAAGACGATCCTGTCCTGATAGTGCCCATCCCCGCCAGATAAAGAAACGGATCTTAAGATGGTTAAAGAAAACTTAGTTTGATAGCATTCTGTCTGGCAATAAATCACTTATCAATGGTTGTGGTTGTGAAACCCTCATTTCTATATTGTTTTATCTTTATGGCCTCCACTTTCTATTTTTAATCTGTCTGGTTCTCTAATTGTTTCGGTCTGCTGTATAATTAATTTTGCTAGGTGTAAGTTAATTAGGGTAGTGGGATATAATTGGTTAGAGAATTATGTTACAGTATATTAGGATTGGTTAGTTAAATTTCAGTAAAATGATTGGTTAAGGTATAGCTGAGAATATTACTGCACAAACTGGGGTCAAACAGGAAGTGGAAGGGAAATTGGAATCATGTTTGTTAAGGGGGGAATGGGAACAGGGACACAGGCAAGGTTCTGTGGCGTCAGAGCTGGGAAGGGCGACACCGGGTATAGAGACTGGTGTGAAGGACTTCGGAATATGCTTGCTTGGAAACTAACCCCAATAAACATTCCATTGTCTGCGCTTCGGACTTCTGGTCTTTTGCTGCTTGCTGTCTGCGTGACAAGAACCAGGGAAGTGGGAGGGTGAAGGGAAAGCCCTCTAACGGGGTAAACAGTAAGGTGACAAAATTTGCAGATGATACAAAACTACTCAAGATAGTTAAGTCCCAAGCAGACTGCGAAGAGCTACAAAAGGATCTCTCAAAACTGGGTGACTGGGCAACAAAAGGGCAGATGAAATTCAATGTTGATAAATGCAAAGTAATGCACATTGGAAAACAAAATCCCAACTAAACATATAAAATGATGGGATCTAAATTAGCGGTTACCACTCAAGAAAGACATCTTGGATAGTTCTCTGAAAACATCCACTCAATGTGCAGTGCTAGTTTTACCCGCATTCTGCCATATATTTCATGTTATAGCAGTTTTGGATGATGACCCAGCACAGATTGTTCGTTTGAAGAACACTTTCAATGCAGATTTGACAAAATGCAAAGAAGATAACAATGTGAGATTTTGAAAGATGGCTACAGCACTCGACCCAAGGTTTAAGAATCTGAAGTGCCTTCCAAAATCTGAGAGGGACAAGGTGTGGAGCACGCTTTAAAATCATAGAATCATAGAAGATTAGGATTGGAAGAAAGCTCAGGAGGTCATCTAGTCCAACCCCCTGCTCAAAGCAGGACCAACACCAACTAAATCATCCCAGCCAGGGCTTTGTCAAGCCGGGCCTTAAAAACCTCTAAGGATGGAGGTTCCACTACCTCCCTAGGTAACCCATTCCAGTGCTTCACCACCCTCCTAGTGAAAAAGATTTTCCTAATATCCAACCTAAACCGCCCCCACCGCAACTTGAGACCATTGCTCCTTGTTCTGTCATCTGCCACCACTGAGAACAGCCAAACTCCATCCTCTTTGGAACCCCCGCTTTAGGTAGTTGAAGGCTGCTATCAAATCCCCCCTCACTCTTCTCTTCTGCAGACTAAATGAGCCCAGTTCCCTCGGCCTCTCCTCGTAAATCATGTGCTCCAGCCCGCTTATCATTTTTGTTGCCCTCTGCTGGACTCTCGCCAATTTGTCCACATCCTTTCTGTACTGGGGGGCCCAAAACTGGATGCAGTACTCCAGATGTGGCCTCACTAGTGCTGAATAGAGGGGAATAATCACTTCCCTCAATCTGCTGGCAATGCTCCTACTAATGCAGCCCAATATGCCGCTAGCTTTCTTGGCAACAAGGGCACACTGCTGACTCATATCCAGCTTCTCGTCAACTGTAATCCCCAGGTCCTTTTCTGCAGAACTGCTGCTTAAACAGTCGCTCCCCAGCCTGTAGCAGTGCATGGGATTCTTCCGTCCTAAGTGCAGAACTCTGCACTTGTCCTTGTTGAACCTCATCAGATTTAATTTGGCCCAGTCCTCCAATTTGTCAAGGTCACTCTGGACCCTATTGCTACCCTCCAGAGTATCTACCTCTCCCCCCAGCTTAGTGTCATCTGCAAACTTGCTGAGGGTGCAATCCATCCCATCATCCAGATCATTAACAAAGCTGTTGAACAAAACCGGCCCCAGGACCGACCCCTGGGGCACTCACTTGATACTGGCTGCCAAGTAGACATCGAGCCGTTGATCACTACCCGTTGAGCCCAACAATCTAGCCAGTCATCTGTCCAAGTTTCCACTTCTTTTAAGCTTTCGTTTTGTGTTTAAGCTCACTGAAGACTTCACTATTAAGCCAAGCTGGTTGCCTGCCATATTTGCTATTCTTTCTGCACATCAAGATGGTTTGTTCCTGTGCCTCAATAAGGCTTCTTTAAAATACAGCCAGCTTTCCTGGACTCCTTTCCCCCTCATATTAGCCTCCCAGTGGATCCTGCCCATCAGTTCCCTAAGGGAGTCAAAGTCTGCTTTTCTGAAGTCCAGGGTCCGTATTTTGCTACTCTCCTTTCTTCCTTTTGTGAGGATCCTGAACTCAACCATCTCATGGTCACTGCTGCCCAGGTTGCCACCCACTTCTACTTCCCCTACCAATTCTTCACTGTTTGTAAGCAGCAGCTCAAGAGGAGAACGCCCCTGGTTGGTTCCTACAGTAGTTGCACCAGGAAGTTGCCCCCTACACTCTCCAAAAACTTCCTGGATTGTCTGTGCACTGTTGTATTGCTCTCCCAGCAGATGTCAGGGTGATTGAAGTCCATTAGAACCAGGGCCTGTGTTCTGGAAACTTCAGTTAATTGTCTGAAGAAAGCCTCGTCTACCTCATCCTCTTGGTCCGGTGGTTTATAGTACATGCCCACCACGACATCACCTCTCGCTTCTAAACTTAACCCAAAGACTCTTTACAGGCTTTTCTCCAGTTTCATACAGGAGCTCTGAGCAATCATACTGCTCTCTTACATACAGTGCAACTCCTCCACCTTTCCTCCCCTGCCTGTCCTTCCTGAACAGTTTATACCCATCCATGACAGTGCTCAAGTCATGTGAGATACCCCACCAAGTCTCTGTTATTCCAATCACATCATAGTTCTTTACCTGTGCCAGGACTTCCAATTCTTCCTGCTTGTTTCCAAGGCTTCTTGCGTTCATGTACAGGCACCTAAGATAACTAGACGATTGCCCTATTTTTTCAGTATGAATCAGGAGGCCCTCCCCATTGCACCCTCCTCCTTGTGTTTCCTCCCGGTATCCCGCTTCTCCACTTACCCCAGCGCTTAGGTCACCATCCCCCGGCGAACCTAGTTTAAAGCCCTCCTCACTAGGTTAGCAAGCCTTCCTGTGAAGATACTTTTCCCTCTCTTCGTTAGGTGGATCCCATCTCTTCCTAGCAATCCTTCTTTTCGGAACAACATCCCATGGTCGAAGAATCCAAAGCCTGCTCTCCAACACCACCTGAGTAACCAAGCATTTACCTCCACAATACAAAGGTCCCCACCTGGACTTTTTCCTTCAACATCAACAATCAAAAGTCTTAAAAGAGTAACACTCCAATGAGGAAACTACAGAACCTGAGCCACCAAAAAAGAAAATCAACCTTCTGCTGATGGCATTTGACTCAGATCATGAAAATGAACATGCATTGGTCTGCACTGCTTTGGATTGTTATCGAGCAGAACCTGTCATCAGCATAGACATATGCCCGCTGGAATGGTGGTTGAAGAATGAAGGGACATTTGAATCTTTAACGCATCTGGCATGTAAATATCTTGCCATGCCAGCTACAACAGTGCCATGAGAACACCTGTTCTCATTTTCAGGTGACATTGTAAACAAGAAGCTGGCAGCATTATGTCCTGAAAATGTAAACAAATTTGTTTGTCTGAGTGATTGGCTGAAGAAGAAGTAAGGCTGAGTGAACTTGCAGGCTCTAAAATTTGACATTGTTTTATATTTAATGCAGTTTTTTTGGTACATAATTCTACATTTGTAAGTTCAACTTTCATGATAAAGAGATTTCACTACATTATTTGTATTAGATGAATTGAAAAATACTATTTCTTTTGTTTTTTTACGGTGCAAATACTTGTAATCAAAAATAAATATAATGTGAGCACTCTACACTTTGTATTCTGTGTTGTAACTGAAATCAATATATTTGAAAATATAGAAAACATCCAAAAATATTTAAAGAAATGGTATTCTATTATTGTTTAACAGTGTGATTAATCATGATTAATTTTTTTAATCGTTTGACAGCCCTACTCTATATAAATCCATGGTACACCCACATCTTGAATACTGCATGCAGATGTGGTTGCCCCATCTGGAAAAAGATATATTGGAATTGGAAAAGGTTCAGAAAAAGACAAGAAAAATGAGTAGGGGTATGGAACGGCTTCTGTATGAGGAAAGATTACAAAAATTGGGACTTTTCAGCTTGGAAAAGAGATGTCAAAGGGGGGATATGATAGAGGTTTATAAAATCATGACTGGTATGGAGAAAGTAAATAAAGAAGTGTTATTTACTCCTTCACATAACACAAAAACTAGGGGCACCAAATGAAATTAATGGGCAGCAAGTTTAAAACAAACAAAAGGAAGTATTTCTTCACACAATGCACAGTCAACTTGTGGAACTCCTTGCCAGAGGATGTTGTGAAGGCCAAAGCTATAACAGGGTTCAAAAAAGAACTAGATAAATTCATGGAGGATAAGTCTATCAATGGCTATTACTGAGGACGGGTGGGGATGGTGTCCTAGCCTCTGTTTGCCAGAAGCTGGGAATGAGCGACAGGGAATGGATCACTTGATGACTACCTGTTTATAAACTCTGGGGCACCTGGCATTGGCCACTGTCAGAAGACAGGATACTGGGATGGATGGACCTTTGGTCTGACCCAGTATGGCCGTTCTTATGTTCCTGTGTTTCTTGTTGGTTACTTAGAGGGAATAAACAAAAAGTATTAAAAACCTTTATTCTTCTGTGCAAAGATTCAAAAGTGCATGATTACCAGCACCAGTGGCTTTCCTATTACAAGGACATTGAAATATTTTGGAAATTCAATTGATTCTCAGTAGGGATAGCTACAGAGCACCAATTGTCCATGATATGGCATTGCTGCCTGAGATGAAATTGCATAATGAGGAGACAATCAAATGTATTTCAATCCCCCATACAGTGTGTTCCTGACTGTCGTGTGAAGATGGCATTCTTTGGCTCCTAAATAAACTGATGTATAGAGAGAGTATTTGATCGGCTTTTAAATGGACATTTAAAGCTTTCCTGAAAAACTATCACCTCCATTGTCAGATTGATTTTTATACCACACAATTCAGTTCCAACAATATTCTCTGCCTATGTAAGTATCAGGACACGAATTCTCTACGTGCCAGATTTGTGTGAAAGGAAAGAAATAAGGTGGTAATAAAGGGGATGGGGTGGAAATTGAACATGGGATGTAGAGTCTTCTATTTCTTGGTAACTGATCCAAATCCAAACAAGATCAAAAGCTACTGGAGGTATTTACCAGCTGCTGGCTGGTGATTGTTTTTATTGTTGTTGCCGCCTCAGTCCGAAATCCAGCTGCCAGTGGACACTTGTCCTCAAAATAGGGATTTACGTAGTTCATAGTTCTTGTGCTGCTATTCTGCACAGGGGTGAGTTTCACCCAAAGGGAGGACAGTACTTTCTGGGGTGGTGAATACTTTCAAAGTACATAATTCTAGAGTAAACAAATAAGGGCCACGTTGTCGTAACTATGCCCATCATGCATAGTACCCTACTCCACATATAGTCCTGTTGATTTCAATGAAACCACTGATGGGGTAAAGTACTCTTCAAGGATATCAAAATCTGACACTGAATGAATAAACTGCAAGTTGATGGGGTTGTAAGTCCATCATTTCAGTCTTGAAGAAATTAACAAAGAGAATATTTCTGAACCTTGGTGTTCTGCTGTTGTCAGTAAGACTGTAAGAAATGAAGCATCACTACTTTCAGTATAAAGGTGCCTTATTGGATAATATTAGGCTTGTCCATTGTTATAATTGCATATGTGGATTATTTTCTGAAAACATTTTCCTCTTTACATGTTTTTGGATTTGAATTTTCTCCATCATGTACCAGCCAAGTGTCCTATTGCTGAGTAAAAAATGGAAGTGATGTACCAGTTTCATATTATTTATCTAGAAGAGTCATATACCGTATAATTAACGCAAAAGTCCAGTCTTGCAAGTTCTCTTATACTTGGGACATTATCAATAGATTAATACGTATCAGTTTAGTTGCTTTAAACAAACTTTACATTTTCACAAGCCACTGCATAGTGTAAAATTCAACTGATATTATTGTCTTCAATTGAATCTGTTTCTTTGGTTATAAAATGGCAATGCTGAATCTATTAAATGGCAACATTAACCATTTCAGGTGCCAGGTGAAACCTACCCTACTGGTGCTGAGAGGGGGACGAATGGTTTTGTGGCCCCAGAACTAGGAAACCAGGAGAACTGGATTCTATCTAGGGCCAGTACCCTTAGCCTTCTATAGGCAGAACATCCATTAACTTTGATGGGAGATCCATGCATGGAGGGCCTGCAGAAAAGAGACCCATGAATTTGATTCTCTTTCCTTCTCGGTACATAGGGATACTGATACTTACCTATTTGACAGGGGGGCTGAAAGGATTAAACTGGTGAATGTTTGTAAGGTATGCTGAGATCCCGAGAAGTACCATGTTTATCATCACATAATGGGGCTAGCTATCTGTATTCCTTAATCTGTGTGGTCGGATCCCCAGCTGGTATAAATAATATAGCTCTGGTCTAAATGGAACTATGCTGATTTAAACCAGCAGAAGGGATCTTGCCCATGCATTCTTCAATTTATATTAGTTTGGTAGTGAGTAAACAGAAGAAGCACACAAGTCAATAGCCACTATTTATACATAATCCTATAATATTTGTCTCTATTGTTGAATAGTCAGTCAGACAACAGAGAGAGTCCTGGATTGAAATAGCAGATGTGAGCTGTCATAACTATAAAGGGAAGGGTAACAGCCCTCTTGTGTACAATACTATAAAATCCCTCCTGGCCAGAGACACCAAAATCCTTTTACCTGTAAAGGGTTAAAAAGCTCAGGTAACCTGGCTGACACCTGACCCAAAGGACCAATAAGGGGTCACAATACTTTCAAATCTTGGTGGGGGGAAGGCTTTTATTTGTGTTCTTTGTTTTGGGGGTTGTTCGCTCTTGGGACTAAGAGGGACCAGACATCTATCCATGCTCTCCAAATCTTTCTTAACAAGTCTCTCATATTTCAAACTTGTAAGTAACAGCCAGGCAAGGTGTGTTAGTTTATCTTTGTTTTCTCAACTTGTAAATGTTGCTTTTGCTAATGGGTTTACCTCTGTTTGCTGTAACTTTAAACCTAAAGCTAGAGGGGGTTCCTCTGGGCTCTTTAAATCTGATTACCCCGTAAAGTTATTTTCCATCCTGATTTTACAAAGATATTTTTACCTTTCTTTCTTTAATTAAAAGCCTTCTTTTTAAGAACCTGATTGATTTTTCCTTGATTTAAGATCCAAGGGGGTTGAATCTGGACTCACCAGGAATTGGTGGGGGGAAAGGAGGGAGAATGGTTAATTTCTCCTTGTTTTAAAATCCAAGGGTTTGGATCGGTGTTCACCAGAAAATTGGTGGAGAAGTCTCTCAAGGCTACCCAGGGAAGGGTTATAGTACTTGGGAGGGAGATATTCTGCGGGGCAGGGGGGAGAGGTAAACAGAGTTTCCCAAATAACTCATAAATAATTTGGGTGGTGGCAGCAAAAGCAGATCTAAGCTGGTAGTTAAGCTTAGAGGTTTTCATGCAGGTCCCCACATCTGTACACTAGAGTTCAGAGTGGGGAAGGAACCTTAACATGAGCATACTGGAATTTTGCAGAAGTTGAATTTCATTGCTGAACTTCGACTCTTAAACACCTTATAGGAATGTGTCTGAATGGCAGGATGCAGTTTCAGACCCCTTCAGGCTATGGGGAAGTTCTGATCCACTGAATAGGGCACTCGTCTAGGCTGTGGAAGATCTTGGCTCAATTCCCTGCTTTGCTACAGACTCTCTGTGTGACTTGGGCAACTCACTTAGGACTAGATTCACAAAAGGACATAGGTGTCCAGGAGCATGAGCAGGATTTCAAATTTTACCTCTTTTGGAGGGACATGTTCTGTGTCCCTTGCCTCCACCCCAGGCCTGGGGCCAGAGGAGCTGTCAGCTCCCGCCGTGGTCCTGGGGTTGGGAGGAGCTCACATTCTCCCCCTGCTGTGGCCCTGGGGCCGGGAGGATTTCTGTGCTCCTGATGATTATGGTGGGGGCTGTCCCCCTGCTTTCCCCTCTTCTGCATGCCCCCGGAAGTGCCCAACTGCCACTTTTGGCACCTAAATCTCAGAATCAAGCCCCACTGAGATTCAGACCCTTCCCCCCCACACTCAGCTGCTGCCTAACCCTATAGGCACCAAACATTTGCAGTGAAAGTTCACTAGGTGCTTATGTTTCTGCTTCTGAGCATGTACACTGTAGACCCGTGCATGGTGTGCGGATGCCTAAGCCTCACAGTGATTAACAGACTAGGGAAGGAGAGGCATTCCTACATCTAGCTCACTTGCCGGACTGATCCTGTAGGCACGATCAGAGCTCGCCTACTGGATTGGGCCCCTATAGGTGATCTTACAAAAGATAGCTGCGGGAGGAGGAGGAAAATGACTTCCCTCATAACTTTTATCCCAGTGGTTAAGATATTCACCTTGAATGTGGGAGACTCCCTGGGTCAAACTCCCCTTCTATCTAAAGGGAGAAGGGATTTGAACAGACAGCTGTCAGCTCTTAGACAAGTGCACTAACCACTGGGCCATGGGATTTCTGATCTTAGGGGCTATCTCAGTCTTTACTGTTGAAGTTGTTCCACTGTGGATAAATAATTTTAAATAGCCATTGGAGTAGGGGGATTGGATCCTGGGTCTAACCACCAGGTTATAGAGTCTTTCACACACTTGCTTTCTGTAGCTGGCCGAATGATTCTTTCACTCTGCTGAGCATGATGAGACAGAAATGTTCTCTTAGAGACTCTGCTCAAAGCAGTAATTGTATCTGACCCAGAGAAAAAAAGAGTAAAATCCAAACACTGATGGAATCCCTGCTGAGAGAAATCCTGGGATGCCTCTCATCAGACTGAGAACACAGCTAATGAATTCTTCATACCGTTCACCTCCTAGCAAAACTTCTGCTGATCAACCTGCCCTTTCTCACTTCAGAAAGGCAAGTTCCTTAATTAGGTGTCAGGGCAGATACATCTTTGGGTTTCATTTATCTGTGAATGCCATCCTACATGTAGGGGGAGAGGTGTCTTTAACAGGAATTCAGTGGTATTCAATGGAAGTGGTCCTTCAGGGCAGAAGAATTTTAAGGATATGCCATTGTTGGTGCATAAATGTACTATCTAGATGACCGAAATGTCCAAAAAACCCAACCTTCTATCTCTAGCTGGTTGAAATACTTTTTTGAAACTTGAAATATTGATGAAAATTTTCATCCAAATCTTGATTAAAAAATGATTTTTTTTTTTGCAAAAATTACATGTTGTTTTTTTGACAACTCTCCCTCAATCTCTCTCACTCTCTCAAAAAACCAAACAACTAAATGAAACACCTGCCTGCATTTGGTCCTAAATTTAGCCAAATTTGGTCTATCATGGATGTTCCAGAGTGACTCCATAGTTAAGTTTGAATCAACTGGATGAGAGTGTAAAATGGCTGCATAACACATGTGGATGGTTGTTTTAAGAAAACTAAAAGTAGGCAATACTGTTTGAAATAACTGACATTTTGAATGTGTTGTGTGCACTGATTAGTGCTCCAGAGATAAGAGATGAATGTTCAGAAACAAATGCTTTAGATATTTGGTAGAGTGTGCTGGTTTTTTTTGTTTTTATTTCAGTCCCTTTAGCAAGCAAATTCTCTACACAGATTCTTACAATGTGTAACACAAATGTTGCCAGAGTTCCATTGATTTTGGCCAAAAGGAGCTAAAAGTAATTTTCACCATAATCCCTGGAATCAGTCAGCTGATTCCACTCCCTGACACTGCCTCTAAGCTTCTTTGAGCCTGTCCAGCTGTGCTCAGCACAGAGTCCAACTGAACCAGAAAGGGCTTAGGGCCCATCTGCAGAAGAGAGAAAATCAAGCAGTTAAGGGTGCTGGGGGCATAAAGAATAAATTATGAATTCTAGGGATGCTTAAATTTATGGCAAAGAGGGGGGGAAAGTATGGGGAAGTCATCTCTGAGCCTTTAGCAATTATCATTGACAACTTGTGGAGGACAGGAGAGATGCATGAGGATGAAAAAGGACAAATATAGTACTCATCTATAACAAGGGCAATAAGGATAACATAGGGAATCATAGACCAGTCAGCTTAACTTCAGTACCCGGAAAGATAATGGAGCAAACAATCAATACATTTGTAAGTACCTAGAAGAAAATGGACATCATTCTGGGACGTATTAGCAGGAGTGTTGTAAGGAAGAGACAAAAAGAAATTCTTCCGCTCTACTCAGCACTGATAAAGCCTGAGCTGGAGTATTGTGTCCATTTCTGGTCACCACACTTTGGGAAAGATGAAGACAAATTGAAGGAAGTCCAGAGGAAAGCATCGGAGATTATTAAAGGTCTAGAAAACATCACCTATGAGGAAAGATTAAAAAATGGTGTTTGTTCAGTCTGGAGATGAGAAGACTGAGGGGGGACACAACAGTCTTCAAGTACGTAAAAGGTTGTGATGAATAGATAAATGTAATAAAGGATAATAAATTGTCCTCCTTAACTGCTGAGGATAGGACAAAAGGTAATGGTTTTAAATTGCAGCAAATGAGATTTAGGTTAGACAGTAAGAAAAACTTCATAACTCTAAGCACTGGAACAAATTACTTAGGGATTTGTGGAATCTCCATCTTTGGAGGTTTTTAAGAACAGGTTAGACGAACGCCTGTCAGGGATGGTCTAGACCAGTGGTTCTCAACCTTTTGGGACTCTGGACCCATTTGTAAATGTTTATGGCCTGTCAGAACCCAGTAAATAGTCTGGAGGTGAAGGCCCTGGGGTGGTTTTGGTCGGGTCCTGCCCCACGAGGGGGTTGAGTCCTACCCAGCACTCACTCCACACTTGCAGCTCCTGTGCTGTGGAAATGGCTGGCCTTGGCTCTTGATTCTGGGCATTGCAACCTCTGGGATTGCAGCGCTGGTCAGGTTTGGACCCACCCCTCTGACTGGAACAAATTTGAATGAGTGCAGTTGTGACCTGGCTCATGGGAGTGCAGTGCCACTCAGTCAGATTTGGCCTGCCCGGACTTCTGTCATCATGATGGCTGGGCTAAACCTGAGTGATGCTGGGACCCCAGAAATTGCAGGGTCTGGAGCAGGGAGGCGAGCTCAGCCAGCCCTGTAGGATAGGAGCCAAAGGAGCTGCCACATGACCCTTTGAAATATTCTGACCACCCAATTTTGGGTCTCGACCCACGGGTTGAGAAACCCTGGTCTAGATAATACTTAGTCCTGCCTCAGTGCAGGGGACTGGACTAGATAACCTATTGAGGTCCCTTCCAGTCCTTCATTTCTATGATTCTATGTTTGGCAGCCTGCTACTCTTTCAGCCTTGAATGATCCAAGCCTCTGTTTCAGAGAGATTGCTTTGGGCTAGGTTGGCACCTGGCAATATTCCCTAGGTAAGGTGCAATAAGTCGCTACACTGCTGCAGGAGCACGGAGGGGGCAAGGAAGTTGGGCTAGTCCACTTACTGACACAATTTACTTCCTCCTCCATGTTAGCTCCGCTGTGCTGGCTGGTGCATTGTGGGACAGAGACAAGGCTCCACCCACTCTCTGCCCACCTGTGGGAGAGGAGGAGGAGTAGCCCAGACGTGACTGCTGTCTTCATGCACATGGACTGGTGAAGTGGGTAACCTGCTGAGTGCAAAGGTACACTCCTTTGCTCCCCTGAATGAAAATATTAGGTGGCTCATGATGGAAACCTCAAGAAGTAGATCAATGGGATATACCTTGTTTCAGTCACTTGCTGTGTGTCAATGGAGTTTTTGTAAATATGGAGTGATTCCAATGTCTTTTGCTTCCAAGAGAAAAGTGGAAGAAACTTGGGTCAAGGTGATATCCTCTCTGGGTGCTGCACTCTCTAATCTGAGTGGCATTAAATACTATGGCAATGCAATTCCATACCATCAGATTTTTTTATTTTATTTTTTGCATTAGTATTTTAACCCACTAGTTGTAAGTGATTAGGCTAATTGGTTTGGCTAAATGTGTGTGGGAGGGAAGAGGATGGATTTAAGGTTAACAATCAATATTCTCATTGATTTTTATCAATGTGCAATTTGAATTTTATGCCTAGAATTCTAGGTCACTGATCTTGCAGCTTTTTAGGATTCAGTCTATATTTGCATTAGGTTTAAGTTTAATATCACATGTTTGAGTCTCATATATAGTATAAATCCTGACAGCAAATGCAAAGAAGTCAAAGGGATACATTTAAATTAACAGGGCCTCCACCGAAAGCTCTTCTTAACATTTTTCTTTTCAAGTGAATTCAGTGCATGTGAAAAGTGTCATATTAAGAACAATGGGGAATGAAGTTCTTTGCTTATGTTATCGCTGTTCTGTGGATAAACAACGGAAAGTTCTCCATTCTGCCCTGTCACTGTGTCTCAGTATTGACTGAAAAAGGGCATCTAAAGGTGAGCAGGTCATTCATTCTCTCTGTCAGTTCAGTCTTTGACCTCTACGGTGAAATTTAACTGACAGCTTCCTGGAAGCAAGGTGGTATTGTCAGAACAGAGATGGGAAGGGTCAGAATAACAATAAAAAACAAGACGCCCATATTTTTTATAGTGGGGGTGTTGAAAGCCATTGAACAAAACTGTAAGCTCTGTGTATGATGGAAACCAGTTCAAGCCAGGGCATGGTGCCATACACCCAGCACCCTTAGTTCCACACCTATGAAGACACCTTGCTTCCTTCTGAACCTTTGACCCAAATCAGATCTGAATTGAAGTGGTTTTGAAGGTCAAATTAAGAAGATCCCTTAATGCTTGTGTGTGACAGCATTATGAGTTGAAATCTTGCTCCATCTCTTAGCTGAAATGGGTGCCAAAGACTGATAGCTTCTGGCTCATCTTTGTGTAGTATGAAAAAGCTCTACAAGTAGACAGTAGATGCTGGGCTGAGAGAATGACAACATAATGGGCTGTTTTCAGATATTTCTCCTTAGCCTAGACTATGAGACAACAGTTAGTAGCTAAACCCTCTGGGCTAGCAACTGCCTAAAGTAAAGGGGAGACATCAAATAGATATTACGCCTATAACACCAGCATAAACCCTGGTGAAGGAAAATCCTGCTGTAAGTCTAGGTTATGGTGGCAGACAGGGGCCACCACTTCATTATAAGGGAACCAGCACAGTCCTAAATTTGGGTGGCCTTTCTGCAAAGGGACATATTTCCAGGCAGTGCAATGATTCGATAGCTCCTCACAGAGCGGCTTTTGCAGTCTGAGTTTTGGTAGGACATAGCCCTCACCTAACCGCACTGGGGTGAATTTCCCTAGCCGTAGTTTGATTAGCTAGTGCAATGAGGTGTACTTTGGATTTCCCTGAGTTAGCTTTGCTGAATTTGGCCCAAAAACAGTGTGTCAGAAAAGGCATCTTCCTTGTGACTTGCAAACTTGCTCACTTCTCTGCTTCAGTCTTTGCTGTCTTAAATCACAACCATTTGACTTGATAAACTAAGAAGCACATACCATACTCCAGTGGTTCTCAAACTTTTGTACTTGTGACCTCTTTCACATAGCAAGCCTCTGAGTGTGACCCTCCTTATAAATTAAAAACACATTAACACCATTATAAATGCTGGAGGAAAAGCAGGGTTTGGGGTGAAGGCTGACAGCTCGCAACCGCCCCCAAGTAATAACCTCGTGACCCCCTGAGGGGTCCTGAACCCCGGTTTGAGAACCCCAGGCATACTCCATAGCAGATGCTGCTGTTTGCTCTCCCCAAATTGGCAGCTTCTGTCTACTGCTGGGTTTTATTTCTAGGGGCTTGAGTGGTATGTTTCCAGACTACAATCTCAGGGTTGGTTGCAGCTGCAGTAGACATACCTGAGCTAGCTTTAAATTGGCTATTTGGGGTACCAGAACAGTGAAGTCACGACAATATGGGCTTCAGCGCAGGTTGTATAAGCCCAACCAGAATCCTGCTGCGGCTTCACTACTCTGGGCCCCAAGTTAGCTAGATTAAAGCTAGCTCAGGTTTGTCTACTTGAACTGTGGCCAAAGTCTGTGATTGCAGTTTACAGATATACCACTAGTCTAGACAATCCCCTAGAAATAAAACTCTGCATTTGATAGACGCTGCCAATGTGGGGAGAGAAAACAGCATCATCCACTATACAGTGTGTGCTTCTTAGTTTATCAGGTCAAATGGCTGTTAGTTACCTAGGAGCTTGGTCTGAAGGCTAGAATGGAAGACTAAAAAGAAAGAGCCAAGGTACATGTTGAACTGATGGAACAGTTGTGAGTACAGTGCAATGGAGTCAGCTGATAATCATCCTGTGGGGGGAAAATGCATGAAATTGCAATGCCCAAGAGGTTCTCTACATTTCTACTCTCTTCCTTTAGTTCTAAAGTGTGAGCTTGACTATTGCCATGTGCTTAATATATCAAAAACAAAGCCCTGAAGCCTTCTAAATAGGAATAAAAGAAAGCAGCCATTGAGGAATTTGCATTCAGGCCCTTGAAAGTCTCCATCTTGCAAGAATCTTAAGCAAGTGGTGAATATGCCAAATTTTAAATGGTGGCAAAACTACACCATATTCAGTCTGGGGTCAGCAAGAAGCTAATGGTACCATCAAAGGAATTTGGGGGCATGTTCTCTATAAGGAGAATGAATTAAAGACTACAATGATTTAATTTCCCTTTAAAAAATCTCCATCAAAAAGGTAATTTTCTAGTAAATAGGGTCAGGCTTGTAAGCAGCTATTAAATATATATGAAATATAATCCAAAAGATTTTGCATTTTTCAGTGGCACATTCAGTAGCAATTGCTTGTGTTCTCACTATCCAGGAACCTAAACAAACAGCTTGCAGATTTATGGTTTCATTATCGTCTACAATAAACTCCTCCAAAAGCAATTCACACAATCCATGACTGCAAACCGAATGGGAATAAACATTCGAATAGAAAGGCAGACTGGCCAGGTGGGATTGTGAATGGAATTTTAACTTGTCTAATTTCTAGAGCATATTTCGTTCCTATCCTATTCTGGTTCACAAATGCATACTAAGCAGTTAATGGAAACAAATTCTAATATATTTTTATCTTCTCAGTTTCATCAGAAGTGTCACATTTTGCATTAAGAGTGGATGAAGAGATAGGGTTATGAGCAGAAATGACTTGAAACTTTGCCTGCCCATCAAAATGAACTTTTTTTGTGGTGGTTAATGTTCTTTTTTCTTACCCTTTTTGTCTTGTCTATTTCAATCAGAAAGATTGGGGATTGTTTACCTTTTAGAAAGTAGACAAATAAAAGGGGCCATGATAAAAATATATAAAATAATGACTGATCTAGAGCAGGTAGATAGGGAACTTCTGGTTTCTCTGTCTTGCAATACAAGAAAAGGGGACTATCAATTAAATGAAAAGGTAGGAAATTCAAAAACAATATAAGGAAATGCTTTTTCACACAACGTGTAATTGAACTGTGGGATTCACTGCCACAGGAAGTTGTTGAGGCCAAGAATTTAACAAGATTCAAAAAGGGTCAGGATAATTACATGGACATCAAGACTATCCAGAGTTGTTTCTAAGTAATAACAAAAAATTCGGAAGGCATACTAAACCTGGTGATTCAGAGTTTTTGCCACTTGTTAGAGGGCTTATTCCTTCGCCATCTCACTTCCCCGGTCCTTCTCGCATGAACAGAGAGCAACAATACCCGAAGTCCGAAGGTGCAAACAATTCAATATTTGTTGGGGTGAACTTCCAGCAAGCATGATTCCACTTTCCTTCCTCAGTGTCCCCCTTCCCAGCTATGACGCCACAGAGCCTTGCCTGTGTCCCTGTTCCCATTCCCCCTCCCGGTGCAACTGTCTCCCCCGTGCCCACAGAGTTTTCATGCACCCCCCACCAAAGCGACAGTCCGATCCCCCGGAGCCACCCCAAGGCTCAGTGTTTCCATCATTGCTCCACTCTTTAGTTGTTAGAGAGTATTCTATTCTATATAAGTTTTTGTACCATCCTCACCACCGTAGTACCTGAGTGCCTTCCAGGAGTACATTAAACAATGTGACCACACATCTGTCACATGTCTGATATCATCCTCTCCTTATGGGAAGACGCATGAGCAGTGGAGAGTCTTATTTTAGTAAGTGTTTTTTAATATACATGTTGCAAAGACTGAAGCGCATTGAGATCTACTTGTGAAAAGCGCTATCTAGGAGCAGGGTATTATTACTATCATCATCACAGAATCATAGAAGTGTAGGACTGGGAGGGACCTCGAGAGGTCATCTAGTCCAGTCCCCTGCACTCATGGCAGGACTGTACAATAACTAGACCATCCCTGACAGGTGTTTCTATAACCTATTCTTAAAAACCTCCAATGATGGAGATTCCAGAGCCTCCCTAGGCAATTTATTCCAGTGCTTAACCACCCTGATAGTTAGGTAGTTTTTCTAATGTCCAACCTAAACCTCCCTTGCCACAATTAAAGCCCATTGCTTCTCGTCCTATCCTCAGTGGTTAAGGAGAACAATTTTCCTCCCTCCTACTTGTAACAATCTTTTATGTACTTGAAGACTATTATTATGTCCCCCCTCAGTCTTCTCTTTTCCGGACTAAACAAACTCAATTTTCAATGTTTCTTCATGGGACATGTTTTATAGACATTTAATCATTTTTGTTGCTCTCCTCTGGACTCTCTCCAATTTGTCCACATCTTTCCTGAAATGTGGCCTTCAGAACTGGACACAGTACTCTAGCTGAGGCCTATTGAGCACAGAGTAGAGTGGAAGATGCCACAGCTTTCCACACTTCTCTACCTTATGGGCTGTGCATTTTGTCTCGGCCCAGTGAAGGAGTTTAAACCTTTCACGATCACATGGAGATTTTGCCCTCCACAACTAGAAATACCATGCTTAGATGTTACCATGATGGGCAGCTGTCAGAAACCCTTAGCCATACCATGCTCAATTCTTCTGGTTCTTTTGCTCTTCCAAGAGTTGAGCTCTGGCTAAAGTTATTTCTTTCCTCTGGAGTTGAAGAAATGTTCTGATCTATATGGCAGTCTCTCCCCTTTCCTTTTTCCCTTTGAATCTCCTGCTCCATTCACTATGTTATTTTTCCAAAGATGTTTTTACTCTTTTACACCTCACAAGTCTCAAATCTCCAGAGTCAATATTAAATCTCTGCTTAAATCACTGTGGGATGCCGAGGTGCACCTGGAGCTTGACGTATTTTTTTTTAACCTGGAGCTCCTAACCGCTGCAAAGACTAGAAATGAAAAGCTGCTGCTGAAATACCCAGGGAATTAGAGCTCCGGCTAATACAGCTAAGCCTCCCATATTTTCAAATCCTGAGCACCCTACAGCTGCAGGCCTGAAATTAAAGCTGTTCTTAAATCACTCTGTGAGTTCCAGTGCTGCAGAGGTGCAATGGAAGCGTGCTATATTTTCAAGCCCTAAGGAGTTGCAGAGCTGCAAAGCTAAAATGAAAATATGGTCTCTAATCACCACAGGAAGTTAATACGACAGATGGAGAACTAATGCTTTCTAAAGTGTGGTTCCCCCCTCCTCAAATCTGAGAGTTTATGGGCTCATATTTTAAAGAAACCAAACATATTCCTGCAAAATCCTGCAAATAAAACTCAGGAATTCCTGGAGAGATGATGATGGTGATGATGAACAGCATATAGTCTTAGAGGTTCTTGGTTGGCAAAATGTGACAATGGATTGGGGGATTAGGAGGGCAGACTGTACCCACAGTTACACTCATGTAACTGTAGAGTAATACAATTAATGACAAGTGTAACTGACAGCATATTTGGCTCATGGAGAACTAATTAGAAACCAACGTCAAAACATTCTCCTTCAATCTATCTGTGGATGCAGATCTCTTATCTGCAGTGTAGAGCTCTATTCCACATTCGGCACTGAGAGCCAGATGCAAAGCCCATTGAAGTCAATGGGGAGTCTTTCCACGGATTTCAAAGCCCTTTTGGATCGGGCTCAGACTCTACACATGGAACTTCACTGATTTGTTGGAGATGGGTCACAAAAGGAAATTAAGTTAGTTTATCTCTATCTCTAGTTTATCTAGTAGAGAAGAACATCATCATGATCAGCTGACCTAGCAGATAGGAAAGTTGAGATCTCTTTCAGGGAACAAAAGCATTCAACTAATGGTAGCAAGATCCCTCTAAAAATACACTAAAATCTGGGTTAGCCAAGCAAACAGCAATGCCAATTAAAGAAATCCACAAAGATTTGATACATTTCTTTGGCCTTTACCATCCAAAAAATAAGAGAACAACAGAAACAACATTTATTAGAATGGCAAGGCGTTATGTAGGTCTTTAAATGATGTTAATCTGGTTAATTAATCAAAGCAGTGGAATAAAATATTCAAGAAGAACACACTTCAATCAATAATTGGAGCAGTAATTCCTGGAGGCTTCTTGATGGTAGGAGACTTTAATGGGTACCAATCAGTCTAAGATACCAATAATATTTAGATTTTGCTAGAGATTAACATTCTCAGTTCAAAGTCGTAGCCCTTTGAGATTCAAACTGTTTTGGAACTAAAGTACTTCTTCAACATGCAAGAAGGCAAAGTGCATTTAGCAAAATGAAAAGGTTCTGTCTAATAAGAGCAGGGCTGGAGAAACAAACAAGATCTTAGGGACTGATCCAAAGCCCATTGAAGTCTATAGTAGTCTTTCATTGACTTCAGTGGACTTTAGATAAAACTGCTAGTCCCTTAAATCTACTTAGCAAAGCGCTTCAACACATACCTAAATCCCGTTGACTTCAATGAGACATAGGCACAGGCTTAAACACATGTGTAAGTGCTTTGCTGAATAGGGTTAGACATAAATTAAATTATGTTGCTGAATTGGGGCCTTAATGAGGGGCATGTCTTATAGATAAAGACACATATAACATCCTGGCGCCGAATTAGTTTCCTGACCATATTAGTCAACTAAGGTCTGATTATAAAATAAATCTAAAGTGATTCATTTGCGTGGGTCTCTTAGTGCACCTTGTTTTCATGTTGTAGAATGCAAGCATGGGCTCTCAATATTTGTGCCTTGTCCAGTGCTAGATGCATTTATTCAATCCATTCACATTTCAGGTGTTGTGTACTCTTTGGCAATCTGGACTAGAAATTCTATTGCAACTTCAGATAATTTTAGTTTTCATTGAGTTCCATATGAAATGATTCACGGTAAGTACAATAGCCACAGCTCATTTGAGTGGTTTTGAAACTGAATTTGTTTTATGTTGCTCCCATATTTTCATATTTCAGTATGATGCAGATTGTCATCTCTTACATTTCAGTGTCAACAGTGAATTAAGATGAATGAGGTAGTTAATACCACCTCTTGTTTTAGGCTGTCCACAAACTCAGCAGATAACACTGCATCAGTTTACACTCAGTTCACCTTTTTTGAGGTTTGCTTTGCAATCGTGAGGGCTAGAAAATTATTTTTAAATGAATGCTGAGTTTTGTAGTTTTTAAGGCCAGAAGGGACCATTGTGATCAGCTAGTCTGACCTCCTGTATAACACAGGCCAAAGAACTTCAATAACTTCATTTTCCAGGCCAATAATTTCTGCATCAAGCCTATAACTTCCATTTGAGCTATAGCATATCCTTTAGAAATCCCAGTTTAAAGACTGCAAGTTCTGGAGCATCCATCATGTCTCTAATGAATACATAGGATCTTGCACCATTGTTGAGTGCTTAAGAAATAAGTCTTTCCAAGCTTTTCTTTTCAAACATTAGTTCACAATCTCTCGGTGCTACAAAGATCTCATTCTACAAAACCCCCCAAATCAATTAATCAATACATGTCATATTAATCAAATGCAATGGTAGACATAAGCTCCCACATTCTCCAGAACAGATGTCCTTCTGAAAGCCATATTGCTTACTGAGGACTCCGAAACACACCAAATGTGTTGTACGCTACCCTGCAAATGGTCAAAATGGGAAAAAGAGAGAGCACGATAAACTTCGTAGAAATCACAGTCATTCCAATTCCATCACTGAACTTGTAACATCTGAGCAATCCGTTCGAGAAAGAACAAACAGCAGCTGGCTATATAAACACCGTCAAAAGCTTTTCTGAATTGCATCAAGAAAGCACAGCTAAAATTGATTTATTTTTCTCTGGTACCAACTTATATCCCTGTGAAATCTAGAATACAAGCAGACAAGATGTAACCTTGGTATCAGACAAAATGAGGAACTTTTTTGCCATGGAATTATGACCATCTCAAGAGGTGGAATTATTTGCATCAGACCGTCTTGCAAATAAACTTTGTCAGCAAATAAAATTTTATTGGGGTGAGTATAAGCAATAAATGACTACTACATCCTCTGAACATCCTGAGGGTTGTCTTTGTGCCTTGAAAAATATTAAGAAAAAATAAGTGTCAGTACTGAATGGGGCCTTGATGCAGCCTTTGAGGAGTTTGTACACAGAACTGAACACGTTAAGAGCCACTTCCCAGCAAGAGTAAAGCTGCTTAACTTCACCCCTTAACCATACTTCAAGTTGTTTGTATAAAAACAGAGGCAACAAACAGCTGTAATAGAAAATAACAGGCATGTTCCATGAAACCAGAATGAACTGGATGATCAGTTCAGCCACATCAAAGTTTCTCAGAGTCAAAACCTAAACTAACATGTTTTCAAATATTTCCAGATTTCTCAACATTTCCCCCCAATGTGCTGTATTTAGCAAATAAATACAATGGTAAAATAACTGCAGTCACCAAAGGATACATAAATTGGAATGAAGGGTTATCTTGTGGTTAAGACTCTACGCTGGGACTAAGGAGATGTGAGTTCTAGTATTAGCTCTTCCACTGATCTCCGGTGTGATGGTAGATGAGTCACTTAATTTCTGTGCCTCAGTTCCCCATCTGTAAAGTTGAGGATAAAAAAAGCTTTTTTCCTACTCTTTGTATAGCTTGTCTATGAAGCTTTTGGGGGTCAGAAACTGTTTCTTACTACAATGCTCAGTACAATGAGGCACTGATCTCAGTTGTGCTCATGTAACAGAAATAACGATCACACTTTTTACTAAGGTTTCCTTTATAAAGGGTTAATAAATGATTAATAGATATAGGCATGTTACAGTAATGACTAGCGTAAATTACTGATGATTTCCAGTAAGGTAACACACATTGGGTGGAGACATTTGCACTAATCATGGGTTCTAAATTCATTATATGAAGTCATGCTAAAGACATGGACAGTTCAAGGAAGACCTCTGCTCACTGTGATGCTGTGGTCAAAAAAGTCAACGAAATGTTAGGATGCATAAAGAATGAAATGAGAATATGAAAAGTAGCATAATGCTATTATATACATCTGTGATTTACCCTAATCTGCAATACTGTGTGCAGGTTTGGTTATCCTATATCCAAACATATATTGCAGAGTTAGAGGGAGTTCAGAGATAAGTAGTGAGAATGATTCAAGGGATGACTGAGAGAGAAAAAAAGTGGGATTGTTTACCTTCAAGTAGAGACAAATAAGAGGGGACATGATAAAATAATGAATGGTGTATTGAGACAGTAGCTCTGGCGCTTCTGTTCTTCCTGTCTGGTTGCACAAGAACAAGGGGACATTCAATGAACTTGAAAAGAGGCAAATTCAAACTTGATAAAAGGCAATCTGTTTTTCACATTGCACATAATTACCCTGTGGAACTCATTACCAAAGGATGTTTTAGGCCCAGAAGTTAGCAAGATTTAAAGAGAGACTGGATGTTTGTGTGATTAGCAAGAACTTTCAGAATTATCATATTAAAAAAGAGTTTTGGGTGGGAGATAGAACCTAATTCTTCAAGGCCCAAGTCAATCATGTCATTTCCTGTGCTCCTATGGCATCAGACCCTCAAATTCCTGGTTAATGTGCCCAGCCCAAGAAACTGAATACCATAAACTTCAGACAATTCAGAAACTGAATACCATAAACTTCAGCCCAAGAAACTGAATACCATAAACTTCTAGCACTGTGCTGACCCTCAACTCAGGTGGAAGCGATACAAGGTGGAAAGACCCAGAAAAGGAGAATGGGGAAAGAGACCTGGGTAAAGAAGGTAGTTGTGATGGAAGCAGGTGAGGTGCAGTGTGTCCTGTGGAGGAGAACAACACAGGGTCAATGCACGTGTACTTCACACATTGGCCCCCTCTACGCTGAAGTGGGACAGAAGCAGTATCTAGGCCTTATGCTGGCTCTCTCCAAGGGAGGGAGTATGTTATTGGTCTTGGCAAGCAGATGTAGTGAAAACTCCTTTGGGTAACTTTCAGGTGGTCATTAATAAAGCATCACCTCCATTGTACCACATACAGCCTCTGCACTCCTTGCTGCTGCCTGCACCATCACATGACCAACCAGTTTGGTTCTCCCTACTTCTGGCTGCATCACACTGTGAGCAGTAGCTTTAATAACCTGCCCAGGCAGCTCAGCTTCTGTCTTGGGCCTCCCTGCTAAACCCAGGCCAAGGAGAGAGTTCCATATCTGTCCACCCATGGCTCAGCTCTGCCTGCTCTTTGAGTTATACTGGTTGGACTCTAGCCCCATAACTAATGCAGAAGTGATATTTTATACAATAATGCACTATGCAAGTGGCCAAAGCTTCTTGGCTGGGGCTGTAACAGACTTGTATCCCCTGAGGATCAGGCACAGGGGGGACCTATAAGAGGCACTCACCAGTAGGTTGCTGAAAGAAGTCATCAGAGATGCTCTTGGAGCAGGGTGGAGTTGCTTTGATTCCATTTTGCTATGACAACTCAAAGAACGCGACAATGTTTAACATCACACCAACCCAGGTCATTAATCCCAGCCCACCAAATACATTAATAAGTAAAATCAAAAACATCCTCATCCTGACATGGCACAGGCTCTGAATTTGCATGGGGCAAGGTGATGGAACTATACTCCCCCCATTTCCCAAGGCCCTGGCTTTTATGAGTGGTGTCAGGACGCAGATTTGGACGTGTCTAAGTGCCATTCCTGCATCTGCCTATGGCTCCTTTGCAGTGTATTGTGAGTGTCACTGGCATGTACTGGACCAGTCCGTAAGGCATGGCTTGTGGACAGGCTCTTTTTATTGATTATATTCTGGGACCAACATCTACTGTTACTTCTTCTGGGCAGAGTTAGCTTTTCCCTGTCCCGACTCAGGAGTGGAGTCAGTGCAGAGGGAGAATTTGAGGCTGTGCTGCTACCTCCTGTCTCTTTTGCAATTTTAATCCTTTCTGTCTCTGATCCCCATGCTCTTCTTTCCTCCTTTCCCCCCCAGTTTTGACTGTTTCCTGAGCCTTCTCCCAGCTGAATGCTGGGAGAACAATTTCCGTCCAGACATTTCTTCCTCCTGTCCCTTACGTGCCACCAATATAAGAACTTGGGTTGATAAACTTCTCCTTTATCTTACCATGATTATCTAATTCCATAGGTCCTGCTTCTCCACTGCATCTGAGCTGCACTTGGACACAGGAGAGTTGAAACTGCAGGGAGCTGGGTGTGACTCCTTGATCCTCAACCACCCAGCCCTGGTGGAAGTTAGAGTAGCAGGAGGTCTACTCAGGCTTCCATCTCTGGAGCAAGTTCCATAACAGAGCTTACTCTATCAATATTTCAAATGTAGTGGAGTTAGCCTCTCCCATGCACCCTCTGTCCCTACCATGCCCATAGCTGGACCCTTCCTTGCCCTTACGCCGGCACTGGTGGCAGCTAGCCTCTGAGTTAGCTCTACTACCCCTGCTGGCTCTACACTGGCGAAGAGTCACCCTGCAGAGGTATTTCTACTGGGGGAATCTCCACTGAATTTATATTAGTTTTTCAGTGCAAAGTGAACTCGACAGACCAGAGATTCCATTGCAGTCTGTAAGTTAAAGCCAGACACAAAGAGCAAGTAGCAACTTCAGCAGGAATGGCATTTTCCCACCTTTCTTCATAGATTGTTTTTCTGAACCCCCCCTCTCCACTGCCAAATGCAAACTCCATCCCCAGCCTGGCTCCCTTCCATTTTGTATTGCACTGTGTGAAACGTGGGATGCTTGTTTTCAACACTTTTAATGGAAAAATGTGTGACCTATATTTTACATACATATTATTGCAGAAGAATATCAATTTTATTGCAAAAAAAATGCATATTTCAAATGCACCCAGATACCATGGTAAGAGACACTAGAAAATGGGTCTTAAATGCCTAAATCTTGTTTGAAAATGTGACTTAGTCTCTCAAGTCACTTACATGCTTTTGAAAATTTTACCTCCAGTCTGTCCAGCCAATCTTCAATTAACCTGTTTATTTCTTTTTTTTTTTTTGTAACAAGAGAGAGGGACATCTGAAGAAGACTGTTTCTTAAATCGGTATATTTATCATCCATGGATATTGTTTGTATTGCTGCTTTTGTATGAATATTTAATTTTATAATGTATATTTAGGAGGAGCAAATATATTTGGGTTTTTCTTACAGATTTTGTGCACATTCAATTTAAGTTCTGGGCAACACTGGTTTTGTTTTTATTTTATTGCAACTAGTTCTCCCAGCCCTAGTCTTGTCCCTTTCAGAACATCTGAAACAAAACCACCCACACATTTTCTTTATCTAAATGGCTGTGCCATTGTCATAAGTTAATGCAAGCTCCTATAAACCAATAAAAAATTAAAACATATTTCATTTTAATGCCTTTGAGGTGACATGAGCACGAGGCATGGCTTTAAGGGGTGAAGTACAGCACATTAATTACACATCACGGTTATCATAACATATTGTAAAGGCCATGGCCGCAGACAATGATCACATTTGCTTTGTAAGTCACATACTTGGGGGAATAGAAGCTTTGTCCATTAGCTCCCGAAACACAAGCCTCAGTTGCTTTATCAAAAGGAGATCCCTGTGTAGCCATGGTAGATCATGTACCAGCTCTGTCTGCTGGTCAATAGAATGCATCATTGCTCACTCCTCCATACTAAAGATCTTGCCAATAACTGAGGCAACAAGGTTATTTTACTCACATGAGTAGTCTCTAACTATGGGCTCCTCAGATGATTAAAACAACTCTTGTGCCCCAGTATTTACTAAGCTGGGCCCCAAATTAGCACATTACAACATTGCACAACAGACTATACTGTACTGGCCAAACACCACTTTTCTCCTTATGCTCCAGGAGAAGTAAACACCCACTGTTTTTAATATAATGTTATAAACACCGCAGTTTAAAACATTATAAACCCTTGGAATGACTTCAGCCCTAGTACTATTAGCACCTCCTAGACTGGAAGCACCTTTGTGTGGTCATAACTTGTTTTTATTCTGTTCAAACCTGGATACTTTTAATTTAAAAAAGTCAACCAACATTTCAAGTTATGGGAGTGATCATGGCTTTTTGATATATGACTAGACTTTAAAAATATATATAGCTCTCCTGATAAATGGGCTATTTGATTGTGATTAGAAGCGAAAGGTCTTTACGTTTCATTGTCAGATTTATTTTCTACTGATGAGCAGGCACTAAGAACAGTGATGTTCAAATTTTTTAGAAACTACCTTTCTGGGTGTAATTTTGAGTGCAGTTACGTTGTGAAAAAAACGTGATATGGCTAATAGCTCTTCTTCTCACAGGGGTACCAATACGTGGGGGCAGTTAAAGAGGCCTGTAATAGTAACTTTGTTATAATCCATATGTCAACATTGCCGAGACTTCTCAAACGACTTTCAGAAACTTCTTCCGCTGCTGAAATAGTTTTATCCCATTGGTCATTTCCGTGTTGGATTCCACATGAAAAAAGGGGCTATTTATTCTCCTGACACCTTTTATATCTTTTATCTCTTCTTTAAGAAAACATCTGTCCATTAGCATACTAATGGCATCTCTGCTAGCACTTAATGGGACAACTTTTATCTTTATGATCCCATCTGGTTTCGAGCAACTTTCACAACAATGAAAAATAAAAAGTTACACATCCTAAAGGTTCCATTCTCCCATGTGCTGCAGTAACATGTGTAGGGGCTTATAGAGATGGCTGGGGATTTCATACCTAAGGGCCCCATTCTCCCTCATGCAGGAGTAATTAGTGGAAGTACCCATAGAAAAGGCTATCCTGAAAATCTGTGTGGTTGCACTGGAGGCAAGAAGCTTCTGCATGGTGGCCCCTTACCTTCACATTGCTTCCCGGATCCCCTACCTTGCTGCAGACCCTGGACAGCATTGCTCCTGAAGGACACACACTGCCAGAGGTCCCCTCGATTTGCTCTCCGTGGAACTTCTCTCACCAGGGTTCCAAACTGCAGAGGGAGAGCAATGCAAGTTAGGACAGACAGTCTTCAGTAACCTGCACTGCAGATTTGGCGTGTGGAGTGATTGCAGGCCAATCCGGAGACAGTCATTTATGGGCATTATGCCAGGGACATAAGTTAGAGCAGCTCTTCAGCTGCTCTGACATATTCTGGGGGCGAGTGGTGCAAGACGAGGGAGCTGTAACCGTTTCCTGGTGCCGCCCCATCCCCCTTCCCATGAACAAAGCTGAACTCAGCCAGAAGGTAGAATATACCCCTATGTTTACACTATTTGTAAGGACAGATACAGTTTTTAATGGAGGACAGGTGAGGTCCCAGAGGACTGGAGAAGGGCAAACATAGTACCTATCTTTAAAAAGGGGAACAAAGAGGACCCAGGGAATCATAGACCAGTCAGCCTAACTTCAACACCTGGAAAGATACTGGAACAAATTATTTAAAAATCCCTTTGCAAGCACCTAGAGGACAATAGGGTTATAAGAAATAGCCAGCATGGATTTGTCAAGATCAAATCAAGCCAAACCAACTTAATTTCCTTCTTTGACAGAGGAACTGCACGAATGGATATGGGGATTCAGTAGACGTGCTATATCTTGATTTTAATAAGTCTTTTACCTAGTCCCACATGACATTCTCATAAACAATCTAGGGAAATGTGGTCTAGATGATATCACTGTAAGGTGGGCGCACAACTGGTTGAAAGACTGTACTCAAAAAGTAGTTATCAATGGTTTGCTGTCAAACTTTCTAATTATAAGGATAGTTAAGCACTGGAACAGGCTCTCCAAGGAGGTTGTGGAATCCCCATCATTGAAGGTTTTCAAGAATAGGGTAGACAAACACTTGTCAGGGATGGTCTATGTTTACTTGGTCATGCCTCAGCGCAGGTGACTGGACTTGATGACTTCTGGAGATCCTTCCAACCCTATATTTCTGTGATTCTATAAATATTTGCACCTTAGTACCTGGCAGACAGATTCTGGTGATAATGGGTGTTATAGATAGATCAAGGGCTCTGCTGTCTGTTTGGACTGTACAGTAGTGTACGTTAGCAAGTGACCGTTTTCTTTTTTTTTGCAGGGGGTTGGGGAAGATTAAGTTATGGCAGCCAATGCAAGAGTGAAGTTTACTTCTCCCTTCATGCCTGGACAGCTATAATGGCCAGTCCCACCCCCTGCCCACTTGTTTGCAGGAGGGATTAGCAGCAGAAGAGGGGCTGCATGCCACAGTCAAGCTCATGATCCAGCCAGGCTGAGCAAGAGGGTTGGGAAGAGACCTTACTCCCCAATATATCTCTGCTCAAAACAAGTATGACAAAGGCATATGTCTACTTACAGGCTGGCTAGCCTTCAACCAGCGGCGGCTCCAGGCACCAGCGCAGCAAGCCCATGCCTTGGGCGGCATGCCGTGAGGGGCACCCTGCCGGTCCCTGGGAGGGCGGCAGTCAGTCAGCCTTCGGCGGCTTACCTGCGGGAGGTCTGCCGGTTCCACGGTTTCCGCGGCAATTCGGCAGCGGGTATGCCGAAGCTGCGGGACCGGCGGACCTCCCGCAGGCAAGCCGTTGAATCCGCGGGACCAGGGACCTCCCGCAGGCAAGCCGCTGAAGGCAGCCTGCCTGCCATGCTTGGGGCAGCAAAAAAGCTAGAGCCGCCCCTGCCTTCAACTTTCTTCAGTTCTGCCATAACTCTTCAAACATAAGGATCATTGTTGGCAATTGCAACTCTTTGTCTAAGGGAATGAGACTTTGTTTTCTGATGTATTCAGTATTCTGCTCTGGATGCAACTGTAGAACTGAGTTGCAAGCTAAGACTAAACAGTTCCTCCTTTCACTTTGTCTCCTCACGTTCACCTCCAGGAAAAGGATCCTAGCAGAAAACTGCTACCTTAATTCCAGGATTCTTATTTTAGTTCTTGTGCTCCCATGCAAACATCTTGTAATACTTAAAGGTAAGTTACTGCTTTTCTTTTGCATTTCCATGGCATAGAGCCAGCAAATTCCATAAGAGTATTTTATTATTTCTTATTATTTGTATTGGGGATAATTGAACATTTTCAGAGGTAGGTTGGCTGGCTGCTTGCTTTGTTTGTTTGTTTTTTGAACTACAGCCTCTTTAAGAAAATGAAAATTTTAAATTGTGGAATTTATTCCCCCACCACAATTTTCTTGCTTTTACAGTTTCAAAAAAATTGAGGGTATTAAAATTTTGAAAAAAACTTAATTATTTTGATTTCTATAAGTTATAGAAATAGAAAAATATTGAACAAATGTGAATCATTTAGAAAAAATGAACTATCGGTCAATTTGAAAGTCTTCCAAAGAAAAACAGCTTCAAAATGTGGAAATTTTTGCAAAACTTCCTCTTCCTTTCTTAACCAGCTCTCATTTTGTATTATGACAGCACATAATGGCCCCAATCAACATAGGGGCCCCATTGCGCTAAGCATTTTACATAAACGTACTAAGAAACAAAAAATTTACACTCTAAGTAGCCAGGACAGAGAAAACGCTATTGTTTTGCCACAGAGCTGAGAGGCAGGTAAGTGCTTTGCCAAGGTCACACAGGAAGTCTGTGTCAGCTCTCCCAAGTCCTAGTTCCATGCCTTGACCACAAGACCAGCTTTCCTATCCAGAATAATACAGCATCTACTTTTGGGGCTATAAAGTATCTTCTGTGACAAACCTGCAACATTTAGAAATATACAGAGAAGCGTGGGATGAGATCTCCCTTACTATTTGTATTACAGTAGCACACAGAGGCCCTAGCCCCATTCTGTTTAGCACCTCCTTTCCATATGCCAAACCAACCAACATGCTCTATCTACAGAGAAGAGGTGGCTCCAGAGTCAATGCATTTTAATGGAGTTTGCTGATGGGCCTGTAAATGCTCAACAGTACAATATAGAAGAAAACATTTTGGGTTGCCCCAAATGTCTCTATATTGCGTTACATGGATAGGTGGCAATGATGCCTTTGTTTCAACCAACTTAAGCCTGGTACCTGAATTCCAAGCAGACCATTTAGCAGAAGGTGGGGAGAAGGGATGATTAATGGTGCCATTGTGCATGTAAAGGTGGCTGCTGCTGTCTGATTTTGGATGTCATGCAGCATCTGGATAGAAACACGTGGTGTGAGACAGAGCTGTTGAGATCTTATATTTTTGCTGCCTAATCAACAGGCCAAACACCTAGCCAGTGAATTTCAGTAAAGCATTCCATATATCAACCTGAATTCCAAGCAGAATTATATATACAGTAGCTAGAACAAATAGAGCTGACAACTGCTAACCCAGGAAGCCCAGCTCCAGTTTGAGTCTCCGCCCCTTACATCCTATTGGCGCAGTCCCACTGGCCCTACTTAATCCAACAATAGGAACAGGAAGCTCTTTGAACATCTGGGATCCACCCTGCTCTGGATGGCATACCTTGTGGTTTCTGCTCCTGCTTCCCGGCTTGACTTGCTAGCATCCCAATCTGGCTTGGCTCCTGACCTCTGACTTTTGGTTCTGATCTCCAGCATGTCTTCTGCCTCTCACCCCCTGGTATCCTGACTTGTCCTGACTCTGGATACCAACTCATGGTTCTGATCCAAGTTTCCCTCTTGCTTCTGATCTCCTGACCCAGCTGTCTCTCGACTCCTGACTGAACTCCAGCTCTGACCACTAGGCCTGGCTGCCCACAACTCGGCCTTGCCACTGAGGTCTAAAACAGAAAATGTATTGCCAAGTCCAGAGCAGGCAAAAGGCTTCCTCCTGGGAGTAGGACCATTGACCTCAATGGGTGCTGTGGATGTTCAGCAACTCTGAAAACCAGAGCGCTTAGGCAGATGCCTAAATATTGAAGTAGGTGCCTAGCTTCAGGCACCCAATTTTGAAAATTGTGGTCTTAATGTACATATAGGAAGAAAGGTAATTTCCTTCCGCGGTATAAAACAAGTGCCATTCACTTCTGACTTAGATGAGCACAGAAAATCAATCTTGCCCAAGCTTCTCCTATATTTCTCTCCGTAATGAGCATGAGGTGTGCCCTGTGAACTCAATGAAGTGAGTGTGGAGTAAGGTGGTGTTCAGTGTGAGTGAAGGTGTCAGAATCTAACCCCCCCAAAATGGGGATTACAGGCATCATTAGCTGTTCAATCTTAGGGCCTGTCTTTACTACATGCTAAATCGGCGCTGGTGCAATTGATGCAGCAGTGTCAATTTAGAGGGTCTAGTGAAGACATGATAAGTCGATGGGAGAGCGCTCTCCCGTTGCCTTCAGTGCTTCACCTCAACAAGAGGCAGAAGCTCTGTCAATGGAAAAGCGTCTCCCGCTGACACAGTGCAGTGTAGACACCGTGTTAAGTTGATGTAAACTATGTCGACGTAAGTAAGTTAAGACTGGGTTTACACTCCACTAACCTAAGTGGAGTTACTTCTGAATTGCCTTAGTAGTGAGGTGCGGTCCTGAGAAGAACGGAGTAATGAGAATGGCAGATGTTCAGCACATCTCAGGATCAGACTGTAAAGGATGTCAGAATCAGGCCTTCTGACCCTAAGGGCATTGTTCTTTCTCTCTCTAGGCTGCAGTAGCAATTTTAGGCTTTGCTGCCTTCTTTTTAAACCTGCTTTTTCTCCTCTGCTTTGCTATGGGCTCTTTAATGTTTGTATTTGGGCTGCTTATTCCTACAACGCGCAATTGTGGCTTTGAATTTCATCTGATATGGCAGTTCACTCCTAGCTGCTTCAGCTGCTGGGCTTCTTTATATCTAAGGAAAGCTTTTTCTATTTAAACTATTTGTCTCCACCAAGCTGGTTTTCCTAAGCCCTCAGAAAGATTTTTACTTGTCATGTTTGCTTTGATGTGTCAGGTCTGATCTACATACAGTACCTCTTCTGTTTGTGTTGCATTTAACTAGCCTTCTGAAACTGGAAATAAAAGGTTTTGTTTATTAAGATGCAATGTTTTTAAATGATTCCCAGCACTTATTATTTCAGTCCCCAGCATCAAAAAGGAGTTCTCTGTTCATTTTCCTTAATATCACTGTAGGATAAAAATACATGAAGGTGGTTCTGGGTAATAGTACAGTTGCTGTTGTAACAGGCAAGTCACATGATTCAAAGAAAAGTCTCAGACTTCATTACATAACACATTGGATATTCAAGGTCTTAGTTCTCCTAGACAATGTTTCAAAGGCATCCTCATATTGTACTAATTAATAACTCCTGAATAAATGTTTCACAGACTTGTTTCCAAGCAAAACTCTCAGAAAAACATAGCTAGCACCATAGGTTTATTGAAATAGCACACAGCTATATCACTGCAACCTGTGCTCTCATCCAGTGTCATCCGTAGAGTCAGGTTTGATTGGTATTTTCATAGACCTCCAGTAGAAACATACAGCGCTACAGGAAGTAAAAATGGGATCAAGACACTCAATTCAAAAGCCAATTTTGAACACCTCAAAGAATATATGTGCGTGTGTGTGTGTGTGTGCGTGTGCATAATGCCAATAATAAATAATTATACAGATACAGAAGATAGAAAAGGTTATTGTTATGGGAGGCATCATTTAAAATGACAAGGTGCTTTACAGATGCATGAGCTGCAGTGTCCTAACCAAATTCATACTTGAGAAGTTACATTCTGCCTACTTAAACTGTGCCCCATAATTTCAGGTAGAAAACTTATTCTTCACTTTCCTTTTTAAAACAAAAGTTCTATTAAGCTGTGTTGTGGTTCTTGAGTAGCTCCATCCCAGATGTGACTTCATTTCAGTAGCAGCAGGACGATTCCTATACACTATATGCAGCCTGGTAAAATACATACTTTCAGGATGGATTGGGTAAGCATCTCCCAAACTTTTGAAAGCTAAGCCCCATCATTATCATGATGGAAAATCCCAGAGGGATGTGCCCTCCTGGCAAATCAAGTGACACCCGGATTGATCTCTTGCAAGGTGCTTAACGTGGTCTGATTGTATATTCAGTTTATGTCCACCACTGGAAATGTTGTCACATCACTGAAGCTTTTGGCACCCACATAATCACCAGCCATGTAGCAGCATTCCTTGGTAAACACATTTCAGAATTAATTGGTCTTCCATTCTTATATGTCCACATCAAGGAAGCTGCCAAAATGGAACCAGTGCTGATGGAGGTCCTGCCACTTGATATGGAGCAACTGACAGAGACAATGAGAATTAAAAATGTCAATCCAGGGTTCTTCAATATTCTTCATTGCCCATGTTTCACTTCCGTACATTACAGGTGGTATAACCCCGTTCTATGGATTCACAGCGTCATAACAAGCCACATGTCAGGATGTCCCTACAGAGGCTGGTGAAGGGCTCAACATGGTGGCAGCGGCTGCTATACGAGCATTCACATCTTTCAAGCATTCTCCAGCACTCTCTATGATCCTGCCCAAATATTTGACAGCTGGCACCTGTTCAATGTCCTGCCTGCACAGCTTAATTACTGAGCTGGTTGTAATCTGCTGCTAGGGTGTTGTTTGGTGTAATGGCCAGAGACTGACTTTTGTCTGGATTAATGACCAGAACAATTCATGTTGCTTTTTGCCCAATCACACTGGCCATAAGCTTTGTGATTCACCAAACTAAGCTAACAAGAAAACATCATCTGCGTTTCAAGATCTCAAAGCAGAATGGTGTTCAGCTCAGTGCCACCAACAGTTGCCTGCTCAACCTTATCCATCAACCAACCAATAACAATATTGACTAATTTTGGCCCATTAACTGGCAGTCTGTGAAGTCGGAGGCCCACTTTTGTCAGCCAAATCTGATGGTCAGCATCAAGTTCAGCACCCCTGTGAACTTGGACATCCATGACCATTGAGTGTCAATGATTGTTCTTTGGGTGATGGAAGAGTGAGCAGTGATCACCATGTCATTGGAAGCTGCAAATTCTAACAGCGGCTGCCCATTCCCTAACATCAAACTTCCCGAGCGTACCAGCCCAGGTTTCAATATCCTTTCCTACCTGCCCATTAAAGTCCCCCAGGATCATGGTGATATCTCTTCTCAGAAGTTCATTAAAGACTGACTGCAGTTGCTGGTCAAAATTATGTGCAGTCGTATCACTGGCTTTGGTGTTGCGGGACCATACACTGTGATGATAATGAGATGCTTGGCGGAACTACCATTAAGTGGATACACAATATGTTAAACAACTGTAAACAAAGAATAAGTATTAATGGACTGATGTCAGATTGGAGGGAGGTCTCAAGTGGGGTTCCACAGGGATCTGTTCTGGGGCCAGTGTTTAACATCTTTATTAATGACCTGGATGTAGGAATAGAGAGCATACTGATCAAATTTGCAGATGACACAAAGCTTGGGGAGGGGATTCAAACACTTTAGAGAATAGAGTTAAGATTAAGAGAGATAGATAGGGCTCTACCAAATTCACGTCCATGAAAAACACGTCATGGACCATGAAATCTGGTCTCCTCCCATGAAATCTGGTCTTGTGTGTGCTTTTACCTTATACTATACAGATTTCACTGGAGAAACCAACATTTCTCAAATTGGGGGTCATAACCCAAAAGGGAGTTTCAGGGGGGTCACAAGATTTTTTTAGGGGGTCACGGTATTGCGGCCCTTACTTCTGCACTGCTGCCTGCAGAGCTGGGCTTTCAGCCAGCAGCCTCCACTCTCCGTCCGCCCAGCTCTGAAGGCAGCGCCCAACCAGCAGCAGCGTAGAAGAAAGGGTGGCAATACCATACCATGTCACCCTTACTTCTGCACTGCTGCCTTCAGAGCTGGGTGGATGGAGAGTGGTGGCTGCTGACTGAGGGCCCAGCTCTGCAGGCAGCAGCGCAGAAGTAAGGGTGGCAATCCCACACCATGGAGTCTGGTGGCACCTTATAGACTAACAGACGTATAGGAGCATGAAAGCTCATGCTCCTATACGTCTGTTAGTCTATAAGGTGCCACAGAACTCCTTGCTGCTTTTACAGATCCAGACTAACACAGCTACCCCTTTGATACTTAATACCATACTATGCCATCCTTACTTCTGTGCTGATGCTGGCGGCGGTTCTGCCTTCAGAGCTGGGCTCCCGGCCAGCAGCTGCCACTCTGCAGCTGCCCAGCTCTGAAGGCAACCCCGCTGCCAGCAGCAGTGCAGAAGTAAGGATGGCAGTACTGCAACTCCTGTACAATAACCTTGTGACCCCCCCCACAACTCCCTTTTGGCTCAGGACCCCTACAATTACAACACCGTGGAAATTTTAGATTGAAATAGCTGAAATCATGAAATTTACAATTTTAAAAATCCTATGACCATAAAATTGACCAAAATGGACCGTGAATTTGGTAGGACCCTAGCTATAGACAACAAAAAGAAATTCAACAAAGACAAATGTAAGGTGCTACACTGAGGGAAGAAAAACCAAATGCACAAATACAGGTTGGCGTGTCAGGAGCGCTGCTGAGAAGGATCTGGGAGTTGTGGTGGATCACAACCTCAACATGAGTCAGCAATGTGATGCTGTTGCAAAAAAAAAAAAAAAAAAAAAAAAAAAAAAAAAACCCCAAGGCAAATAATGCATCCGAAGAAGTGAGGTTTTTACCCACGAAAGCTTATGCCCAAATAAATCTGTTAGTCTTTAAGGTGCCACCAGACTCCTTGTTGTTTTTTTAAGTTCAATTTTGGTTGCATTGACAGAGGCATAGCATGCAAGTCACAGGAGGGGATAGTACCGCTCTACTCGGCACTAGTTAGGTCTCAGTTGGAGTACTGTGTCCAATTTTGGTCACCAATGTATAGAAAGGATGTGGAAGAATTGGAGAGGATCCAGAGGTGAGTGACAAAGATGATTAAAGGGATGGAATGCAAGCCATATGAGCAAAGGATAAAGGAGCTGGGTATGTTTAGTTTGGAAAAGAGGAGATTGAGGGGGGACATGATAATGGTCTTCAAATTCTTGAAAGGCTGCCATAAAAAAGATGGAGAAAAGTTATTCTTTTGCCATAGAGGACAGGACAAGAGGCAATGGGTTCAAATTACTGCATAGCAGATTTAGATTAAATCTCAGGAAAAACTTCCTAACTGTAAGAATGGTACGACAATGGAACAGACTGCCTCGGGAGGTTGTGAAAGCTCCTTTGCTGGAGGTTTTCAAAAGGAGGCTGGATAGCCATCTGTTTTCCATGGTTTAGACACAACATATCTTGCATCTTGGCTGGGGATTAGACTTGGGTCCCTTCTAACCCTATGATTCTATGATTCTGGCACACAGGCAGTACTGAATCGGACACTGGTAAGTCATTCATTAATCATCCACCAATCCCGCAATGCCCATTGGGTATTGGGTGAAATACAACAGCCACCCTTGATAGAGCAACCTTTGGAGTGGCCTGAGAACAAAAACGTACAGTCCTCCACTTCCTTTTCACAGCTTACTGGCCAGTGTACTTCATATAAAGCATAGATCTCAATGCCCAGGTTTTTCAACTGCTTGGCAAGTAGGACAGCATTAGCGGTTTCGGACAATGTTCAAATATTCCAGACACCAATTTTACATTTGTCACCAACACGCAGTATACCAGAATGGCCCTTTTGCAAAGTTTCATTGATCATTTTCTCCTAAGTGGCAGAGAAACTCTTGGTCATTTCAGCTACAAAGAAAATTGACCAGATAGTTGATTGAAGTCAACTTCAGTATAAATACCCTCACAATGTGAACATACCAATCTGAGAACTACGCCCTGCTTTAGGCAAATGAACCCAGTTGTGTTCTCCTTCAGTCTTACCATGCAGTGTTAAAATCCTGCCGATTTTAATTTTTACATGTGATGCCCAAAAGCTAGTCCTTTGTCTCTCTTCCCTCACCCCCACAAAGGAGAGAACCCAATATTGCTGGAAAATGCTGGTGTGGATTTTCACAATATACCGAATATATTCGTTCATTAGCCCATTCATTTATAAGCTGACCCCCCAACATGGATAGGTAAAAATAACAGAAACTGTATGACCCTTTCATAAGCCGACCCTATATTTCAGGGGTTGGAAAACTTTGGCTCCTGGCCCATCAAGGTAAGCAGCTAGCGAGTTGGGACGTTTTGTTTACTTGGCGCATCTGCAGGCATGGAGCCCCTCAGCTCCCTGTGGCCACAGTTTGCTGCGGGAAGCCACTTCCAGCAGCTCCCATTGGCTGAGATCAGCAAACCGCGGCCACAGGGAGCTGAGAGGCTCCATGTCTGCAGACGCTCCAGGTAAACAAAACGACAATATATTAGATATTCAATTCAATGATTCCATAGTTTAAAATCATCAAATTTTGGTGTAGACCCGTTTATAAGCCGACCCCTGCTCTTTGATGCATCACTTTTTTACCAAAAATATTCAGCTTATGAACGAGTATATATGGTGTATCCTATCCTTGCTTACATGCTTTGATGAGCAGTGAGATAATTAACATGTAAAGTATCACCCGAGTTAGCACCCATTGAATGGAATGGACAGTGCACACCCTACAAGTTATTGTTTCAAACTCTCTGCAAATTCAAGCAGAGACCATTGCATCAGTCAGTTCAGTCATATTTTGAAGATTTTTCCTTGCAACCATAACAGATAGAGTTTAACTTTTTTTTTTTTTAACATGAAAGTCGAGACTTGGAATAACAATTGAGAGGTCTGCTGTCTCTCACCTACCCTATGCTAGTCCTTTGGCAAACTCTGCTCTAAAATATAATGTTAATTTTAAATATGAGCTTTGTTGTAATTATCAGACATGGGAAAGAGAATAAAACCACATGACAAACTCTATTTTGCAAGACCAAGCTAATGGCCCATAAATCATGGGGACTGATCCTGCATCTGCTAAAGTCAATGTCAAGACTCCCATTGACAGCAGTGGAAGAGGAAGCAGGCCAATGACATTTCTGTGCAGGATCCCACTGAATTTGTATAAATAAGGATTACACCCATGAACATGAGTTTGCAAGATTGGGGCCCTAGACTGAAAGTTGCTTACTTATGCTCCATAATACCAGATAATACTATTTTCCTTTGGACACATAAGAAGACCAACTAAAATCTTTGTTTAATGTCAACAGGCTTAAGAAGGGTTGATCTTTAACTGGTTTTAATTAAAAGCAGTTTTTGACATATCTTATATCTCTTTATTTATAGAACAGCGTCAACAATTTCTAATGTCATCTCAGTCCTCTGACCATTGCCTTGATTTTAACATAGGTCACACTCATGAAAGGTCAATGTTTGCAGAGAGAGTAATTATTCCAATCAGCCATTTTCTCATGAAGATATAATAGATAAAGATGGGTAAAACTCACAGAGGAAGAAGGAGAAGAGTATTAATGGGCTCTCCTTTTAGTCAGTGCTGAGTTGTAGAGATGAGGGGTTTTAATATGGTGGCATGGAAATAACATTATAGGCAGTTATTTTTTTATTGATGTAATTTTTTTTCCTCATATTGCTATGAGGCAAATTCTGATATCCTTCCACTTAGAAGTACCTTATTCCACACAGAATCATAGGACTGGAAGGGACCTCGAGAGGTTATCTGGTCCAGTCCCCTGCACTCATGGCAAGACTAAGTATTATCTAGACCATTCCTGACAGGTGTGTTTGTCTAACCTACTCTTAAATATTTCTAATGATGGAGATTCCACAACCTCCCTAGGCAATTTATTCCAGTGCTTAACCACCCTGATGGGAAGTTTTTCCTAATGTCCAAACTAAACCACCCTTGCTGCAATTTAAGCCCATTGCTTCTTTTCCTATCCTCAGAACAGTTCTTCTCCCTCCTTCTTGTAACAACCTTTTATGTACTTGAAAACTGTTATGTCCCCTCTCAGTCTTCTCTTCTCCAGACTAAACAAACCCAATTTTTCAATCTTCCCTCATAGGTCATGTTTTCTAGACCTTTAATAATTTTTGTTGCTCTTCTCTGCACTTTCTCCAATTTGTCCACATCTTTCCTGAAATATGGCACCCAGAACTGGACACAATACTTCAGCTGAGGCCTAATCACCGCGGAGTAGAGAGGAAGAATTATTTCTCGTGTCTTGCTTACAACACCTCTGCTAATACATCCCAGAATGATGTTTGTTTTTTTGGCAACAATGTTACACTGTTGACTCATATTTAGCTTACGGTCCACTATGACCCCCAGATCCCGTTCCACAGTACTCCTTCCTAGGCAGTCATTTCCCATTTTGTCTGTGTACACTGATTGTTCCTTCCTAAATGGAGTACTTTGCATTTGTCGTTATTTAATTTCATCCTATTTACTTCAGACCATTTTTCCAGTTTGTCCAGATCATTTTCAATTTTAATCCTATCCTCCAAAGCACTTGCAACCCCTCCCAGCTTGGTATTGTCTGCAAACTTTATAAGTGTATTCTCTATGCCATTATCTAAATCACCGATTAAGATATTGAACAGAACTGGACCCAAAATGGATCCCTGCAGGACCCCACTCATTATGCCCTTCCAGCATGATTGTGAACCACTGATAAGTACTCTCTGAGAACGATTTTCCAACCAGTTTTGCACCCACCTTATAATAGCTCCATCTAGGTTGCATTTCCCTAGTTTGTTTATAGGAAGGTCATCTGAGACAGTATCAAAAGTCAAGATATACCTTACTAAAGTCAAGATATACCACATCTACTGCTTCCCCCCATCCACAAGGCTAGTTGACTTGATTTGAATAGGACTATTTGCAGAGTTATGTACTACTCAACAGAAGAAATGTCATGAGAAGCTGGTCCTAAAAACACTCTAAAACATAGATCTGATATAGCACTTTTCATATGGAGATCTCAAAGTGCTTTAAAAAGGATGATGACATTGTTATCTCTAAGTGAGTTGCCCAAAGTCACCCAACAGGGCAATGGAAGAGTCAGGAATTGAACCCAAGGTTCCTGAATCCTAGTCAACTACCTTTTGTACTAGGTCTTACTGCTCCATTTGCAAAAAGATGTATTATTTCTACCTGGTTAATATTCTTCCATATTATAGCTCACTGACATTTTTCAAATGAAATAATTTTTGGTCAAAATATTTTCAAAATTTTTTCAAAAGTGAAAACATTTGGGAGAAAAAATCTTTTGAAGTTTACAAATTTTCAGTTTTGGTAAAGATGTGACATTTTAAATTCCAAATGATCAAAAATGTTATAAAAACCATAACCTAAATGTTTAGTGCTTTATTTTGTTCACTAAAAACTAGCTTTGGTAATCAGAACATTTTGGTAACCCTTTTGATGATATTTTAAATAATGTTTCTTTGGTTTTTTGATAAATTTTGTGTTTTGAGAAACAAACAAAAAATTCAGGAGTTCATTTTTCATTAAATCTTTTTTTCAAAATTTTGACCAGTTTCATACGAAATCCATGAAGTAAGGAACATCTTTTTGTTCTTTGTACGGCACCTGGCACAGTGGGGCCCTGGTCTGTGATTGGGGACCCCTAAAAGCTAATGCAATGCAGATAATGATAAATCAAATAGAAAACAGAAAAATTATATAACAAAGAGACATAAAAGGATTTAATTTACTACTGAAATGATCAAATTATTTCATCAGAATAAATGGGATAGAAATTTAAGCCCCTTATTCTTAGTTTTAAACATAGGAATAGTTAAATTAAGTTTAAACCCATTGAGGAGCCAGCCCTATATTTTAAAAAAGAAAGTAAAAACCAATTAATGTATGTAGCTGAATTTTCAGATCATCCTATAGGAAAGTATTCTACATATTATCCAGATTTTAATAAGCAAAGGGGGGATGGGTGTTAAATCTGTAACTGTATTGGGTTCGAATAATAAGATTCAGTCTTGACACAAATATTAAATCTCAACATGCCCTTTACTGCATCCTCAGTGTAAAAATCTTCTGCCCAGATAGATCAATTGCTATATATGTGTGTGTGTGTGTGTACTATATATAAATTCCTTACAATTCTATTTTATGTAGTCCTTTTTGAAAGGCGTTCAAGAGAGCTCCATTGTCAGCATGCTTAATTGCTCAAAGGTGGAACTTTAAGTTCTAATGCAGCATTAGAAACTCCCCCCCCCTTCATAAAAATCAGACCCACTGAATGCTGAAGAGTGCTAAACTTTTATATTTTATTTAAAAGTGAAAATGTGAAGTTGCATGTCAGCAATCTGCAACCTCCTCTATGGTCACTGCTGTGTTGAGAGAGACTCCTGTAAAACTCAGTTCCACTTGAAGGGCAGACAGTTTGACAAGAGAAGAACAAAAGTGGGGCACCTTTTTTAAATGTCTGTCTCCAGCTAGGAACATAGGAATGGCCACAGTGGATCAGACCCAAGGTCCCTCTAGTTCAGTATCCTGTCCCTGACAGCAGCCTGCACTAGAGGCTCCAGAGGAAGGTGCAAGAAAACCTGGAGCAGGCAGATATGAAATAACCTATCTACCGGGAAAGTATCATTATCTTGAAGTATCGTGACCTGATTTGCAAAAATGCTGAGTGGCCACCATTCTCCTGTGGGCCGCATGACACCCAGTGGGAGCTGTGGGCGTTAGGCACCTTGAAACGAGTCCCACGGTGTCTCAAGCTAGTCATCCAAAAGTCCAAAATCTGAGGCCTGGTCAAAAAATAAAGGTCAGTAAATGGCTTACTCCAGCCACAACTTACGGCATTCAACTTGATCCTTAACAAAAGATCTCTGCTGAATCCAATAGCCTCTATTGGTACAAATAAACCATTGTAAGTTATTTTGGTTTGTGCTGGATTGAATCACTCTGGTCAAGATCTTGGGGGAAGCCAGCGACCTTTAATTAGAGCACTTTGCTGCAGAGATATAAGGAGACAATTTTCAAATGTGTCTAAGTGGCTTAGGAACCTAAAACCAAAAGGCTGTAGGTTCCGAAGTCATTAAAGCATGTTTGAGAATTTTGCCTGTAAGTCTTTGTATGGGTAGCTTTATACTGAGACTTGCAGGTGAATTTCTATCTTCCCTTCAGGCCTGTCTCAGCTCCTTCCGTGCCACCCTCTCAGCAAGAGCATACATGCCCCTTCACAGGTTCTTTATACGATGAAGTTAGCTGCTCTCAAGTGCAGCTGAATATAAGTGCCTCCCACTTCAAATTCTTGGCAGGCAGCCAGCATATTTGCAATTTAGGTTCATCATGTCCTCCCGATGCTGATCACTTCTTAAAGTAACTGAAATCATATGACCCACAGCACTGAATCAAACAGGGTAAGCATCCATTAAATTCATCAGTTGGTAAAAATAGCGCATAAATCCCTAGTTAGCAGAATGAATCGTACCTAAGGAAAAGAAGAATCAAACAATTTTTTTTTACTTGCGATTTATTGGCTGGAGGGGTCAGATCCTGCACTTTTTATTCAGCCCTTAATCTGGCAGAGCTTCCTTTGAATTCCATGGGAGTTTTCCCTTAGTAAAGATGGCAGGATTTGACCCTAGAGCCTTTTCAAAACGGGGAGCTCTTTCACTAGGTGATTCATCCTGTTATTTCTTTAAATGTGTGGGGAATCTTCACACTTAAGTGCATGGTTTCTGGGACTGATAAAAGAAACATATTGCAGACCCCATTTTCCAGAAATGCTTTGAGGGTTATCAAAAGAAGTTAGACCTGCAAACAAAACCAAAAATCACTACTTGTATTTGGAGTGAAAGGGTTAGAACAAATCCACCGTCCTAGGACTTAATGGATGTTACCATGACATATGTCAGGGCCATGGCATTATAGTGTGGACCTAAGTCAGATCTTCCCACTCCAAAAGGCCCTGCCTCTCGTGTTAAGTGTGTGGGGATTATGAACTATTTTCTAAAATGTTCAGTTTCAAGAAACCTGGCACTGTGCACCATTTTGTTGGAAAAATGGAGGTTCCACCTTCATTTTCTAGCATGGAACTTTACCCTTCAGGCTAGTGGAATCTAGCATCATGCCCTGAATAACAAAGGAGCCAAATGATACTTTCTATATCTTGAAAACCAACTTTATGAATAGCTTTCTACCTGTGCAAGGTAGCCCCAATTCACTCATCATTTTGGGGAAACAAGGGCTCCTACATCACTTTCTATGAGGGGCAAAATCACCCTTCTTTAAACTGACATCAGAAACCCACTTCTAGTTGTATAACATTTCATCACAAAAAAGTAAGCTTATGTATAATTTTCTAGAAGAGATTCAAATCTGTCCCTCTGCAATAGTGTCACATAAGTTTACATGAGAGAGATTACCATTCCGTTCATTGCTTGATACTTTACATCACATGGCTTCATACGTTCAACCTACAGATCCAGGTTATTGCTTCAGGCTCTGCATTGTGGGAGATCGACACTTGCTTCCTGCTTCACAATGCAGCATGAAAACTTAGCATTTTCCTTTGATTGACATCAACAGAAACTTGCCCCATGCTTAGCTTTGCAGAGCTGGATGAATTTTTTTCAGGGAAATGTAAATTCACCAAAAAAATGCAATAATTATAATTTACAAATTTGGTGAATAGTTTCAACCACAACCAAAACAAAAAAAGTCCAGAAATGTCAAAACAGTTCATTTTGACATTTTTGAAATAAACCATTATGGCATTTTGTTTTGAAATGACAGTTTCAAAATGTTTTGTTCAACTTGAACATTTTTTTTGGGGGGGGGGGGGGGGATGTTTTTCATTTCACTGAGGGGAAAAAATCCATTTCAGTTCAAAATGAATGAAATTCATTTTTGGATTTTTCAGTTCAGCGACCACACCAAAAAATCAATTTGCTCAGGTCTAATGAGGATGAACTTTAATATGTCATGAAACCCAATCTAAAGCAGCTAACTTGATCTCATAAATCATTCTCTATCAGGGAAACCTCAAACTCAGGCTTCCAAATGTGGAAACTGGGCATTAGGCCTCTGTAAGGAGTCCAGAGGCCATGGCAACGAGCACATTATAAATGCCAAGATAGATTGGTACACAAGGTGGGTGCAGTAATATCTTTTATTGGAACAACTTCTGTTGGTGAGAGAGACAAGTTTTCAAGCTTACACAGAGCTCTTCTTCAGATCGGTGTTGTCTCTTTCTAACATCTTGGGACCAACACAGCTATAACACAGCAAACAATGAGAAGTAGGGCTGATTTGCCAATTCTTGATTGAAATACTTGTTTCATATGAACAAGCAAAGTTGGAACAGACACTGGAGACTCCATTAGCTGAGGTCCCACACCACTCTTTAGACATTGAGGCAACCTGGTAGAAGCTCAGAGATGTCACATATAATACAGCATCCAAGGTTCTTGACTTTGTAATGTGGAAACATGAAGACCGGTTTGATGAGAATGACCTTGAGATAGACCAGGAAGGGAAACATATTTATCTGTGACAACCATCAAAGAATCTCACTGCTCTCTATAGCGGGGAAGATCCTTGCACGGGTTGTCCTCAACAGGTTTGTCTCTCACCTAGTGAACTTGATGCATCCAGAGTTATAGAGTGGCTTTCGTGCTGGCTGTGCCACCATGGACATGACTATTGCAGTCTGACAAATACAAGAGAAGGCTGCTGAACAGAACAAAGACCTGAACATAATGTTTGTTGATCTGACCAGAGAAGATGATTGCTGTCATCCACTCATTTCACAATGGCATGATGGCCAAGGTTATGAACTGTGGTGACTCATCAGAAACCTCCTCTGTCACCAACGGCACCAGAGAAGGATGCGTAATGGCCCTAGTCCTCTTTAATATTGTCTTTTCAGACATGCTCTTGTTCGCATTCCAGGACTTTGACAGAGGTGTACACATCCGGTTTAGATTGGATGGGAGTCTAATTAATCTATAGCAACTCAGGGCACAGACCAATTTAATCAGACAGCTATTAAGAGAGCTCCTGTTTACCTCCGATTGTGCCCTCACTGCACACGCACTTGAGGACATTCAGCTTATCATGGAATGCTTTGCCTATATCTCAAAATGTTTCGGTTTCACAATCAGCCTGAAAAAGAGGGAGGCCATGTACCAGCCAGCACCAGACCACCAGCATCATGAACACCTTGATCCCAGTTTTAGAACTCAAGTATCAGAGGGGTAGCCGTGTTAGTCTGAATCTGTAAAAAGCAACAGAGGGTCCTGTGGCACCTTTAAGATTAACAGAAGTATTGGAGCATAAGCTTTCATGGGTGAATGCCCACTTCATCAGACGCAAGATGAAGTGGGCATTCACCCATGAAAGCTTATGCTCCAATACTTCTGTTAGTCTTAAAGGTGCCACAGGACCCTCTGTAGCTTTAGAACTGACAACATACCCCTCAACTTGGTCAGGAAATTCTGCTACCTGGATAGAACACTTTCCACCAATGCCATGTTGAAGGAGGAGATCTTCAGTGCTTGTCAAAGGCCAGGTTGGCATTTAGCTGGTTCACCTGTAGCCTCTGGAGGGAGGTTGCCTCAGAACAAAGATAAGAATCTACCACATTGTGTTACTCACCCCACTCCTCTATGGCTTTGAGACATGGACGCTCTACCAATGCTACATCAATCAGCTGGAGAGCTACCAGTCCTTGAGAGATGTCAAATCTTTGACACCAAAAGTAACCTCAGCAGGGCTCAACTTTCCTGGGTTGGACACCTGGTGCACATGGAGGTTTTCTGTATACTGAAAGCAGTGTTCTACAGCCAGCTGGGCACAAGGGTCGACCCATCCTCAGATCATGCAAGACAGACATTAAAAACTGGGAATTGATTGCACTGGACACACTCAGACGGAGAGAGCTGTGCCCTGAGGCCATGTCCATTTTTGAGGAATGGTGTGTGAAGGCTCTGCAGGAGAAGAGACCACATCATAAGGCCAACACCTGAAAGCCTCCCCCCAACAATGACTACACTTGCAAGACAAGCAACCACATTTGTAAATCCAGGATTGGACTCGCTTCCCATGTGAGAAGCCATAAAAACAAATAAACCCAAAATTCAAATCAAAATTCTTATCTGTTGAAGCAATGGGAGAATCCAGTATTAGAATCCATGAATCTTCAACTGGTATAAACTGGTACAAGTTCCATTCAAGTCAAGGTATGGTAGTTAACACACGCTGAGGATCTAGCTCGCTGTACTGACCTGAAGGAAAGTTATTGATTTGGATGAGTTTTACAGGATGCAAATGAAGCCTTTCCAAACACCAAAGAATGAGTCAAATTCCCCCAGGTAAAAATAGTTCCCATGAGCCAGGGTTTCTGATGTAAGTTTATAGTGTGAGTCCAGGTTTCCACATTTTCAGTCATAGTGAATCAGGGTGAGTTTCTCTGAGGTAATGGGACATCTGAAGTTAATGTGCCTGAATGCAATTCCATACATGCGGTTGGGCTGCTCAAAGGTAACATGATGTGTGTGGTGTAGGTTGTGAAGTTATGCATTGGCTCAGGATTACCTGTTGTAAAGTGAGCCATTATCCCAGGTTTCCTTCATGCAAGGTTGTGAAGGAAGCAGTGTCTTCCCCTTAGAACATAGTGCAGTCGTTTTAGGGTTGGATTTTTTGTTTGTTTGTTTTTGCATTTAATAACTACTTAAATGGTGGTGGGTGGGGTGGGTTTTTTTTGGTTTATTCTTACTTTGATGCTCAGAGGAGGTAATTTTCTTTCTGTGTTTCAGTTGGATATAAAATGCAAAATTGGCCCTTTCCAGAATTGAAAGTGGCATGCCATGAAAAATGGCCATTTTTGCTATTTTTTCAAAGAATTCGATTTATGTAAATAAGCATTGTCCTAGCTTAGATCTATGCAAACCTGGGGCTTTTTATAATGGGGCTGAAAACTTCTAATGTTCCCTGCACTTACATCCTCACTGGGGTTTGGGAAACATTTTTTTTTTTGTTTAAATCTTCATGTTTCCTGACTCATTACAGGGCCCTAAGCTAAATGGAGCTAGAAGTGTAATGAGAGCTTGAATGAGCAGAAAAATCCATCTTTTAAAAATGGCAGGACAGAAATTGCTTTGAAAGTCATTTGGGCCTATCTGAGATAGCAAATGTGCTAGAAATGTTCTTTGCTGGGGGTGGGAAATTAATGAGTTATATGAAGTCGCTGGGCTAAAGTCTCTGCTGGCATGAACTCCCTTGATTGTAGGTCTCATAAGAAGAGGAGACAGAAGTCCATGAAAAAGACATGTTATAACAGTTGTAAGGAACCATATTGTCAGCTTACCCATATCTCCTGGAAAGCTTGACCCCTGCTAACAGGATAGTACATTTTGATTCACTGTACTCAGTTAATAACACTGTGACTGCAGCTTTCCTGCTCAAGTCTGTTAGCTTTACCTGATCCTCCTGCCCTATTTGTGTTGCCCACGCTGACAGATCTGTTTGTTGGTGCCCTGGTAAGGGCCACGTAGCTCTGACCCTTGGAGCTTTGGTCAGTCCCGCTGTTTGAGGGATGGAGCTGAGCTAAGCAGGGAAACTTGGTCTAAAAAGTCACTTTCTGGGTGAACTCAAGAGCCATTATAAACAGAGGCAGCTAACGGGAGAGTTTTGGAGGTAGTGTGAGAGGCTTTCCTTCCAGGTCCACCTCTATGTGCAATTCCACAGTGGCCAGTGATGGACCAGTGGTGGTGAATGGCAATGGATATACCATTTTTTCTTTTCTTTCCTGAAGACAGAATGTGTAGGAAGTGCAAGTTGGTGGCTGTGCTGGAAGAAAAGATTCTTGGATTGGAGGGGGAAATTGAGATGCTCTGGAGAATCACAGAAGATGAGGAGTTCCTAGGCAGCCAGGTTTGGGAAACATTAGTTCAAGAAAGGAAGGAGATGGCACCAAGGAGCTGGAGAGAGAGGAAGTGAGAGAGGAGGCCTGGCAGCTTATAACAACCAGAGGCAAGAGGTCAGAGTGGTATTTTACACAGATGGAGATGGGCAGGCAAGGGCCACCAGAGAGACAAGGACTAGGAGGATTTCCACACAGCTAAAAGTTTCAAGGTTCAGCTGGTCCAAGGGAATGGAGATGTGTACGGGATACACCTATGGACTGCAGCTCAGCACAACCTGTGAGAAAAAAATCAAGCTTGCCCACAAAGGGATCCTCCAACTGCCCAAGGGAGACCAATTATATTTATTGGGGATTCAGTACTCAGAAGGATCGAAAGAGCATTCTATATGGGACAAATGGAAAAAAGGCCAGGGTGCTGTCTTCCCATAGCTAAGACACAAGATGTCACTCTAAGATTGGTTAGGTTTCTCAAGTCAACAGGCAAGGATCTATTGGTGACAATTCACTTCAACACTAATGACACTGTGTCGCAGATATCTCACAGATAATAGATGACTTCAGGGAACTCAGAAGTGTGCTGAAGAAGAAGAATGTCTAAGAGATCTTTTGCTGCAAGTACTAACACATCCATAAAATTTCTAAATATTATAGATCACAATTTGCTAACTCAAAAAGTGTTGCATCCAACATGGGGGTGTTCTATATTAGACCTTGCCTTAACAAATAAAGAGGAACTGATCAGAACTAAAAATTTGTGGTAGCTTAGGTACAAGTGATCATGACTAGATTAGATTTATAATGTGCAAGCACAATAAAGTCCAGACCAGTAAGATATATTGTTGGTGCTTCAAAAAGGCCAATGTCATAAAGCTCAAAACAAGTATGAACAAAATCAGGTGGGTGGAAGAATTTACTAAGAAAAATGTGAACCGTAATTGGGAATTGTTTAAGAACACTTTACTAGATGCCCAGAAAGCCACAATGAAGGAAGCAATCTGTAGTGGCTAAAATACTGACCTGGTTTAGAGAGGAAGTGAAGGCAGCTAGAAAAATATATATTCTATTACACCTCTACCCCGATATAACACTGTCCTCGGGAGCCAAAAAAATCTTACTTCGTTATAGGTGAAACCACGTTATATCGAACTTGCTTTGACTGCCGGAGTGCGCAGCCCCCCCCCGGAGCACTGCTTTACCGCCTTATATCCAAATTCATGTTATATCGGGTCGCATTATATTGGGGTAGAGGTGTATTTTATATATATAACAACATGGAAGAAAGGGGAACTTGACAGTATTGAATATAAATCAAAGCCAGGAATTGTAGAAAATTAATAAGTGAAGCAAAGTGACTCAAGGAGAAATATATGGCCAGCAAGTGAAGGATAAATCATGACAGTCTGTACCCCTATGTTCACCGCTTTTACAAGACTATGATAGATTTTGTACAAACTATGCCTTGTGATATATAATTCGAAAACGCATGATTTGCTGATCATTATTGTTCTGGTAAAGTATGTGGGGCAACATTGTATGTAAAGTTATAGGATTCTACTCTATGATATTACTAAGACATGTTCCAAGTCTGGAGAGCAGTCACAAATTAGTTCCCCAGAGACAAAAGGCTAGCCGACCCCTCATCCAGGTGTCAACAAAATCAAATAGACCACCATCTGGTTAAGTGGCCATTCTTTGGCAGGAAAGAGGATCTGGGTGAAAAATCTACATTTTTACAAAGAAACAGCTGGGGGTTCCCATCCACACAGACTTTCCATCTCCTGAACCTCACCTGGAGATGATTCTCAAAGAAGAGAAAGAACTATAAGGAGGGCAGATGCCCCAAATTATCTCTCCCTCTATCCACAGCATCAACGACACTTGCAGAACAAACGAAGCAGCATTGGACTGGGTGAGGGATCCTGACTGAAAGAGATTCAGCTAGTAATACTCCTGCAACATGTGGTGAGAGAGAGACCTTTGCTTTGAATGCACTTAGCTTGTTAAATTAGGCATTAGTTGCTTTTCACTTTTATTTTCTTATAACCAATTCCGACTTTTATGCCACATTACTTGTAATCTACCTTTCAGTAGGTAATAAACTTGTTTTATTGTTTTTATCTAAACCAGTGTGTTTGGACTGACGTGTTTGGGAAACTCCATTTGGGATAACAGGATTTGTGCATATCATTTTCAATTAATAAAATGACGGATTTTATATTAGCTTATAGTGTCCAAGAGAGAGTGGGTAGTACAAGATGAACATTTCTGGGGAAAGTCTGGGACTAGGAATTTGCTGGTGTTGCTCTGCAGAGTAATTAAAAAGTGGCTGGCTACAGCACTCATACAATATAACTGGGAGTAACTTACATGCTGGCGGCTGTACGGAAGTAGACCAGGAGTGTCAGCTCTCATAGAAAAGCAGTGTAAAAGGCACCCCAGGTAGAAGAACTGAGGGGACACAGCTTTTCATCAGTCCAGATTGTACCCGGAGTAATGTCACACAAATAGAAGGAGTTTTTAAAGTAGATTAGTAACAAAAAGTATCCTAACAATTGTATTAGTCCATTCCTAGATGGAAATGGTAGAAATCTCAATAATAATGCAGAAAATGCATTCAGTGTGTTCAATAAATACTTTGTTCTGTGTTTTGGGGAAAAATAGATGATATGATCTACTCATATCATATATTGATGATAACACTCTTTTCGTTCCACTAGTATCTCCGAAAGATGTTAAATAGCAGCTACTCAAGGTAGACATTTTTAAATCAGCAGGTCCAGGTAACTTACATCTAAGAGCTTTAAATAAGCTGGGGAGGAGATTCCAAGAATGGTAATGTTTGTTTTCAATAAGTCTTGAGCATTGGGGAAGTTCCAGAAGACTGGAAGAAAACTAATATTATGGTCAGATAATGGAGCAGCTGATATGGAACTCAATTAAGAGATAATTAAAGGAGAGTAATATACTTAATGCCAATTAGCATGGATTGATGGAAAATAAATCCTGTTAAACTAACTCAATACCTTTTTTGATGAGATTACAAGTTGGCTGATAACGGTAATAATGTTGATATAATGTATTTAGATTTCTGTAAGGTTCTTGATTGAGTTAGAATTGCACAACATTTTGATTAAAAACTAGAATGATATAAATTAGCAAACATTAAATGGATTGAAAGTTGGCTAATAGTTAGGTATCAAAATGTAATTGTAAATGGGGACGCATCATCAAAAGGGTATGCTTCTAATGGGGTCCCGCTGGGATCGGTTCTTGGCCCTACGCTATTTAACATTTTTATCAATGACCTGGAAGAAAACATAAAATCCCCACTGATAAAGGTTGCAGCTGACACAAAAAATTGGGGGAAATGATAAACAGTGAAGAGGACAGATCACCGATACAGAGTGATCTGGATCACTTGGTAAGCTGGGTGCAAGCAAACAATATATATTTTAATATGGCTAAATGTAAATGTATACATCTCGGGAAAAGAATGTAGGCCATACTTATAGGATGGAGGTGGGGGGAACTTTATCCCAGGAAGCCATGACTTTGAAAAAGACTTGGGGATCATGGTGGAAAACATGATCTCCCAGTGTGACCCTGTGACCAAAAGAGCTAATGTGATACTAGGATATATAAACAGAGGAATTTCGAGCAGGAACAGAGAAGTTGTTTTACCCCTGCACTTCGCACTGCTGGAATCCTGTGCCTAGTTCTCGTGCCCACAAGTCAAAAAGGATACTGATAAATTGGAGAGAGCTCAGAAAAGAGCCATGAGAATGATTAAAGGATTAGAAAACCTGCCTCTCAACTCAAGCTCAATCTATTTAGTTTAGCAAAGAGAAGGTTAAGGGGTGATTTGTTTACAGTCAATAATAAGAATCTGCATGGAGAACAAATATTTGATAACGGTCTCTTCAGTCTAGCAGTCAAAGGATAACATATTCCAATGGCTGGAAGTTGAAGCTAAATAAAGTTCAGACTGGAAATAAGGGGTACATTTTTTTACACTGAGGATAATTAACTGTTGGAACTATTTACCAAGGGTCACGGTGGAGTCTCCATCACTGGCAATTTTAAAATCAAGATTGGATGTTGAAATCTCAGTAAATCAATTCATTAAATAAACTGGAATTTGGCCAGGAAACCAGGGTCAATACCATATTCTTGCAAAATGTGACAATGGATCTTCAATAAGCACAAATGCTCTGGCCCTTGGTTGTAGGTCTTATTGAAAAGATGAGCAACACAGTTCCTCCTATCATACTGACACATGTGAGTCTTGTTACCCGAAATTGGGCCAGCTAGTAAGCTTAGGGAGGACTAATGACCCACCAGAGTTTGGCAGAAAGCAGCACGTTTATTATACTGATAGCTAAGCTCAAAAGAATGGGTGGGAGGGGTCACAATCACACTCACATACTCATGCTCCCAGGACAGGCACAGCACTGGAGATGTCAAGATCCTTCAAGGTAAGTGTCCCACAGCGCAGCGATGGATGATGCGATGAAGGTAAGTCTTCCTGAGGCACGATGGAATGCAATGTGGCGAACCACTGGCCAGGCAGTCCGGGTGAAGGGCCTTCCTGGGAGGCACAAGCTTATGAGTACACTCCTGAGAACATGGCCCCTTCCCCTTTTAAGGACCTGCTCCTCATGGCCTGCGACTAGAGATGACCTGGCCAGCTCTGGTTGGTCACACTCCACCTTGGGCAGTGTCCATGCACTGTCCATGCATTGGGTATGTGAGCGCTGCCTAATTAGACTCCCAGACACCTTGTCTACCTCGGAGCTTTTCTGATCTTCCAGCTGTTCAAGCAGCCCATTCATTCCACAAGCATCCCTGGGTGGGAGGGGAAAAGCCACTTCACAGGTATTCAAAGAGGGAGAGGAGACAAAAGGTGGGGGGAAGTGAAACAGACCTTTTGAGCATACAGGTTATACTGAGCATACAGATCACTGCTGCTCCTACAACAATTCTCTACTGAGCTAAAGTGTGGACTGCCATCTACCGAAACACCAGTAACCAGTTACACTTCCTGAAGTGCATATTTGGTTCTTGGTAAAGGGATCTCACACGAAAATGCTGACTCAGTCCAGTCCTGCTGGGCATGTGAAAGCATCACATGATAAGGTGATTTGGTTGCTGGAAGCATACCTTTATGTAGGATACATAATTAAAAGAAAGACAAGGTGAATCTTTCTTGGTAATGAGGATAGATAGAAAAATTCTAATGTGGAGGTATCTAAAAAGCCAAACACCAGGTGACCATACTCAGCCAATCATTGTCAGCATTTCTAAAGGGCATTGTAATAGGCAGCAGGTTTAAAACAAACAAAAGGAGGTATTTTTTCACACAACGCACAGTTAACCTGTGGAACTCCTTGCCAGAGGATGCTGTGAAGCTCAACACTGTCACAAGGTTTGCCAGAAGCTGGTAATGGGTGAGGGGATAGATCACTTGATGATTACTTGTTCTCTTCATTCCCTCTGGGGCACCTGGCATTGGCCACTGTTGGAAGACAGGATACTGGGCTAAATGGACCTTTGGTCTGACCCAGTATGGCCATTCTTATGTTCTTATGTAATGAATAGCAGGAAAACACGACATCTACAAAGCATGGAATGGGGAATAGTCTTCAGGAAGCATTTGAACTGAAGAATGGTTATAATTTATGATTTAGACATTTAGGTTTAGGCTTTTCTGATCTTATGTCAGAACAAAGTCAGCTGTAAAGTGATATCTCAGAATCACTGGTAATGAGGGGAAAGCAACTGTCAGATAACAAAGTTTCAAGTGTACTTTGAGAAGAAGAGAAGAATAAATTTATGACCTGAATGTTTCGATTTTTCGGGGGGGGGGGGGGAATCTCCCGTTCAGAAGTGATGTATTGAGTTGGTTGTAATGGAAGAGAAAAGAAAAGCTGCCAAAAATAGGGTAAAATTTAAAGCTTCTTAAACATGTTTTATTGTCTCTTCATAAAGACTGTGTCTCTTTTCTGACCTCCTGGGAATCTGAAACAAAAGAGGATTCTTCAGTGTGATGTATTGGGGGGGAGATCAAAAACACACAAGGCTTTATGGCTGGATTCCACACAACTTTCTACAAAAAGAATCAAAATGTCTTATCTGGTATTCATCTAGCAGTATATCTAGCAGTACTCCACTCTTCCATAAATTCTCAAACAAGTGGTTTTTAGAGAAATCACTCATATACCATTTTATATAATCGGATGATATTGCCATGTGACCTTTTCTAATATCTGAATAATGGAATGGAAACAGAAAGTTTCATAGAGTGGCAACCCTGAAGAAAAAGTGCCTTTAAGTAATGACGGTTTATACTCAAAATATTCAAAGCCAGATTGTAGCTTTGCCAATTTACACCAGCTGTGGATCTATCTCCGAGGTGAGGGTTGGTTTGGATAAGCATTTTAGACCTTGATCTTGCAAACACTCTGGTGCTTAAGCACGAGTAGTCTTATTGAATCATTTAGAACAGGGGTTCTCAAACTGGGGGTCGGGAACCCTCAGGGGGTCACGAGGTTATTACATGGGGGGGGGGGTAGTGAGCTGTCAGCCTCCACTCCAAATCCCGCTTTGCCTCCAGCATTTATAATGGTGTTAAATATATAAAAAAGTGTTTTTAATTTATAAGGAGGCGTCACACTCAGAGGCTTGCTATATGAAAGAGGTCACCAGTACTAAAGTTTGAGAACCACTGATTTAGAATACCAATGGGACACAACAACTGACAAAAATATTCAATAAGGGGAGTGAATTGAAGACAAAGGAGATTTACAGTCACAAGTTTACATAGTTACTCGGTTAGGGTAAGTGCATATCTTAATGGTTCCATTAAAGTCATTTTTAATGGTAAATTGACTTGCTTTTTGATGGCAACATGGAAAAAATGTGGGTTGAGGTGACTTGAATAAGGGGAGGGTGGAAACTTGTGGCAGTGCTATAACAATGGCATATTATGCATTTATCCAGTGGTAAAGATTTAGCTGAGGCTGTTTTGCATGATTGTAACATGATTTCAATAGCTGTTTGACTGACTGCATGTGCTTGTAATATCTTTATCTCTTAGAATCTTTCACAGATTTCCATGTTCCTTTTTTCTCTACTTGCAAATATGTAAAAACCAAAGTAATAATATATGGAGATATCCTATCTCCTAGAACTGGAAGGGACCCTAAAAAGTTGTTGCCGGCACAGGGGCCCGAGGACAGCAACAGTGAGGTTCGTTGCCCGGAGTGCTTCGCGCCAATAAACATACCGGGGTGGAGAAACAATCAAAGTTTATTTGAGATCTCAAAGTGGTGCAAGGAGACAGGCAAGTCTCAAATCAAGCACACCAGCAAAAACAGTTTCTCTCTTCTTTATACATTTTACAACTAAGCCCCCCCTCTCCTCTCTACCGAAGGCATGTTTATACATTTAAGCAATTAAATCATTCTAGGGCTATAAATCTAGCTTGTTAGTAACTTCTCTCTAGACTGTTATTTGGTCCTGTTTACCCTTAGTTTATTACCCCTTCCCCAGCTAGAAACATCATTATTGTTTGCTACCTGGTATGAACAAGGTTGTAATTGCTAACTAGCTATTTACACATTCCAATTCCTGTCCTTAGTTGTTGAGGCTGATTAGAGTTAAACATGGAAGGACAGAGTTTAAACATGGAAGAACTCTGGCTCAGGCAGGCCTAGTAACCCCAACAAAGTCATTGAGTCCAGCCCCCTGCCTTCACTAGCAAGAGCAAGTACTGATTTTGCCCCACATCCCTAAGTGGCCCCCTTAAGGATTGAACTCCCAACCCTGGGTTTAGCGGTCTAATGCTCAAACCACTGAGCTATCCCTCCCCCCTTAAAGTGCTCATGGCATTATGAGTTAAAGGCCTGTAATACTAAAATCCAAAAATGTTTTGCTAAGCTCCAAATAACAACAACAACAACAAAGCATTGGTAATGCATGGTATATGACTTGTTAGCAAAAGGTGAGGCAGCGTGCAGGCAGGCTTGTAGGAAAGAGATCTTTACTGAGCATCCTGAAAGGCCAGAGTTACCTGTTTTGAGGCCTGTGTTTGTCTGGTAACAGCCTGGTCCCAGCTTGCACTCCTGAGCCCCTGGTGCCACAAGAAACTAGGTCCCTCCTAAAAGCTGACCCTTTTTCTTCAGTTCCACTCACTACAAAGTGACCTCCCTGAATGGATCTGCAAACCTATTGTTCATTCCTCCTTTACATGCCTTCTCAAGACTAACTTTTGGAGGATTTGCATCCACAATTCAAAACTAATAACTATCTAATTATTTTCTTGAATTTTCAACTAGTTCAAATATATGTGCTTGAATTATAAACCTGGACTATAGGGATTAATCACTGAAATGCTGACTTTCAATTAACTGTAGGGGATGAACAAAGCCCCTGTAATGGATACAAATGAACTTTCACTCCCATTCATCTCAAAGGTATTTGAGTACACATATGGAATGGACTAGTCTTACTTTGGACAAGACAACATAAACCAATTCAGCAACATCCATAGCTCAGGAGAACCCAGTGCAAAAATAGTCATGAAAAGTAAAGTAGGCTGTCGTGTCCCATCTTTCTCTTTAGTCAGGGAGTGAGAAGGGAGAAATCATATTTTAAACTCTAAATATTATGCCTGTTAATTCGAGAATCTTAATTTGCTTTCTTCCCAAATGCTCTCAGCTCTTAATCACTTACAGCATCTCTTTTCATTTTCATTATCAGTTAACTCTCATTGCAAAACCTTTAATTTAAGATGCTGCTTTATAGCCTTGCTTTGTTGTAAAGCTGACTCTCATCAACCAGAAGTAGAACTGAAAGCTCTGTATTTTGTAAGAAAACACCTAAAATTCCAAACTCTATAGGGGACAGCATTCAACAAAAACCCAGGTGGTTAGCCAAAATTTGGTTTCCCAGTGGTTGTTTTGGTTAGGAGGAGAAATTGATGTTGGAATCAGGTATTTCTTTGATGCAATCCTTTTATTTTCAAAAAATGTACAAAATCCTTTTTCCTGGAACACAGCAGGAATCATAGAACGGGAAGCTGTTTCTTTGCTCACAGTTCCAGACCTCTTTCAGCCAGCACTCAGCCCCAAAATCTCTATTTCTATGTTTTTTTTTTCTCAGGACCTTCCTCCCAGAGTTTGTTCTAGCTTTGTGCTGCTTACAACAGAGTCCTGGTCCTTGACTGGGTTCTTAGCTGCTACAGTAATACAAATAATAAATAATAATTCTCTCTGAGCAGGTCTGCTGTTTATCCTTCTTTTTTTCACACACACACACACCTCTACCAAAAAATACCCAGTGAATCCTCTCCCTCCACATGTGCCTTGCACATACCTTTGTTTTGGGGGTGATACATACCTGTATTTTGGGTGGAGGCTGCTATTGTTTCAGCTATCTGTCTCCATAAAGGAGTTTAATTATTTCACATGTGTCAATAATGAAGGGCAGTAGCTACATTCACCAGTTATTCCCAGAGAAGTGCTGCTCTCTTATGAGAACTTTTTTTCCCCAGCATACCATTTTGGGTCTGGCCCTTTAGCTTTGGCAGAGTCAAACAACTGTAGCCATAAAATAGGTGCTGCTTGCTGCAGCGCCCCCTCTTCCAGACGGTATGTATGCTTAACTTCTATTGTGTTTGCCCTTTTTTATTGCTAAGTCAAAGACCTATTTTAATAGGTACGAATCACAATGTTTTAGCACTCTGCTTGTTGCTGTTCTCCGTCCCCTTTTTTAACATTACTGGGCGTTTACAGACGGTGTCACTACAGAGGAGATTATATATTCTGTTTATCTGAGTGTACAAGCAGTTAGTTCTTGAAGAAATACTCTGTTATGGTGCAGCTCCCGTTAGAAGCTGAATGGGACCCCCAGTCAACTCTGTTCTGCCTGATTCTCTCTGCCAATAATTTCCAGAGGCATATACTGCCAACATGCAGGTGAAGAACTGGGACAAATGTTTAAGGAGGAGGCAGCATATGCCCGATTATTCTTTTGGGCAGTGTGGGCCAGTGTTTCAGTGCAACAGCATCCCCTTTGGCATTGCACTTCAGTTAGTGAGTTCCTGGTGCGCAAGGGGCCAGAAAACCCTCCCCTCTATTCTTAAGTTTCTCAAGGGGTTGGTAGGAGAACACAGGCCCATCCACTCCACAGGGTTCAAGCTCAGAGTCCTTAAGATAGGTGGGGAGAGTCAAGGCTTAACAACTACAGTCATGCCCTGAGCTTCTTCCTATCTCTCCTGGTTTCTGTAGGCCTTTCAGCCTGTTGGTCCAGTCATCCCTTCTCAGGGTGCTGTCTTTGGGTGGTTTTTCAGCATTTTTCTGGTAGGATTTCCCTTCTCCAGCCCTCTGCCTCCTCTGGCAGTTACCACCCCCCCTTCCCAGATCTTTTATTTTCCCAACTTTTGTGAGGCTGCCAATTGGCATTGGTTAGCAGTACCCACATTAACATCTTGGTTGCTTGGCCAGCATGGGATATTGTGATGGGGTGGACTAGGTCTGGACATCCCCTGCTGGAGGCCTCATGGCCCTGCCTTAATCTGCCCCAGAAAAGAGCAATAGGGAGATCCTCCAGGATGCCTAGAAAGGCTGTGTGGGACATAGCTAATAAGAGGGGTGCAGGAGCAGCCAGTCAAGGCCTAGGAGGCTCATATAAATGGAGCTGTAGGGCCAGAGTGAGTTTAGCCTGCTTGCAGGGACTTGGGGAACAAGAGGTGCTCCAGGCTAGCAGGGCTGGCTGCAGGAGCTGCAAGGGGCTAAGCAGGTAGTTACTGGGAGTGGCTCAGTATGGGGATGTGGTCAGCAAACTGAGTCCAAGAGGGTGTGCCCCAGCAGGAAGGCTGAGGGTCACTGAGGACTCAAGTACAGGCAAGGAGTCCCCAAGGAAAGAAGCCCATGGGACGTGCTCAATCCCAGAATAGGAGCCTTGCAATTTAGGTGGACCAAGCGAGGGTACTGTGATGTACCCTGTTGGACTGGTTAAAGACTGAGCCTAGGGAAGGCTGCAGAGAAGGACACACCAACTGAGGGTACCATGACAGACCCTGTTGGACTGTTAACAGACTGAGTCCAGGGAGGGCTGCAGGACATTTTGTATTGTGTAACCCAGAAAGGGGTTGTTTGTTTCACACATGGACAGAGTGTGACTCGGCCAGAGGGCTGAGTCACCGAAGACCTGCCTGACAAGCCCAGAGGCTGACAGATGTGAAGGAAGTTGAGACAAACTGCAGGTATGCACACACTTCACCAGGGGGTGCTCGCAAAAAGTGTGTGAACTCCATTAAAGCTATATACACCTTATGACAGCCACAAAACCAAAAAGTGTCTGAGGAAAAGAAACGGACAAGCTACAGATGTGTACATCCTAGAGGGAAAATGAAGGAATATTTCTACATAACTGTAGACATCAGTTCAGTTCTCAGAAAGTTAAATTGTTTCTGATTATGCCTCAAGAAGCCTGATGTTGCAAGAGAAAAAAGATGGTCCAGTGGCTGGAGTGTTAGTCTACAACTTGGGAGATCTGGTTGAAGTCTTCTGTGATGTTATACAAGTCCATAAAAGGCCAGATTTGAAAAGATATTTAGCAGAGCTGGGTGAAATTTTTTCAGCACATAAAAAGTTTGCTGAAAAATACATTTTTCAACATGCCAAATCTATTTGTGATTTTTGGATTAAATTTGGCAAATACTATGGACTAGAAGAAAAAACCTGAAAAATAAATGGAAATGTTGAAACAAATGTCTTAACATTTTCAAAACAAATAGTATTGACTTTTTTTTTTTCAAATTGACATTTTGCTTTGAAAATGTTGTTTCCAGTTAACATTGAGTACATTTCTATCTACCCAAATGAATTTTTTGTGGGTTTTTCATTTAATCAAAGACCATTGGGGGGGGGGAGGGGGAGGAAATTCCATTCCAAATCTAAATGATTTTTTTATCACCATTCTTACTGGTTCAGCCATAGAAAATACATTTATTTTCTCAGCTGTAATACTTAGGTGTCTAATGGGATTTTCAAAAGCACCTAGGCACCCACTTTCCATGGAGGTAGCCATTGACATGCATTTGAAAATTCACTAGGTATCCATAATACCTTTAAAAATCTGGTCCTTGGTCCCTCTGTCCCTCAATTCTACATTAGTAAAATTATGATAATAGCACTTGCCTACCTTGCAGAGTTGTTGTTAAGGTAATTACACAGGGCCTGATGAAATATATCCTATGGTATTTAAGGAACTATTTGAAACAATCTCAGAACCATTCACAATTATCATAAAGGACAAATGAGGTCCCACAGGAGTGGAGAAAGGCAAATGTAGTACCTGTCTTTTAAAAATGGGTACAAAGAGGAAGCAGGAAATTATAGACCAGTCAGCCTAACTTGGGTACTTGGAAAGATACCAGAACAAATGATTAAACAATCTATTTGTAAACACCTACAGGATAGTAGGGTTTTAAGGAATAACCAGCATGAATTTGTCAAAATCAAATCATGCAAAACCAACCTATTTTCCTTCTTTGACAGGTTTACTGGCCTAAGTGGATGGGGGGAAGCAGTAGACATGATATATCTTGGTTTTAGAAAGGCTATAGACGCAGTTCCACATGATAGTCTCATAAGCAAACTAGGGAAATGTGGTCTAAACCAGTGGTCTCCAAACTTTTTTGATCGCGCACCCCTATAAGTAAAAAATTTTTGAGCATGCACCCCCTGCCGCGCCAGCTCTACCATTTTTGCCAAAGCGCCAAAAAAAAAAACCCTCCTCCTGCCATGCACCCCCAAGGATCCTCTTGCGCACCCCGCTTTGGAGACCACTGGTCTAGACAATGGTCCCAGGAAATTAGAGAGACGAGGTGGGTGAGGTAATCCTTTTTATTGGGCCAACTTCTGATAGTGAGAGAGACAAGCTTTTGAGCCACACAGAGCTCATCTTCTTCAACAGAAGTTGGTCCAATAAAAGACATTACCTCACCAACACTTTCTTTCTACACAACTGGTTGAGTATTCTAAAGAGTAGTTATCAGTGGTCCACTGTGAAACTAAGAGTACATATCTAGTGGAGTCCCACAGGGGTCAGTCCTGGGTCTAGTACTAGTCAATATTATCATTAATGACTTGGATAATGGAGTAGAGAGTATGCTTATTATTGACCAATATATGCTGGGCTAAAATTTTACCCTACACCATTTATTCTATACTTCCTAGGCCCTGAATCACCATTGCCTTACTCTAGTTTTATGCTGATGTAACTCCATTGAGGCAACGGTGAATCAATTGCATACTGGCTATGCCAGAACTATTTTCTAGTTTCTAAGAACCATTGTTATTTTTTCTAGTAGTAGTTTTGCTCATTATACATGGTCAGATCATATGCATTTTTATCATATTGTCTGCATGACTCTACTTTCACTGAGCAAGGGCATTATATCCCTATCTTAATTAAGGATATTCTTCATGTCAAAAGGTTGGAGAAATCATTTAATAAATCTAATGATACTTCAAACTGAGGAAGATGGGATGCCCTCAAAATGGTAGAGGTCATTTGATTTTCCTAACTGTTAATGTGTTTTTTTTTTTTAAATTGCATTCTAGTTAAAGATTCAGTACTGATATATCTATCTTCTTTAGACAAGATTCTTAAAAGGACCAGATCCTCAAGGATTTATATGAAATTAAATTGTGATTAAATATTTTCCTCTCTGGAAAATATAATTATGCAGATAAGATGGCTAAAATATCCAATTATGAAAGGTGGACAAATTACTTGGGATTCCCTAAAAGACAAGTGTGGGACTAGGAAAAACTAATACCAAAGATGTTGCTATTAGGATTGAAACTTGCTCCCAAATCCTCTGTGATCTCAGCAACTAAAACCAGGGGAAAAAAGTTTTAGGCAAATACCTAAACTAGACTCTCATATATAGAGCCCGTTAGATAATCCTGTAAATACTAAATGCCATTCATTTACTGCCTTCTGATAAATCTCCCAACCCAAATGGCTCATCTATAGACTTCTATAAAAAGATAAGTAGCAGATCCTTTTATTAAAGCTGTTTTGGATTCCAATTTTGTTCCCTGCAACCAGGCACATGGGCAAAGAGTGGGTGAAGGCTTGTGAAGATGGCAGTAATCTGTAACTTTTGTGTAAAGTTCTTGGTCCAGTGCTACTGTGCTCTGCACTTTTCTCAGGGCTCATGATTCGGCTCTATGGGTTACAATAATACCTTTGTAATGTACAAAGAGAAGAGATTAGGATGGAGAGGACTGTAGTTAAGTGTTCCTATACTTCACCTTAATTCTAATATAAAAATATCATCTAAGATTCCTGTTGTTGTTGTTTTTTTTTAAAAAATCCTCTGATAACATTAGTTGAGTTCTAAATTTCCTCCATTTATGTCAAACAATTAACCTGTGAGTGCGCTCATTAGCTGAAGAAGAAGCTTTTGAGGACGTGGAGTAGAGCTATTCAACTTGGAGAGAGTGTGGCCCAGTGGATCGAGCCAGGAGAGCTGGGTTCTATTGCTGGCTCTGCCATTGACCTGTTGTGTGACCTTGGGCAAGTCTTTCTTTTCCCACCCTTTGTCTATCGATGTAGATTGTAAATTGATCTGATCGGGGCTATCTCACCATATGTTTGTGGAGTGCCTCACACAGTGGGACTGCAATCTTGGTTGGGACCTCTCAATGACTGTAGGATTAATAATTAACATTTTTCTGCTTTTCTTTTTTTTACCTTCAATATAGTCCCTCCAATCCACTCTATCACTGTGACTACCTACTTTCCCTACCATTTTATTCGGTTCAGTTCTTCTACTGCTCCTATCACTGTGGAATTGGAGGCTGTTTGGGTGGTGAATTCATCAGTATGAATACCATCTGTTACACGTGTTTCTTTCCTTCTTCTTCCTCTCCCTCATGAAAAATCAACATGTAATTTTTTAATATTTTTATTCTCTTACACATACATTCATATTGATATTTATGTTTATTAGAGAAGACAAGGTCCAAGAGGAATTATTTGGGGCAAGTTCTATGGCTTATGTTATGCAGTAGGTCAGACTAGATGTTCACAATGATTTCTTATGACTCTGGAATCTATGAATAAAGAGGTGTCTTGCACATACCTTCCTATCCATTTATAACCCACTGGTGAGTGTGTTTCAGAGTAGCAGCTGGGTTAGTCTGTATCCGCAAAAAGAACAGGAGTACTTGTGGCACCTTAGAGACTAACAAATTTGTTAGTCTCTAAGGTGCCACAAGTACTCCTGTTCTTTTTGATGAGTGTGTGTTAGAGGTCCTCCTCTGTGTTGAGATCTGCAGAGGAAATGAGTTGCTACAGCCCCCAACTACAAACGCTGTCCCTTTAGCTCAAACTATAGCAGCTCATGCTTTCAGATCTGCAAGTCCCTAGGCAAATAATGGATTTTTTTTTATGTGGCCAGGGACTTGAACTCAGATGCCTCTATAGCCTTATTCAAAGGAAGGATTAGAATCCACATCTACTACCTCCCAGATAAGTACCTTAATTAGCAGCAGGATGGTTACAAATTTATTATTTAAAAATCAGATTTTTTTTATTTAAATTAAATACAGGGGTTTTTAAATAATTTAATATTAAATTTGAAATTGATGATTTATGTGAAGGTCTAAATGTATTATAATCTATTAAAAGCATAAGTACAAAAATTAATATTAAGCAGTACATGTTTGCTGTCAAATTACTGAACTGGTGGAAGAGACTGGCTAAGCACCTGGAGTGCTGAAGTGCTACACCTGTTTTTGACAGCAGAAGCTTCCAGAGTCTTTACTTCAGAGTGGGGCTCCATAACTGGGCTTCTCACATACCTAGTAAGTGCTTTAACCACTGGGATAAAGATTATAAGTGTGGGGGGGCGGGGAGAGGAATGAACAGAGACACATGGTTTTCTAAAGCTGACCCTGAAAATTTTAGATTGAACTATTGGATCAACATTGCAAATAGCTTCAGGTAGACTGAAACTGCACTTTTTTGGTGAATAAACTATTTGTGCAAAAAATATCACCCAGCTGTAGTTCCTACTGCATTGGGCCAAGAAAGCAGCCATCATATATCCCTTGCAATACAGCTCCTTAACGATTCAATTGTGACTTTGCCACAAGCCCTGATCAAGGGGCAACATGTAGGTGCATTGCTCCAGCAGCAGACCAGGAAATGGACCATGTAATTCCGAGTCTCAAAATCTGGTTTCCTTGCTTTTGGGGTGCTAATGGTGCAGATGACTTTCTTTGTGTCTTTGCCCGATCCCTGTCCACATACATAGGACTCCTGTGGAGTCTGCTCTTCTGCCCCATGCTGCTACACAAGTGTAAGGAAATTCACAATTGGGCCCTTCATGTGACCCTCTAAAAGCCATTTTGACACTAAGCAAAGAAAATTGCCCTTGGAAGGGGAAATTCCCTGCTGTGTTTTAGCAAAGATGTGTTTGAATGTTTCTTTTCCTGCAAAAGTAAATAAAACCAGCCCAGATACTCAAACACCAGCCTGCCAGATGTCCATTTGGACTAGCTTTGGAGACTTCTTGTGTCAGATTTTCAATCAGACTATGCTGAATTACTTTAGCAATTCATGCCGACAGTCTGATAAACAATAACAGATTGTCACGCCATTTGTATGATATGCATGTTTCTAGACTGTCTGCAAACACTGATCTGAAAAAATGACACTCAAAAATATTTGAAAGTGCTCAGCTGTGAGGTTGCAGTGAATGCAGAAGTTATCATGAGAAGATTATGCCTTTATTAATGTCCTAGTTCAGACAGGGCCTCATCCCAAGTCTGTTCCCAATGGCAAGACTCCATCATCTTCAATGGGGTTTGGATCAGGCCCATAAATAATTTCTTGGTGGTAATAAAGAACTGAAGTGTCAATGGGATAAAGTAATCAAAAAGCATAGGGGTCAGGGAATCCTGGTTTTATAACATAGGTTTCCATCATCATTACCATTCACAATCCCATTTCCTAGCACCCAGGTCAGCAAGGTATTTAAGCACAAGCCTAACTTTAAGTATATGTGTCATTGGGATTACTCTTGTGTTTAAACTTAGTTAGGCATGCACTTAAGTTCCTGGCTGGACAGGGGCTCCAATAACTTTAACCACTAGCTTTTCATTGTTACCTACAGTGATCTGACTCTTTCTAGTGACACAACTAGATGAACAGTAGATGAACACTCTTGGTAATATATTGAATCTATTTCCCCATGTTAAGTATCCTCACACTTTCTTGTCAACTGTCTAAAACGAGCCATCTTGATTATCACTACAAAAGTTTTTTTTTCCCTGCTGATAATAGCTTCTCTTAATTAATTAGCCTCTTAGAGTTGGTATGGCAACTTCCACCTTTTCACGTTCTCTGTATGTGTATATATCTTCTTACTGTATGTTCCATTCTATGCATCCGATGAAGTAGGCTGTAGCCCATGAAAGCTTATGCTCCAATAAATTTTAGTCTCTAAGGTGCCACAAGTACTCCTGTTCTTTTTGCAGATACAGACTAACACGGCTTCTACCCTGAAACCTTGGTGATATATGTAACCTTTCAGTCAGCTTAATCCATAGGAATGGCAGTGCCAGTTTTCTCCTACTGCCCAGCAATGTACCTCCATCTTGATCTGGATGGATCACTTCTAGGGATCAGATGGTATTTCATTTCCCATTCTCGGTTGATTCTTGGCCTCTTTGAGACTGCCAAGCAGTGGTAATTGTGGGTTGACATGTGGACAGGAACTGGACTGAGATCACCAGCTCACTTCATATAGACCACTGAGAACCTAGGCGATAACAATGACTTTTGCTCCCTATTGACCTGACCTGGATCAACTGAATATCCCATTAGTGAATCACTTGAAATAACCAGTTCCTCAAATTACATTAAAAAACAACCTAATTTAACTTTTAGCCTCATCTCATTCATTTCCTTTCCTTTTTCATTGGTGTTAATGGGCCAGATTCTGCTCTCATGTGCACAACAAATTCAGAGTAATCCCCTCTACCATCAGCACTGTTACTCCAGATTAAAACCAGTGGCTATGAGAACCGAATTTAGCCTACCATTCCTGAGACATTCTTCCTTCTCTGTCTTGGTCTGTCTCTCTGCTTTTTCTATTCTATCATCATCCAACTAACTCTAGTTATAAACTCTAGTCTATAAACTAGTCCAAGAACAGAAATTTTGATTTCTTATACTGAGATAGAAGAAATAAAGTATAGGAGGAGAGAACTTTCTACACTCCACCTTAAACTTTACTTTTAACATTTTCTTTCTTTTTCTAAATCACTTTTGCAGCTGATTAATTAATCTCCTTGTTCAAAGGGAAAAACATTCCTGTGCTTTGTACTGCTTTCTCTTCTTTTATGTCTGTGCAGTAAAGATGCTTCTGTTTAAAAAGGAAATGTTCTGAAACATAGTATTTACATCACATATACATATAGTTTAGAAATACTGGACCTAACTCTGCTCTCACTAACACTGATTTTACATCTGTCTAGCTTCAGTGCTATTACTCCTCATTAACACAAGTGAAAGTGCAGTATTAGCCCCACCGATGTGATGGTTCTGTGTTCTGCCTCCATATAAACACTGGGCCAAATTACGCTCTCTTACAGTGGTGTAAATCTATAATAAATGAATTACTCAGCTTTCCATCCATAACAGTCATCACCTGAACCATGCGTCTATTGCATCTAGCATTGAACCCAGAAGGAAGAGAGGAGATTATTGGGAAGGGTTCAGGAAAGAGCTAAAGTAGAAGAGTGATTCAAGGTTTGGAAAACATGCCTTATAATGAGAGTCTAAAGAAGCTCAATCTATATAGCTTAGAAAGAGATGGTTACATGGTGACACGATCATGGTCTATAAGTACTTGCACAGGGAGAAGATTTCTGATAAAAGCTGCGTAGCTTCTAGCAGAAAGAAGCATAACCAGTTGCAATGGCTAGAAGCTGAAGATAGGCAGCACATTTTTTCACAGTGACGGTAATTAACCATTGTCTCAATTTACCTAGGGATATAGCAATTTCTCCATCACTTGGAGTCCTTAAAAGCATATTGCATATCTTTCTAAAATTTATGCTGCAGCTCAACAAGAAGTTATGGGCTCAAGGCTGGAAATGTTATGACAAATTGCTTCCCAGTAGGGGGCGCTATGCTGTGATTTTTTTTGAACGGGAACATAGAGAACTCTACTTTCAAGAAGTGCACGATGAGAGCGCTTACGTGGCAGCAAAGCCTGAATGTAACATTACCGTGGTTCTCTTTGCACATGGTGCAGTTCTCTAGCATGCGTTATGCAGGACATCAGACTACATGAGCATAATATTTTAACACCCATATATTTCATAAAAACAGCGTTCTGCCACTTGTGATAAAGGAGTATCCCTTAGTTTTAATAGGGTCTGCTGTTTCAGGGGGCCAAGTCAAACTGGCGTTTGACATGTCTCAACCAAAAGACATGCTCACTTCCTATAGCATTGTCTGTCTGATAGTCTCACAGTCTGTCTGATAGTTCACAGTTAATCTAAATTAATTACACCTCACAGTACCCTTGGTGGTGGTTAGTATCATGGCCACTTTATATTTTATTATTATTTACAATGCTATAGTGCCTGGAGGCCTCAGACTAGATTGGGACCCCACTGTACTAGGTGCTGTGTTAACATAGTAGGAAACTAGCCCTTTACAGGTAGGTAAACTGAGGGATTGAAAAAAGTCAGTGACTTTCCAAGGTACAATAGTAAGTTGGAGGCATAGCTGGGAAGAAAACCCAGTAAACCTATGCTTTACACATCTTCACTAGTTTCCTGATTTAGACCCCAGTCCATTTAAGTACATGCATAATAGGACTTAAAGTTGAGCTTAATGTTAAGCACGTGCTTAAGTGGTTTCCTCAGTCAGGGTCTTAATAAATAAAGAGAGAGCCAGATTGTCCTTTCATTTACTCAGGTGTAACTCTCCAGTAACTCCATTGAAGTCAGAGTTGTTGCACTGGCAAAAAACTGATGTGAGGGAGTAGAGAATCAGACCTAGTGTTTCTAACTGCTGACTTAGATAGAGGCTTGCCCATTAAACATGAGAAAATGACTACATTTGTATGCTGAAGTTAGTCCAAGAACTTCTGAACAAACTCTGGTTGTGTATTTGTTACCTGACCTGCAGTCTGGCACATTATTAATTCACTTCACTACTGGAATCTATTAAAAATATTTCCTACTTTGAAACGGAGAGAAGGCAATTTGAATTTATCTCTAGATCAGATGCACAGATCATGGGGAAAGTGATGAATAAATCATGAGAGTTTTCCAGATTACATTTTATGCTGGCCCAGCTACTGTATTTGTAATGTGTGATTATAGTAATCACACTTCAGTTAGTATTGCTTATAATCCATATTGCTTATAATCCAAAAAAACAAGCCATAAAAGTACCTAGACCAATATAATCCTTTTTTTTCCTGTGAGATAAAACTGTTAAAGCAATGGCTGAACCAGTTAATGTCTGAGCCTCTTGTGGTAGGATGATCAGTAAAACAAACTACAAAGTTGGATTTCTTGTTCTGAGGTAAAACATGCCACATGTATTGCATATTCCATAAATAAGCTGATCTGATGAGTTTTAACTAATTTGGTTTTAGACAATTAGTTTGTCTATTGTTTTAGCTCAGGGCTGTTTTCCATTCAAACAAAATCAAATACTTATTTGGAAGAAATACAGCAGCTCATTTTCTCTGAGAATTACAGGGTCCTCTTTGACAGTGGCCATTAAAAAGATTTTAATGAAATCACCAAGATTTATTTGAAGCTGGACTGGGAACTTGTTTTATACCCAATCTGCCCATCAGTATTAATTTTTTAACACAGATGGAGGTTTTATGGGTACCCAAAGAAGGAAGTAGAAAGGGAGATTACTGGAATTTCAAGATGCAAATCAGAGGCAAGAATGAGATTAGAGCAAGAAACACTGGCAACATTAAAATGCAAAAATTAAAAAAACAAGTGGTGCAATAAAGAGCTGTGGGAGGCATTTGTGATCAATTTATCTGCTACCGATGTATAAATTAAATTCAGTATCCCCTCAAAAAGATATTAGAATGGCACCCAACTACTATGCTATAGTTAAAGATCTGTTAGTTGTTCCTTTATAAGCTCTCTTTTTGAGCGTGTATCACACGGCTGTTAAAATGGCATTCGTGTTGAAATTAGCACTGCACAGTCTAAAACACGCTGTGACCATTGTTTTCAAACAAAACTGAGGGCCTGATCCAGCTCTCACTATAGTCATCAGTGATAGTTTTGCCATTGACTCCAATGGGAGCAGGACCCAGACTTGGGTTTGGCTGCTCTTCCATTAGAATCAGTTCTTTAAAATGCTGGTGGGTAGAGGAGCATCTGCAACCTTTGTTTACAAAGACTCATTCAAACACACATTGCTGGTATTTGGTCCCTATATTAGACAAAAGCCTATTAATTGTTAAAGAAGTAGCATGAAATGGCCAAGCATAGTCTTCAAATCAGCTGCTGTGTGGTGTGTGTCACTTGAATAGCTCAGTTTACATAATGCACGCACACAGAGGATACTTTTGCAGCTTGACAAACACCAGTCCTGTTCTATGGGGACAACCTCCCTAGACATCCACAAAGCATAGATCCATTGAAGTCAATGGAAATCTGTGCATGGGCTTTTGGGTAAAATTCACCCCCTATCTAGCAAGGATGCTTCTATGGCCTCCATTACTGTTAAATCTGAGAGCCTCACAAGGTTTCATTTTTTCCATCCTGTTATAATGTATAATGTTAGCCCCATTTTTCAGATGGGGAACTGAGGCACAGAGAGACTAAGTGACTTGCCCAAGGTCACAAAAGGAATGGAACACTTTTCTCTAATGAATCCCAGCTTAGCCCCCTAACCACTGGACAATCCTCCTTCCTCTGCACAGAAGGAGGCCAACACAAGACCATGTGGTACTCAAGTGTTACATAGGCCTTGCTCTGTCCTGCTTGGGAGTCATTTTCACTATTATGGATTATTTGTAAAGACACATAAATAAATCACTGAAATCCTCTCCTGAATTTTACATTTAGGATGTGCATCAGCAAACAAAGGAAAATATTATAAGGGGCAGATGTGTTAGCTAGGAGCAACAACATTTCAAAGGTAGGAAAAGTGCAAGAGGATGAATAAGAAGATTTCTATCACAGCTGTTTGGATGTGAGTACACCTCTACCTCGATATAACACTGTCCTCGGGAGCCAAAAAATCTTACCGCATTATAGGTGAAATCGCGTTATAGTGAACTTGCTTTGATCCACCAGAGTGTGCAGTCCGTTCCCTCCCCCGCCCCGCCCCCCGGAGCACTGCTTTACTGTGTTATATCTGAATTCATGTTATATTGGGTCGCGTTATATAGAGGTAGCAGTGTATATATGTTTTTGCTTGAGTGTGTATTCATTTTTTAATTATATCCTCCTTTCTCAAGACTAGACCTGAGCCTATTATTGATTTTTTTTTTTTTTTTTGGTTCGGTGACTTAACTGAAAAAAAAAATCAAGACAAATTCAATTCGTTTTGAACCAAAATGGAATGTTTTCTCTCTTTCATGACAAAACAAAAAACTGAACAAAAATTGTTCAGGTCAAACTAAGTCTCAATTTGAAATGACAATGAAATGTCAGTTTTAAATAAAATTTTCAAAACAAATGGTTTCAACATTTCCCAAATTTTTGTTTTCAGATTTCTTTTGGGTTTTGTTCAGCTGAAACTATTCAACGTGAATTTAAGAATGGTTTTGCTGGCCCCCCAAAAGCATTTTTCAGCAAATTCACTGTTCACCAATTTTTTCACCCCAGCTCGATTGAAGATTCTTCTCCAATGAGTGAAAGATGCTCCAGTCCAATAAACAGTGCACTCCATCCAAATGGTGAGATTATGTCGCAGCTAAAACGGGGGTGGCGGGCCTTACATTTCCTTTGGACACCAAGGGATATTTGTCACAACCATGTTTAAATTAAGTTACCAGGTCAGAGTCAGAATTACCACATGATGAGCACAATAAACAATTTGAGCTGAAGGCTTGTTATCAGTTGTAGACTCCATGGCACTCTGCATTAGGCTAATCCCTCAGCTACTGTAAACTAGCATTGTCTCTTTGAATTCAGTAGAACTTCGTGAAACGTTTAACTCAACACAATTTTGACAGATTATTTACTTAGTAGTAGTTTTAGAGGAGTGCCTAGGAACTCCTGTACAGTGCCTCCTGGACAGACATATGAGAAAGAGTTTGTCTACACTGAAAAAAATCCCAGTGGCAGTGAGTCTCAGAGCTCGGGTCAACTGATTCAGGCTCACATTACAGGGCTAAAAAGACATTCCTACTTGGGCTTTATACCCGGCTCTGAGACACCCTCCCTGCTCACCGAGTTTCAGAACCTGAGCTTCCACCTGAGTGGGAATATCTACACTGCTATTTTTAGCCCCATAATATGAACTCTGTGAGTCCAAGTCAGTTGATCTGGGCTCTGAGATTTGCTGCCACCATGGTTTGTTTGGGTTTTTTTGTTTGTTTGTTTGTTTGTTTGTTTGTTTGTTTTTTTTGCAGTGCAGATGTAACCAAACATATTCTCAAGGAGGATTTCATTTAAGGGCCCAGCTGCCCTGTTACAGGAACCCTGATCTCTGCTGCGGCCTATAGGTGCTCCCATACTACACACAAGTAAAAAGAAGAAGCTGGAGCCTGCCATCGTGACTTCAGAAGATCTATGGTTTAAAAAATGAGTGAAAATTTAACGTCACTTTTGAGCTCATGGTCTTGTGTGGTTTTGGAATATGCAATGCAACTTTGCCATTACATCTTTCAAAACACCTGTACACGCCATCTTGAAAGGTATTATGCATGGTTCACTGGATGAAGTTCAGCTGTATGTGTGGGAGCAGGCTTAAGCCTTGTGTGTGTGTGTGTGTGTGTGTGTTCCTCTTGCTTTCTTAAAACATTTGGTGGCTGATTTGCCAAGAGCCTGGCTCTTGTTATGCTTTTGTGTATCCTCTCCTGAACAACTTCAGTGAATATTGTAGTGAAAAAATGGAGATTTGTGTTCAAAGGGCTGTATGTGACAGTGTTTTTAATCAAATCAGTTGATCTAGATTGTTTTTAAGAGTGTTCTGTGTTGGGATTCGTAATGTAGGTGAGATCTGAGAACCTACTATGAAGTGATATCCTCTGTTGTTTGAGGTATAACTCTCCAGTGCTTTCTTTCATGAGTGTCCTTTAATTAATATTGTCTTTAAAAGAAAATTACTTTTCAGGATTTAATTAACATGGAGTAGTGATGTTTTCAGGTTTAAGCTGAACATGTTTCATCAGCAAATACTTTTATCACTTTCTGTTCTTTGTTTTGTTTTGCATTTTTCCTGGCTTGACAGTAAGAATGCTTGGGTTTTTTTTTTCTTTTCTTTTGCACAAATGCAAAGTCTAGGAGCTGAAGTTTCTGTTGCTCACTCTGAATACTTGTCATCTGAGGAAAGTGCATCAAATGCTGGGATCTGCTCTGTTTATTTACTCTTTATAAAGCTTATTTTCCTTTATCTGGTAACAGCTACAACCCTTTTAATGGAGTCTCTTCCCATTCTAAAATTCATTTTCCCATTTCCTTCTTTGCTTGCTGAAAAATCCTTCTGGCCAGGCATTTCTCATGCCTGTTACCCAAAGACAACAACTTTTTTGGTTGGTGAAAGTTTGAAGTAGATCAAATCAGTTTCCTTGAGTTCAAAGAAGCTAAATATGCACATTTCAATTGCTGTTCTTTCACAGTTGACAGTGTCAATCAATTTTCATTAGTTTCCTTTAATTTCCCTTTAGTTTTTCACTTGTCTGTTTTTAACCTTTCTTCATATTACTCTTTTTCATAGAATAAAGAAAACTGAAGATTCTGAAGGACTCACTAAGTCATCAAAGGTGAAAATCATCTCTGCAGAGGTGCAGCACAAAGTTTAGGCACCACTTAAATAGGGCATAGTTTTTGTTCTGGCCCTCTGCACAGAGGTGAATTTTCACCTCTAGTCCATTCCAGGCAGTGCAGGATTGTTCTCTACAATATTTTTTTGCTCCATTGGCGGTGACTATTCGGGTATATAAACATGACAGTTATTCACTCCCGGGAGCTATAGCATGACAACTTTATGTAACCCTTTTGCCAGGTGGAGTCGGCAGCAACCAAGGCCGGGTTCAATATCTAGGGGTTCCTTTTCAACAATACAACACAGAACTGGCTCAACCCCCCACCCAATAACCTGGGGAAATTACACACCACTCCATGTGCCTCTAAGAAGCAATACTTCCCTTCTTGCAAGCACAAACTCGGAGTGTAGGAAATAAGCGTTTACTGAAAGGAGGGAAGTCACCCAACATTAATTAGGGAAAATGCCATAAGCAGGATTCATAAACATAAAACCATGAGCAGGACATCCACTCCAGATTGTCTGGGGCTAGGGTGACCAGATGTCCCGATTTCTTTCACCCTCTGACTTCACCACTTCAACCAAGCTTCACTTCTCTTTCTTATACAGTAACTCCTCGCTTAACATTGAAGTTATGTTCCTGAAAAATGCGACTTGAAGCGAAATGATGTTAAGCGAATCCAATTTCCACATAAGAATTAATGTAAATACGGGGGGTTAGGTTCCAGGGAATTTTTTTTTCACCAGACGAAAAACTATATTATATGTATATACACACAGTATACGTTTTAAACAAACAATTTAATACTGTACACAGCAATGATGATTGTGAAGCTTGGTTGAGGTGGTGAAGTCAGAGGGTGGAAGAGGGTAGGATATTTCCCAGGAATGCCTTACTGCTAAATGATGAACTAGCACTCGGCTGAGCCCTCAAGGGTTAACACATTGTTGTTAATGTAGCCTCACACTCTACAAGGCAGCAGGAATGGAGGGAGGGGAGACAGCATGGCAGACAGAGACAGAGACACATACCCTGTGTGAGAGAGAGAGAGAGAAAGATGCTCATTGCTCCTTTAAGTATTGACCCAACCCTAAGTACATTGCCTTTAAAAAAATCAGGAAGTTGAGACAGCAGCTGCGGCCAGCACGCTCTCTCTGTTCTGAGTCCTGTCGTGTCCCCACCTTGCTGTATATGGAGAAGGGGTAAGCAGGGGGCAGGTGTAGGGGGGAGGGGGACACCTTGAAATTAGCCCCCCTCTTCCTCCCTCCCCTGCAAAGCAAGCAGGAGGCTCCGGGGAGCAGCTCCAAGGCAGAGGGCAGGAGCAGCACATGGCAGTGGGGGAGGGACAGCTGAACTGCCAGCAAATTGATAGCCTGCTGGGTGGCTGCCGCACAGGGAACTTAGGGGAGCTGATAGGGAGGGCTGCTGGTCCACCTGGTTCCAAGCCCCCACCAGCTAGTTCCAACAGGCTGCTCTTCCTGCAAGCAGTGGACAAAACAGGTTACTGCCAAACAACATTAGAAGGGAGCATTGCACAACTTTAAACGAGCATGTTCCCTAACTGATCAGCAATGTAACAACGAAATAACATTAACCGGGATGACTTTAAGTGAGGAGTTATTGTATAGGCTCCTATTACCCCTCCACCCCGTCCCGATTTTTCACATTTACTGTCTGGTCACCCTACATGGGGCAGTATCTTCTGCCTCATGTTCTTGAGTTCTACAACCAAAAGTTCCTTTACCGTTCCCCTCTCTGCTTTCTCACCACACCCCACTCACAGTTGTAGTCTTTGGTCAGTGAGGACCCAGAGTTCAGAGGTTCATCTAAGGGAATTCTCTGTTTTGGCAGTCTCACTGGCTGCATGTGGGGAGTCTATTTCTAAATTCAGCTTGCCTTTTAAGGGTCCGTCTCCTTGAAATATGTCCTTATATTCTGTCCAAATTCTGGACAGACCCCATGGTGACTGTTCACCCTCCTGACTCACACATTGAAGATATTCTGGTGCTGCACTGTGATGAAATCCACAGCTTGCACTGTCTTTGCTGCCCTCCTGTGTGTCAACTGGATTTCTTATTAACAGCCTGCATTTGCCCATGGGTCTCCGAATGGTTCTGTTGTACATCGCCAGCACCAGGTAACATTTCTGCAGAGCAATATTGCTGCTCATCAGTGTTGCTGGGATTACACTGCAGCTGTCTCCACAACCCAACTGGAATCAAATTTGGATCTGCTAAAGTCACACTGCAGATATTCTCCTCTTCATTAGAAGTCTCTGCATCCTCACTCACGCTGCATGTACGGCTTCTTTTTAATTCCTGGGGTAGCTGCAGCATCAGGACATAAAGTGGTTCTGTTTCCCACACTCCAGGCACCATCGTCCATAGGCTGCATTTTTCTATCTACCTTTCATGTTACTTACACAGTACACACCCTGGGCCATTGTGCTTGTGTAATGCCGACAGACCCCGGCTGTCGGTTGGTAGGTTAGCTAACATTGTAGCAGACTCATTAATCTAGATTCATTAATCCACTAGAAGGGACAGAGCACCACACCCAGGAGGTGTGTGGGTTACGCTGGCATTCTCGATCAATCTGTCTCTGTACTGGTTCCTGGGTTTTTTTTGTTTTTTTTTTTTAGTTTGACCATGGGAACTTGCTCTCCACTGGTGTCTGTTATTGTTCTGATCCTTTCCCTGGACAGTTCAGATACCCCTGCTATTTGGAGGTATTGTTTTCTGGTTAGATCTGTTTCTGTCAATAATCCCCCTTGTAAACTGGAATCATGTGTCGCACAAATGATCTTGACTTTAATTATGGAATCCTTAATACCTCCAAAATTACATGCCAGAGTTAGAGGTAAATGAATTTTTTTTTTGAGTGAATAGTAAATTATGTGCATTTGGGGAGGGGGCACCAAAATTATTCATGAATTTGGTCAAATTCATTGAATAGTTTTAGTTGGAAAAAAACTAGGAAAAATCAAATGAAAAACATTTTATTTGCATATTTTTTTAAATGAACCACTTTGAAATGACATTTTGAATCAACATTTTTTAAACTAAATGTAATTTTAAATTGACGTTTTTCAAATGTTTTGTTTGACCCAAGTGACATTTTTTTCAGTTTTTCATTTTGGAGAGAAAAAGGGAAAAAAATCAGTTTTGGTTTGAAATGAACTGATTATTTTTTTTTTAATTTCTGGGTCAGCAAATTAAACCCTCAAATCAGTTATTAGCTCAGCTCTAGGCAATGTTGATGCTGTAATGTAAGTATCTATTCCTTAATCTGCTTTTTGGCTTTGGGTAAATATAATATCTTCAGTTTCATTCTCTTTGAAGTCACACTACTCAGACATTTTTATCAGATGTTCCTGTGTTTTTGAGCATTATTCTTGACTAAAGTGTCTTACTCACTTCTCATTCTTTCTCTCCAATGAGATAATAAAAAAGCTTTACTTTGAATTTTCTGATATTTATTCCCCATGATCAGCTCTGTATACACAATCAGTTGTTGCTTCCATGCTCACGCAAGGCTTTTTGTCTGGAAATCAAGCTTTTCTGGTGGCCTGAGTCCAGGGCTGGCCAACAACATTTTGGCACCTAAGGCGTGGAGCTCAAATGACGCCCCCATACCCCCTCGCTTGGGCCAAAACTTTGAAAGGTCTCAATTCTGCCTTCTTCCTGTTCTACTCCTCTCATGGTACTGCTCTGCTATCTACCCCAATAAGGGAGAACTAACAATTTAAAATGCCTTGTTCAAAAATTATAAGTAACACTTAACTTTCAAACACAGGAATAACAAATATAACTTTTCTTGTCTGCGTAGTAAACACTGGCATTTTTATCTGTTTGAATAATTGAAGTGGTGCTTTCCCTGCCTTCTTGGTGGCAAAGATTTGAACTGCTTCCTGAAAGTCCACAGTCTGTGCCAGCTCATGCTCTGTTGAGATGGTTGCAAGGCTAACCAGCCTCTCCTGTGTCATTGCAGAGCACAGATGTGTTTTTATTAATTTCATCTTGGAGAATCATAAAATATCAGGGTTAGAAGGGACCTCAGGAGGTCATCTAGTCCAACCCCCTGCTCAAAGCAGGAATGATCCCCAGACAGATTTTTGCCCCAGATCTGTAAATGGCCCCCTCAAGGATTGAACTCACAACCCTAGGTTTAGCAGGCCAATGCTCAAACCACTGAGCTATCCCTCCCCCGAAGTTGTGTTCTCCACTGGCAACTGTTACAGGAAGTGTTAGAAGCATGTGCAGAGCAACAAAAGCATTTGAAAAGAGGGTGGCTATCTTATTTGTGCACATATATTCCAGAACAGCTTTTGGAGTTGATCCTGCTGAAATGTATCTTGAAAGGGCTTTCAGTTCATCACCTAAATCACTCGCATCAATATCACGCATGTCATCATATATCAACGCTGTCTCTAGTGCCCTGCATTGCTGGTGTAGGTCTTCTTCAGGTAGAGTAGGAGTTTTGGAATATCATACAACATCCCAAATATACTGCTGTGTTCCTTAAGCTGCATGAAACGTTCTTCAACTGACTGTATTGCACAATCTAGCACCTGGTTAAAGAATTCAACTTTTAATTGTTGTTTAGGGTCGCTTATGGGATTATCCCGTGCCTCGTAATCAAAATGTCATCTTCTTCGGTGACTCTTGTATTCTTGAATGGGTGGGAAAATAGCTTCAGTGTGAAATTCCTCTGCCAACTTCTGTGCACTCTTCAGAACATTTTGAAATCTCTCATCTGAGCAGTAAGACTGTAGCTATGACTGCTTTGTCAGTTGTTCCATTGCTCCAGATATATCAAGGTCAACACCTTGGAGTCTCTTGCTTACAACATTTATTTCAAACAGTACAGGTCTGTCTCATCTTATGCTAGGGTTACGTTCCGCAGTCAGCGCCTAAACCGAAAATCGCCTATAGTCAAAATTACATTGAGTGTAATGGCGGGCGGAATCGCCCGCACTACAGAAACAGTTTTTAAATCGTTATTTTTCTTTTTTTGTTTTGGTTTTGCTGACTGTGTAAAGCTGAAATCGCACATGTTAAATGCGCCTAAGATGTGACAGACCTGTATGTCATGCCACAACACTAAGCCAAACAGAAATTTGAAGTTATGTATGTTTCTGGTGATTCTATTTCTCTCTGCCATGTTCTCCCATGAACAGTTCCTGTCATAGCATTATCCTCCATAATGGCAACTATGGCATAATCTGTCTTCCCAATTTGGTGTTTGATAGACTTTATCGCCTCCACTTGACTTTCCCATCGTGTCGCACTCAGTAGTTTGTGTCAGAGAGAATGTTCCCAGACATTGCTTCAAAATTTGCCATCGATGAGTTGATGCAGAGAAAAATACAGAGATGCTTTGAATTACATTAAAAAGTTCAGCAGCCTCACTACAAGCTGATGCTGCATCACTTACCACCAAGTTCAATGAATGAGGACTGCATGGGACAAAAAAAGCTTGAAGATTTAACTCTTGGATCAGTGTCTGCACTCCTCTGTTCTTTCCTCTCATGTTGGCACCATTATCGTAGCCCTGACCTTTCATGTCCGCTATCACAATTCCCGTATCTTCCAGCTTTTTAAGAAGCACATTTGTCATATCAGCTCCTGTAGTATCATCAATGTCAATAAATTCTAGAAAATGCTCTCTGACAGTCATCATTAGAGGGACATTTTCACTAGGTTCTGTTGTTGTTACAAAACTCACCATTAAAGTCATTTGTTCCGTATGGCTGATGTCAGGTGTGCAGTCCAGAATAACAGAGTAATATCTTGCTGATTTCAGATCTGCCACAATCTTCTGTTTGACTTTTGTTGTCAGTAACTGTATGATCTCATTTTGAATTGTTTTTCCAAAGTAGTGGTGTGTGTACATTTCTTGGGTGGTGACTCTTCTTAGATTCTCCTGGAGTACAGCATCAAACTCAGTCATCAACTCCACAATTTTAAGGAAGTTTCCATAGTTTGGCACATTCAGCTGATCTGAAGTGCCACGCAGTGCTAGGTTTTGGGTAGCAAGCATTCTCACAATGGCAATGAGCCTTTTTAGAAAATTTTGCCAGTAAAGAGACTCTGATGCAATCTTCTCTTGATGCTGATCATCTATGGTGGCCTTTAACCTTAGTCTCATCTCAAGCTCTTTCCACCTATGGAATGCTCTCTGATTCGCTGCCTTCTCATGGCATGCCAGATTTCTAGCCAGATTTTTCCAGTCCTTTGTTCCTGTAGAGCCCAATGTGGCTGGAACATTAGACTGGAAGAGTTTGCAACAAAAACAGTATGCAGCATTCTGGGTCATCTAAACTTAAGGAACTAAACTCAGCAGCAGCTGTATCTTACGCCTCCACCACACTCTTCTCTGATCTACACTTTTCTTCACGAATGTGCATGGTTACATCCATTTGAGATGGAGATATGGATGCTGCAGTAGTTGCCAGGTCACCTGCACTCTGTCTAACTGGAAGATCAGGCATCTCCTCACCACTCACATCCTCACTGGGGCCGGAAGGCTCACTGTGAACATCTGTGTCTATGTATCTCAGGAGAGCTCCTTTCTGCTTAGATAGAAAAGCTTCCTTTGCTTTCTTTCTTTTTCTGAATGCTGCCCCAGAGGGGCGTTTTTCTTCTTTCACTCATGACTCCTGTTCTGTGCCAGCTATAGTGGGTGTTAACACTCAATTGAAGAGGACAAATAAGCAGGCTAGTAGCAGGGCCTGAGTGAGGGAAGATATCAGTGTCTTAAGGGCCTAACTGGCTCCTACTACTTCAGTTGACTGCCTGTTCTCCTCAAGTGGGTTCTTGGAAGCAGCAGAAAACAGGAAGCTCCCTGAGAAGCTTGTGTTAATCAGTTCAGGCTCTGGGGGTGCTAGAGAGGTACATAAGAGGCTCCTCCTCCTCTCTCTCCCTGAAGCTCTTGCTGCTTTCTGTTATTCTCTCCCCTTTTCTTCTGCCTGCCTGTTATGTCTCTTGTGCCCTCCTTCCTCCAGCACAGCACTCCACCATCTCTGTGCATCTGGAACAGAGAGAATACATATGCACCAGCAGCATACACAATTTTCTACACTCTGGGTCCTAGTGGCAGTTCCCCCCATCTGGCACCTGAGGCGGCTGCCTCAGTTCGCCTCATAGAATCATAGAATATCAGGGTTGGAAGGGATCTCAAGAGGTCATCTAGTCCAACCCCCTGCTCAAAGCAGGACCAATTCCCAACTAAATCATCCCAGCCAGGGCTTTGTCAAGCCTGACCTTAGAAACCTCTAAGGAAGGAGATTCCATCACCTCCCTAGGTAACCCATTCCAGTCAGGGCCGGCTCCAGGCACCAGCCGACCAAGCACGTGCTTAGGGCAGCACCTTGTAAGGGGCGGCCAATCTTGAGGTGGCGGGGACGCTCATTTTTTTTTTTTTTTTTTTTTTGATTCGGCAGGGCAACGCTCGAGGTTTTGTTGTTGTTGTTGTTTTTGTTTCGGCCGGGCAGCGCTCGGGGGGCTGGGTTGTTTTTGTTTCGGCGGCGTGGCATGGCGTGGCATGGCACTTGGGGTGTGTGTGTTTTGGCGGTGTGGCGCTGGGGGGGGGGTGTTTAGGCGGCGCTCGGGGGGTTGTTTTGGCAGCGCAGCACTCGGGGGGGGGTGTTTGGGGCAGCAAAAAAGTTAGAGCCGGCCCTGATTCCAGTGCTTCGCTACTCTCCTAGTGAAAAAGTTTTTCCTAATATCCAACCTAAACCTCCCCCACTGCAACTTGAGACCATTACTCCTTGTTCTGTCATCTGCTACCACTGAGAACAGTCTAGATCCATCCTCTTTGGAACCCCCTTTCAGGTAGTTGAAAGCAGCTATCAAATCCCCCCTCATTCTTCTCTTCTGCAGACTAAACAATCCCAGTTCCCTCAGCCTCTCCTCATAAGTCATGTGCTCCAGCCCCCTAATCATTTTTGTTGCCCTCCGCTGGACTCTTTCCAATTTTTCCACATCCTTCTTGTAGTGTGGGGCCCAAAACTGGACACAGTACTCCAGATGAGGCCTCACCGATGTCAAATAGAGGGGAATGATCAAGTCCCTCGATCTGCTGGCAGTGCCCCTACTTATACAGCCCAAAATGCCGTTAGCCTTCTTGTTGACTCATATCCAGCTTCTCGTCCAATGTAACCCCTAGGTCCTTTTCTGCAGAACTGCTTCTTAGCCATTCGGTCCCTAGTCTGCAGCAGTGCATGGGATTCTTCCATCCTAAGTACAGGACTCTGCACTTGTCCTTGTTCAACTTCATCAGGTTTCTTTTGGCCCAATCCTCTAATTTGTCTAGGTCCCTCTGTATCATATCCCTACCCTCCAGCGTATCGACCATTCCTCCCAGTTTAGTGTCATCTGCAAACTTGCTGAGAGTGCAATTCATCCCATCCTCCAGATCAGGTAAGGCCAGCCCTGCCTGAGTCCTTCCATCCTGCCTGTTTGCTCTGTTTCTAGCTGCGACTTTGTTTTCCTGTTACTCAGTCTCTTCTTTGCTATGGGTCTCACTAGAGTGTTCACTGTGCCAGCACGGTTCATGTTCTGTTGGGTAAAACATGAAAGAAATCCATACCTCTAAAACTAAATTGGCTCTTTATTAAAAGAACTATTTACAGAGATGCTGCAGCTACAACTAGCATTTCAGCCATGTACCTGCAGAATGATGTTCTGGTCCTTTCTCCAAACTCATCCATGAAGATCGGTAAATCATCCAGTCCAGATAAATGGCTCAGAAAATGAGGCCCCTACTGTTGGGACACCATTCTATATTCCAATAGACCTTATTGTTGCTAGGAAGTTTTTTTATATTCTACCCAAAGTTTCATTTTGGTCAATTTCACTCCATTACAGCTAGTGATCCAAGTTTTTGTTACCAGATTATTCTATTACATTTTATTTCATATCTATTCCAGTGTCACCACTGACATTGTACCAGGATAAGGGCAATTAAATCTCAATGTAAACAAAATGTTAAACAGATCATAGTAGCCTTACTCAAGCCTTCAACTCCGGACAATAACTGTAGTATTTTTTGAATAATATATTCACCAAAAAAAGAAAGCTACAAAACACCAGAGTCAGGGTAAAGGCATTGGAATACTTTGTATTAATCACAAATGAAACATATTAGGATTTAAACTATAATTATAGATCTGTTTTCAGTAACAGCTAGGTATGTAGCTTATCTCTCCTCTGCTTATTTATATTATACAACCACACCAATATTGTAGGATATTGTATATATGTAATGGACAGTGCCTGATATGGGGCTCAAGAGACATGGGTTTCAGTTCTGGCTTTGAAACCAACCTGCTGTGTGGCCTTGGGCAAGTCATTTCACCTCTCTTTGACTGTTTCCCCTCCCATCCTCTTGTCTGTCCTATCTGTTTCAATTGCTAACTCTTGGGGTCTGCCTCAGAGTGCAGCAAATTAACAGGTGAGTCTGCACTCTGCTCATTCTGATCCTAATCAGTTCCCCTGAAAAAGGCTGATGGGATAATTGAAGTTAATTATTTAATCAGGTGGGGGAGGTTGGATGAGCTAAAGAGCCAATTAGCTCATCAACTCAGGACTGATGGGAAGGGCACAGGAGTGGGGGCGGTGAAGAGCGAGAGCAAGGGAACAGGGCTAGGTGAGCCCAGTCTGAGGTCTGGTCTACACTGGGGGGAGGCAGGGATCGATCTAAGTTACGCAACTTCAGCTACATGAATAACGTAGCTGAAGCCGACATACTTAAATCTACTCACCGTGGTAACTTCACTACGGTGAGTTGACTGCTGCCGCTCCCCCGTCGACTCTGCCCATGCCTCTCGCCGAGCTGGAGTACAGGAGTCGACGGAAGAGCGCTCGGGGATCGATTTATCGCATCTAGACTAGATGCGATAAATCGATCCCTGCTGGATCGATTCCTGCATGCTGATCCGGCTGCTAGTGAAGACATACCCTCAGAGAAAGGAGACCCTTGCCCCTCTAAGGCTTTGGGGAAAGGGCTGAAAGCACAGGGGGCACTATAAACAGCATTGCTGCACAGGCTTGTAACGGTGTTGGTGGAGGGACCATAAATTCATGACATAGTGTGATACACAACTAGTGAAGATAGCTAGAAGCCAGGAGCAGAGCACACCCTGTTACATGGTCCCATGCTGTCGTTCACTATGTGTTCGTACAGTGCTCAGTGCAATGAGGCTCCGACTGCTGTTGGAGTCTTTAGATGCTATGGCAATATGAGTCAGTAATTCCTTGAGTTTTTATTTCTTGTTAACAGACATTAAACATGGAAACATATCACCATATGACAGTGCAACACTTTAAAAAAAACCATGTAGGCATAGTACATTCATTGTAAACATTACAATCAGTGGCTATTTGGTCTGGGTAGACAACATTAGAAGTCAGATCTGCTGTAATTATTTTGGATAATATTCTCATACCATCTACTGCAAAGTTTTTGGGGTGGGGATCTGCAATCTTATAAATATCTACAAGGCGTCATGCCCACTTCTTGGGCAGCATGAAGAATACTCGAGTCTAGCTGTGCCATGTCTATTAAGGAGTTGCAGAAGCACACTTACGGACAAAGGGGCACTGTGATATTATTTTTGGCAAAAAATTTGGCTCCTGACCATTTTTAGGAACAAGAAAACAGTGTGTGATGTTGGACAGAAATGAAAATATTTCGTCCATCCTGCTTGATCTACATTTTAAAAACAGAACAAGAAAACCCAACTTTCCCCCAACTTCAGTTGCTGCTGCTGAGACGTGGAGGAAGGCTTTCAGAAAAGGAAACTAATGGAAATGTCAGAGAACAATCTGCCCACACTGCCTTTGTCTCTGAAAACTATTCTTTTGTCTTTTCCATGTTGTTGACATCTAAGTTCATTAAAAAAAAAAGCAGTAGACAGAAGCAATGGAAGATTTAAAAAAACAAAAACAAAGAGAAAGCAAGTGGTACATCTCAGTTCCTTTTAGAAATAAGAAAAAAAACTCATGGTCTATCACAGAGCTTTCAAGGGGAGATCTCTGTAAAATAGAAGAGACGTAGAAGATGATGGATGGTAAATTTGGATAAACTCTGTGACAGTGCAATAATTGCACAGTGTTTGCGATGTAGTGTCTGTAAAGTTCAATGGGGAGATGTGCTGAAAGCATAAACTGTAAGTTTCAATGCACCTGAAAGTAGCACTGACTCTGTGTCACTTTACACATGACTGCTTTACACAGCACAGCCAAGGTCTCCCTTCATTCTGGTCACTAACCACGACACTTCTGCTCGCTGCAAACCGTGATCAATCCACCAGTACTCAGCATTGCAGCCTTCCTGCTTCTGAGTGCAGAAGTGCTTCTGGAAGAGATGAGGCAATCCTGGCTTCGTTCCCCAGAACAGCAGGACCATCACCATGCAGGATGTGTGTGTTTGGGGTTTACCTGTTGTTTTCAGTGTGTGACCCAGTTCACTACCCAGCAGGCCTAGGAGTCACCTGGCCAGCCCCAGCACAACGCTCTATTTCCAAACCCTAGAACCATAGGGACCGCAAGGGTCATCTACTCTAACTCTCTGCCAAGAGGTAGGATTTGTTGTGTCTAAACCATCCAAGACAGGTGGCTATCCAGCCTCCTTTTGAAAACCTCCAGTGTTGGAGCTCCCATGACCTCCCTAGGCCATCTGTTCCGTTGTCCTACTGTTCTTACAGTTAGGAAGTTTTTCCTGAGGTTTAATCTAAATCTGCTATGCTGTAGTTTGAACCCATTGTCTCTGCAGAGAAGAGTTAATGGGTGTGGAATCTCATGCAGCTGGAACCCATAAACTGTCAGGCTCAGCTGCTGGAGACAGAAGAACGAAGCAAGCAGTGGCAATGGAGAGAATGGGCTGAGGGAGGTTATGTGCCTGCTTGGAGTCTAGAAGTTTATTCTAAAAGACATTGGGTAAACCCTTCAGAGAAAAGGGCATATATCTTGGCTGTTTTTACACTGGAGCAGAGAGAAGGCTTTACTTATTGTTGCTGGACTATTTATTACACCGTACACAAGGGAAAACTTTGGGATTGTTGTCTTTCTCTCAGCATAGGTTGCCCTCCTCCTCCTTCCCCCCCCACCATCGGTGAAGGGAGAACCCTCTCTGTGACAGTTATACACATTATTCTTTTGTTAACGCAGCCTAGCATCCTGTTTCTTTGTAGTAGCCTTGTCTCAACCCTAGAAGAAAATTTGGGATCCTACAGACAGTGATCATGAAGCTGAAGTGTGTCATGAAAAAGATACACACCTGTGCCTGTACTACAGCCTGGAACGTGTGTTACAGGTGGCGGTTTTAGGACAAAATAGTTGCTGCATTAAAGCAAATAATGCAGAGTGTCTGACTTTTCCAAGATAAACCTTGCAATTCCTCTGATGCTAAATCTTTTGCGCTCTCTCTGTCATTGACGCTGGCTGGCCTAATCGGCTTGCTGCACATTTTAACACTATCCCAGACAATTTAATCAGCCCAATGGCAGCTCTTTTCAAGCCTGCATTTCTAGCATAATAAAGACAGTAACAACGGAGCTGCTCCATTAAGCAGAGGAGGCTTTGGACTTGATTTCCATCAGGAACATTCTGCCCAAGCAAATAAACAAATAAATAAAAAATGTCAGGCAGGAGATGTCAGCTGTGGGGAAAGGTTTCTTCATGGGATCCAGAATCTCCTCTGAGCAGGAAAATATGGAACCACAGCAGAAGCAGTGAAGGATGGTGGGTGAGGGGGAGACATAAAAGTACAATGGCATATTAATAATACTTTAAATGTCTATAGCAATTTTTATCCAAGGATATTAATGTGCTACACTCGCTCACTGATTCTCACAACGTTTGTGTCCTGATTTTCTCTCAAAAGTACACCCCTGCCTCTTAAAAAAATTATCCGGATTGTGCCTGGGCCTGAACAGATCCACCAGGGTGGAGAGAGGCACAAGAAACTTTTCCTCCTCCTTTGCAAGCTGTTTGGGGAGCTGCTTGGAATAACTGAGTCCTTGAGCTTCCCTGAGAAGGAGAACTATTTGGTACTAGTTTTGATGGTGGCACTCATCGAACCAAAGGGAGGGATCAGGAATGGATAGGATCACTGCCCCCAACTCTACTAAGCTGCCAGCACAGCTGGGAGAACTGTGAGGCTCCTGACCAGGGTGCTCAGGAAATATGCTATGCCACAATGCTTTTCTGGATCTGGATTAAAACTTTTCTAAAGCTTGAAAGTGTTGAAATCCAGAATTTTGGTTTGGCATACTGTCATAGGTTTCACCCCCACTCTGAACTTTAGGGTACAGATGTGGGGACCTGTATGAGAACCCCTAAGCTTAATTACCAGCTTAGATTAGTATGCTGCCACCACCAAATCGTTTATGAGTCATTTAGAAACTCTGTCTTCCCCCCAAAATATCTCCCTCCCAAGTACTATAACCCTTCCCTGGGTAGCCTTGAGAGACTTCTCCACCAAGTTCCTGGTGAGTCCAGATCCAACCCCCTTGGATCTTAAAACAAGGAAAAACCAATCAGGTTCTTAAAAAGAAGGCTTTTAATTAAAGAAAGAAAGGTGAAAGGAAAACCTCTACGAGAGAGCATACAAGCTTCTCTCACAGACAACAGATTCAAAACACAGAGGATGTTCCCCTGGGCAAAACCTTAGTTACACAAAAGAAATCCCAGTTTGATTATCCCTCTAATGCACAAGACAAGTCACAAAAGAAAATAAACATAAACCTATTCATTTCTTCTCTAATACTCACTACTCTGATAGGAGGCTGATTCCTGGATCTTTTCTCTCCGGCACAAAACTTAATGAACAGACTGAACAAAGGAAAACTTTTTTTTTTTAAATGGAGATAACCTATCTCATGGAACTGGAAGGGACCCCAAAAGGTCATCAAGTCCAGCCCCTTACCTTCCCTAGCAGGACCAAGTACTGATTTTGCCCCAGATCCCTAAAGTGGCCCCCTCAAGGACTGAGCTCATAACCCAGGGTTTAGCAGACCAATGCTCAAACCACTGAGCTATCCCTCCCCCAACTTCCTGCCTTCCTCTTGAAAAATCTTGTCCCCCATTGGTTCCTCTGGTCAGGTGTCAGCTAGGCTAGGTGAACTTCTTAACCCTTTACAGGTAAAAGAGGCATTAATCCTTAACTGTCTGTTTATCAAGTATCAGGGGGTAGCCGTGTTAGTCTGTATCTACAAAAACAACAAAGAGTCTGGTGGCACCTTAAAGACTAACAGATTTATTTGGGCATAAGCTTTCGTGAGTAAAAACCTCACTTCTTCGGATACATACTATTAAGATTGGCTTCAACTGCTGACACTCAAGGCCCTGATTTGGGTTTCCACAAGTCCAGGGATGCTTAGCTCCCAGGTTTTATTTTGGCCTGTGTCTAATTATTACTCTACCATATTTTTGCTGCAGAATACTGACCAGATACCATGTTTTCAATAAACCTTGTTTAACTGCTGAAATTTGCTTAGATCCAATGAGGCCAAGGAATTGATGCTTTCCCAACCTGGCTCAGGAAAGCCTTGGTGTACCAAACACCTGAGGTGATCTAACTTTAATTGCTCCTTTTTATAGTATATATATATTGATTTCGCATATAGAAGTCAATATAGTGCTACTTTTGGGTGTACCTCAGGGTCTGTCTACATAGCAAGCAGCATCCCATGGCAGCGAGTCTCAGAGCCTGGTCTATAGACTCAGGTTTGTGGGACTCATGCTATTCTGCTAAAAATAGCTGTGGAGATGTTTGGGTTCTGGGTGAAACCTAATCCTTCCCTAGGCTTCAGACTCAGAGCCAAGCCTCCAACCCAAACTCAAATGTCTACACAGCTATTTTTGTCACTGCAGTGTGAGCCCCAGATCCTGAGTTGGTAGACCTGGACTCTAAGACTCACCGCTGTGGGATTCTGCTTTCTGTGTAGACATACCTCATGAGTGCGTATCTGGGCAAGGTTCCAGCAAGCAACATCCATTGACCTTGGACTCCTGTAGAACAGATGGCAATAAGGACTCTATCCAGTGCCCATTCAAGTCAATGGCAAAACTCCCACTGAAACACTTGTGCAGGATCTGGCCCTAAAAGAGTTTTTCTGCATTGTGTTTGTTGTTGTTGTTGTTGTTTTTGACAGCACCTTATTTCTCTCATTTTCAGAAACTCCTTTTGGCTTTAAATCAGTTATTATTTAACTTCTGGACACTATTCTGCCTGGCGATGCTGAATGCTTTCATGCTACTGCTGTTATTGAAAAGTTTGTCCTTACATTCAGTATTAGACCTCAGTCGGGACCACTTTGGTTCCAGCCCTACCACCTTAATCTGTGATCCCACCAGAGCCCAGAAGCTAAGCACATTGGATATATGAAAGGACTTGCAACAGAAACATGCAAGGAAAACTCAGCTGCTGCAGAAAGTGTTATGGGTGTTTCAGTAGGTGACATTCTTCCTTATAAGTCAGTATTCAACCCAAACCCCAGAGTGGTGGTAGAGAGCAATCATTCTGTACCTCTAGCCTGTTATAGGAGGTGTTATGACTTCTTAACTGATAAAGATCCCATGGGACTTGTCTCAAGATTGCAGCTGTTTGTCCTGGTTAAATTCCAGTTTGTTTAATTATAAATTTGTAGATTTTAAATGCCAGAAAGGACCAGTATGTGCATCTAGCCTGTCCTCTTGGATAACCCAGGACATGGAATTTCACCCAGTAATTTCTGCAATGGAGGGAATTATTTGTGCCTATAAGCTTTTCATAGAATCTTAGAAATGTAGCGCTGGAAGGGACCTTGAGATGTCATCAAGTTCAGCCCTCTGTGCAGGACCATGTAAACCTAGACCATCCCTGACATGTGTGTGTCCAATCCACAACCTCCCTTGGAAGACTGTTTCAGAGCTTAACTATTTTATAGTTAGAAAGTTTTTCTAATATCTAACATAAATGTCCCTAGCTACAGGTAAAGCTCACTACCTTTTGTCCTGTCTTCAGTGGACATGGAGAACAATTGTTTACCATACTCTTTATAACAGCTCTTAACATATTTCAAAACTGTTATGGAGTTGTCCCCAGCCCCCCAGCCTTCTTTTCTCAAGACTAAACATGCCCAGTTTCTTAACATTTCCTCGTAGGTCAGGTTTTCTAAACCTTTTATCATTTTTTGTTCCTCTCCACTAGACTCTCTCTCCAATTTCTGCACATCTTTCCTAAAGTGTGGTACCCAAAACTGGACACAATACTCCAGCTGAGGCCTCACTGATGACAAGTAGAGTGGGACAATTACCTCCTAAATTTTACATAAAACACTCCTGTTAATACACCCCAGAATGATGTTAGCTTTTTTCTCAACTGCATCACATTGTTGACTCATATTCAATTTATGATCCACTATAACCCCCAAAACCTTTTCTGCAGTACTACCACCTAGCCATTCATTCCCCATTTTGTGCGTTTGATTTGTTCTTCCTAAGTGTACTACTTTGCACTTGTCTTTAATGAATTTCACCAATTCTCCAATTTATCAAGGTCATTTTGTTCTCCAAAGTACCTGCAAGCGCCCCCAGCTTAGTGTAATCTGCAAATTTGCTAAGTGTATTCTCCATTCCATTATCCAAGTTATTAATGAAAATATAGAATAGTACTAGACACAGGACTAGCCCCTGTGGGACTCCACTAGATACGTCTCCCCAGTTTGACAGGAAGCCATATATAGCTTCTGTTTGAGTATGATCTTTCAACCAGTTGTGCACCCATTTTATAGCAATTTCATCTAGACCACATTTCCCTAGTTTGCTTATGTGAATGTCATGTGGAACTGTGTCAAAAGCCATACTAAAATCAAGATATATCATATATCTGCTTCCCCCTATCCACTAGGCCAGTAACCCTGTCAAAAAGGGAAATTAGATTGATTTGGTATGATAGATACTATGCTTGCCCTTCTCCAGTCCTCTGGGGCCACATCTGTCATCCATTCCTTCTCAAAGATAATTGCTAATAGTTCTAAAATTGCTTCAGCTAGTTCCTTAAGTAGCCTAGGATGAATTTCAACAGGCCATGCTGATTTGAATAATCTAATTTATCAAAATATTCTTTAATTTGTTCTTTCTCTCTTTTGGCTTTTGTTTCTTCCCACTTGTTGTTAGTATTGTGTTGATTATCTGGTCACCATTAACCTTTTTAGTGAAGATTGACACAAAATAGCCATACCTCCCCTCCTGCCTTCTAGATGTCACCAGTTATTAGCTCTCCTTCCCTGCTAAGCAGAGGACCCGCACTTTCCTTTATCTTTATCTTGCTCCTAGTGATTTAAAGAACTTCTTATTGCCTTTTATGTCTCTTGTTGGGTGTAACTCACTTGGTGCCTTAGTCTTTCTGAATTTGACCCTACATGCTTGTGCTATTCTTTTAGATTCCTCTTTAGCAAATCATCCATGTTTCCACCTTTTTGTAGGACTCCTTCTTGTTTTTAAGGTCAATAACTAGCTCCTGATGTAGCAATATTAGCCTCTTACTATTCTTCCTGTCTTTCCTTCGCATTGGGATAGTTTGCAATTGTGCCTTTAATATTCTGTCCTTCAGAAACTGCGTGCCCGCCTCAATAGGTTGATGAGTCAGTGCATGAGGTAGGACTTCCCCTTCTTCACAAGGTGGACCCCCATTTCTTGCTCACAGAGTCTCTTCCTGGAACTGCATCCCATGGTCAAAGAAGCCAAAGCTCTCTGCTTGACACCGCCCATGCAGTCATGCATTCATCCCTGGATGTGTGTGTCACTGCCTGGGAACTTATCCTCAACTGGAAGGATGGACAAGACTCCAACCTGAGCCCCCGACACCTTCAATCTTGCTCCCAGAGCTCTGTCATCACTGCTTTTACTTTGAAGCTTGAAAGTAAATAACATTGGTCACATTTTTGACCTACCTACTGTAGTTGTAAATGCTGCTCTTATTCATTTAAATAATTATTTGCAGCCAGAAATGGAGAGTATGAACTGTGCTAAGTTTCCTAATGAAGTGCTATCCAGCAAATGGTGCAACCACCCCCGTACAAATTGAGTTCATCATGCCTAATGTTATTACAATGAATGCCAAAGCAATGAATAATGATTTGCTTCTTCTTCAAAGTGATGCCGACATCTCTGACACAAGAGCTAACTGAGAACGTGTATAGGCTTTCCAATTTTTGTGTGACATTGGTAAAAGTGATGTCCTTCAATCTGGATGACTTGGGAATGTTCTTTGCTACATGTTTCAAAGAAGGAAAAACGTTTTGTGCTAGAAAAGTAACTTTTCAAAACAATTTACTTGTCAATAAATGAGGGAGTTTTGCAGGATAATTACGGAAAAAACAATAAAATTTTATTAAATATGTTAGTATTTGCTGAGGGGGTGAGGAAATTCTTTCATACAGCACAAGTAGCTACTGGAGAAATTCTCCTTTAGGGCCCAATCC